>NW_027491806.1:0-600000 GCF_021521415.1 Bidens hawaiensis
TAAATAAATAATCTTTTACTAAACCATAAAACCATGACAATAAATAATCCCAGTCAAATCAAAACATCAAAGTAGGTTCATCATAAGCCTAAGTAGTTCATGCAATTTAGCCTAACATCGCAAGTTTAAATAAAACAAGCAGCGAAGAACTCATGGCGGTAAATAAACGAAAACAAAAGAAACGAAAGATAAAGCCCGTATTCTTCGTCTTCAACTAATACACGCACTACCGGATGATTCTTCCACTCCAAAGTCACCAAAAGATGCACTCCTAAGCCTTGGAACTCCCCAAAATCGGATGTGGCTTTCAGGATATGTTTAAGGTTGAGTTTAGGGGGCTTTATATAGGGAAAATACCTAAAAACGGTGGGTATGTTCTGGAATACAGCCCATAGCGGCCGCGTGGTGGATGTCAGTATTTCATAGGGGTGGATGTCAAAATTTTACAGGGGTGGAACATCAGTACTTCGTATATATAACACTAATTATTTTTTATCACAGGGTGCGGCCGACCCCTGTGGTTAAGCGGTAGGTTCGTCACTGATTGTAAAGCAAATGGTTATCAGAGAGAACAAATTTGTGATATTTAGAGTGGGATATGATATGGAGAAAGATATATGAAAGCTAACAAGTATAAAATATAGATAGATGGTACTATCATGAAAAGTCGTAGGTTGACCTGTGCATCCATCATTTTCAAAACCGAAAATCCATCTCATTTAAACTTTGTTGTATTTCGGATCCTTTAAAAGATGTTTTTTCATATTATAATCATGGGATATGGTTAAAATACAAAGGACAACAAAAAAGAGAAGCGTGAGAAGGAATATAATTCATTGATTTTAGATTGGGATGGTAGAGATTGATTTAATAATAAGAAGAGAAAACACCATAGAATAGTAACCAAGTTTCAAGTTTATTCTAATTAAGTCACTCATATTTGGTTTTGTTTCAATTAGGTCACTCAACATTCAGTTTGTCTCAATTAGGTCACTTAACTTTCAATTTTTTTTTAAAACTAGAGGGACAACTGCTATATCATTGTAAGTGATATATTTACTGATAAAAAATAAAAAAAATGTTGTTTTGAATGACGTTTTTAGTTATATATGAACATATAATATGAAGGTAAAAAAGATAGTACTAGAACATTTATTGAAAGTTAAGTAACTTAATTGAGCTAAAATTGAAAATTGGGTGACCTAATTGAGACACATTGAAAGTTGAGTGACCTAATTGAGACAAAACTAAAGTTAAGTGACCTAATTAAGACAAAATAAAATATGAGTGACTTAATTAGAATAAACTTTAAACTTAGTTACTATTCTACAAAGTTGCCCCTTTTATACCCTACTTTTAAAACACTTGTATTTTAATAAATTATATGTGTTTCAAAATTTATAAATTTACTAGCCTTTAGCCCCGTGGTACGGAGGTTTACTTAGATTTTGTTTTTAATTGTTTTCCTATTTTATTTTTTGAAATGATTGTTTTATTTTTCAACAGAGTTTGTTTTGATTTAATACGTATATATTAGTTTGTTACATCATTTATTTTTTTAACGTTTGGGCTCTTTCAATTAAGATATGTAAATTTATAGGTGGGCTTGGTTGATTCTTAGTCGAATAGCCGCTAATGGTATATAGTATCAATTTCCTCCAATTAACTTTTGATATTGTGAAATTTCATTTTATTTTGAGTAAAATTTATTTATTTAACTATAAAATTTATTGTTTGACAGGCGTATTTATGTGTTACATGGTGGTGGATGGTTGGTTGGTTTTGTAGTTCGTGACACTATTTTAATCGAAAACAAAATCACATGAATAAAAATCCATTTAATCCAACTAAATTTAAACATATTCTTTGGAATAAGCCCACACATGAACCAAATGAACATAAACAAAACATGTCCGGTTTGTTCGTTTAAAGTTAAGCACACGCACAACCAACTTGGATACTTTTAAAAAATCATTATCTTAATACCTTTGAATAAATCACTAATGTTGGTCGAAGTTAATTTTAACTGAAGTGTTTAGTTATTACTAAGGCCTAAGGTTATATCTTATTGGCTATTGCAGGTGACAATAACACAATCGTTTTGCATACTTATGCACCTGCACGAAAAATTTAAAACTGTAAAATGAACAATATTTGATTCCATCTTTTCAAATATTATGTGAATCAGTCGGTTAAATAGGTTGGGTAACGGGTCAAAATAACAATTTTTTTTGTTGGTCAGATAGTGTCGAGTCAGAGGTGGGTCTTCTGCGACAATCTGAAACCCTAAACCTTAAAATGTAAAGCTAAACAAATTAATCAACATCCGCTAAAAATACTTAATTGAAGACAAAACTTGGTTACCTTACCGTACAATTCCAAACATGTAGAATACAGATTCCCATCCAAAAGATTCAATCACGGGTGGAGCCAAAAGAAACCTATAGGTTTATTAACACAGAAGTTATGGATCAAAAAAGTATTCAATATAAGACGGGTCGTCCTGAATCTGTTCTTTAGACTTAGTAGCATTTGCAGCGGCTCTATGTCTAGACATTAAGTTTCCAATTGTTGCAAATGATCCTTCAATGTTTGGAGGTGCACTTCCGCTTCAATTCGGTCCCAAATTTTGGCCCATTATCACTTCAAGATCCTCAAATGTACCCTGCAATGCCCACTTTCCACTTGCTTCACTGATTCTTATCGGGCTTTTGATTGCCATTCCAACAAAAAAGATTGAACATTTCCCACTTTTTGGGCCAAATTTCTCACATCTCTATTGAATTTTTGTAGCCTATAATGAAACCAACTTTCGCCGAATAAACTGCAACCAAATAACATCAAACAAAAAGAAGCTTTTTTTTAAACATAAAAAAGCTAGTTTATGCAGCTATTTCATATAACATGTAATATAAAACAAGAAAATAAATATGATTTCTAAAGAGATTGTGTCATTTTTGTATTTGGATCAACAAATGCCCAACTCAATCCCAAATGGTTACCAAAAACCATAATCAGACTTTAATTTTCTTTCAATATGACTAAAATTAATGTAAATTGGAGAAATATGTAACAATTAACAAACCTCCATGTTTTGACAGTAGTTTGCACCCTTTAAATACGCATCAGAGCCTGACATCACCATAATTTCTGAATAATCATAAAAAAACAATTCTTTGAAAGCTCTTTATCATCTTTCAGCATACATAATGGCCTTGCAGTAGGCCAGTAGCTCCATTGCACTTAACAACATAATTAAGGGTACCTGATCTGATGAGTGATGGTACAACACATTAGAAACAAATAAAAGTCATATTACTTTATTAATAATGTAGCCAAAACTTTTTCTCAACAAATAATGAAATAACTTACAAAAATTCTAACATGTTTATATTAAAGAATATGCCTGTTGATCTGAGTGGGATGTGCAGTGAGGACTATCTCAACCGCTGGTAAAGAAATCATACAATTTATATAGAAAATATGAAAAGATTACAAATATCTCATGTCCTTCCAAAACCTAAATGATTAACTACAATACACACGAAATTAACTATTTGATGCAAATTAATACTGATTGAAGACCTTCACATCAAATTCATTATTCAATCTATTAGAATATACTACATAATCCTTGCAGTTTATGAATAACAATTAATGCCATGAGGAGCTTATTAGATTTTCTATTATGTGGCACTCAGCTAATCTATTGCGGAATCATTAAAACATTTAGCTCAAGGTTTGGTTTTGGTTATTAACCGAACCTAACCTAACCGAACCAAAAACCGACAAACTAATCAAAAACCGATTGGTTAATAAAATCAACTAACTGATGGCTTCGGTTTCGCCAATAAACGAACCTAACCATACACACCACTCACAGAAATCAAATAAGAGCCAATCAACAAATTCTCTTGTACAAAAAACACAAATATTAACACAAAATCGTGTACTAATTAACGAACAAAACCACAGGTAATCTCAATTTACCCTGTGATAAACGATAACGACAATTATCATAAAATTGCACAAATTAGCATAAAACAGCACTACTTATTAACATAAAAACACAAAATCATGTACTAATTAATCTCAATTTACCTGTGATAAACGACGACGACAGCAACCGCTCAAGCGGCCGTTTAGAAACCCTAACCATAACCGTAAACTGATCCGACGGAAGCAATCCAAGCATCGTGGAAATCATCTGCTTCATCGAATCCTTCCGAAACGCCTTTCGAGATCACCGAGCTATCCAACGGCTCGATCTTCTTCAGCATATTCGCGATAACAGAGAACTCACGGACGGATGCGTTTCGAGTATATAGGAAGTCATCGGAGACTCCGCCGCTGTCGCTGAAGCCGGAGATGAGGCAACGTGGACGTCTGTGTGGTGGTTGGTGGTGGTGCTGGTTGGTGGTGTGAGAGTTTGAGGAAGAAGGTTCTCGAGGAAGGTGATGATGCTAAGGACGGGCTTAGGGTTAGGGAGCCGTGAACTTGAAATTAAGATGGTTAGGAATTACTATGACCCGCATCAAACCGGGTTAAATCAACGAGAGTTCACAATTTAAAAATTAAGCAATCGGGTGGCTTTCATAAAGGGGGGAGCGACCATATCGCGACACGTAGAATTTTAATGTTTTCGTTTATGTATATTATAGATGCTACTAAATTTTAAATTATACATTCTTATACGATTCTTTTATGAAACTATACGAATCTTATAAATGTCATACAGATCGTATATATTTTGCTATTCGATTTGTGTCTATGATTATCCGAATTGTCTATCATTTTTTGCTATACGATTTGTATGATTACCAGGTGGTGTGTAGCAGGTAAACTTAACCATATATCTAACACGAATTTATTGTTGTTTAAAAGACAACTGTCAACTGTTTAATTTTTGTCTTTAGTTAGTGACCGATGGCGATAGGAAAGAAAATTAATCAGCCAATTTTATAGTCTTCTGTTTATGAATTTAATATTACATGTTGTTCCAATGCCGACGTAACAATCACTTATTCTATATGAATTAGCTCTTTGGATCACACTCAACAACTTCCTCAATGGAGTTTTCTCTCCTCATTGTTGGCCCCTTCTTATCTTACGCGTTTGTCCGAGCCACTCTCTTGATGTTTATGTTCGGCACAATCAATAACCTCCCTCCAGGCCCAAAACCTTTGCCGATCATCGGTAGCCTCCACTTGCTAGGCAACCAACCACACCAATCTCTAGCCCAACTAGCCAAAGTTTATGGCCCTATAATGTCACTAAAACTTGGTCAAATTAACACAATTGTTATCTCCTCTCCGGCTGGCACGAAAGAAATCCTCCAAAAGCAAGATATAGCCTTTAGCTCGCGTAGTATTCCGGACGCGTTACACGCACAAAACCATTATAGGTATTCAATTAGCTTTATGCCTATAAGCTCGCAGTGGCGCACCCTACGCAATATAATGAACTCTGGCATCTCATCGGGTAGATCGCTTGATGCGGGTGAATATCTACGTAGTGAGAAAGTAAAAGAGCTTATAGCATACTGTCAGAAAGCCAGTTTGTCAAATGATTCTGTCAATATAGGACATGCAGCTTTCATAACATCACTGAATCTTCTGTCAAACACTGTTTTCTCCAAAGATTTAATGGACCCACACGAGGATTCAGGCAAGGAGTTTAAGTAGTTGGTTGGTAACATTATGATAGAGGCGGGGAGGCCAAATCTGGTGGACTATTTCCCAGTGCTAAGAAAGATTGATCCGCAAGGCGTCCGGAGGAGGCTAGATCAACATTTTAAGAAGATTCTTGGTGTGTTTGACGAGTTGATTAACGAGAGGTTGACAACTGAAAGCAAAGTGAAGCATGATGATGTGTTGGACGTGTGTTTAAAAATGAATCAAGATAATCCGGATGAACTCAGTCGAACACAAATTAAGATGTTGTTTTTGGTGAGTAAATCATTGCATCCTTTTGTTTTGTTTGATCCTATCAAGATTTAAGACCTAAACAATCTATTTTTTTACGGTTGTTTTTGGATCCAATGAATTTGTTATAATCTAAACAAGTATTTGGTGCATAATATTATTAGTTCTGGCGACTTCAGAACTGGACCTGTGATAAAACTGAATTTCAATTTTTTTGTTATTCTTATCAGAAATAACATTTAATAATCATTTTATGTTTTTCCTATACGAAATATTTAATAATCAACTTGCTACTTTAAATTGTATAATTTTTCTGTTTAGAATTTATATATATATTTTTTTTCTAAAGTATTTATGGTTTTTAATATTGATCTTTCCCAGTAAGGTTTTGATTATTTGACACCATTTAACTAACTTTTTAAATAGAATACCATTCGAATTTTCCTACGTTTATCATGCTTTGTGAGATTTCAGATTTCTAATAAAGCTAGCAAATATTAGATTTTTGTGACACAGTGGAAACCTCAAAAAATTGTATGACCTCAATAATTATTTTTTAAAGTCATGTGATACGTGGACACCAGGATGATTATACGGACACTATATAAGGCTTATATGACTTGTGTAGACCCAACATTTTGTCAGGTTTTGGCATGTATGTGTCAGTTTGTGTTTCTGTGCATCATATAGCCCTATACGTACGAACTAATAGTTAGAGTTTTTTATTGTATTTTATATGACACATGAACTATTAGACATGAATAGGGTCTATACAAGCTAGTTTATGAACTATACAACTTGGAGGGGTTCTATACAAGTCGTGTAGGCGCTAAAGGCCTATACGACTCGTATAGGACTATACCAGTCGCATAGACTATAAAATCTTGCCAATTTGTTCCCTTCATACATTTATCGTGCACGCATGGTTTGTACGAGTCATGCACGCTTACACGGTCTGTACATGCCTTGCATGTACAAAGACCATCCCATGCTATCTGTATATAACATCCCTTCTTGAAAAGGTCAACGACTATAATATCATAAATTTGAACAAGCATTCTTTCTGGTACGCCATTTGGTTAAATTGACTTCCGGTTCCTATTACCTCCACAAGCTTCAAAAATATTATAATAATTTACACTAGTTGTGTTGAATTTCTGAAAAACTAAAACATTTCTTTCTGTCCTTTTCATTTCAACATACTTTACAAATGAAAATACAATTTTAAATTGGTTCGAATATTACTTAAGTGTTAATATGCTTGGTGATGAAGGATACGTTTGTTGCTGGTACCGATACGACATCAAGCACAATTGAATGGGCAATGACAGAACTACTATGTAACCCAGACATCATGGCCAAAGCTAAAGACGAGCTTGAAAAGGTTATTGGTAAAGGAAACATCATAAAAGAGGATGAGGTTTTGAAGCTACCATACTTAACTTGTATCGTAAAAGAGACCCTACGAGGTCACCCCCCGGTCCCCCTTTTGCTTCCTTGTAAGACTGAGAACGAACTGAAACTCAATGAATACACCATCCCAAAAGGAACCCAGGTGCTTGTGAATGCATGGGCTATTGGACGAGACCCATCCATTTGGGAACACTCACGAGAGTTCAAGCCAGAAAGATTCTTGTCATCGTCCATTGATGTTCGAGGACAAGATTTTGAATTAGTTCCGTTTGGAGGTGGACGAAGAATATGCCCGGGAATGCCACTTGCACTCCGTATTATCCCCTTGGTGTTGGGCTCATTACTTAATAATTTCAATTGGCAGCTTGACACGAGGACTCAACCCAATGATCTGGACTTGAATGAGAGGTTTGGAATTACTATACAGAAAGCCAATCCTCTATATGTTGTCCCATTACCATTTCATTAGCACGCGCGCGCGCGCACATCTATATATAGAGGATAAAGAGAAAAAAGAACTCTTTTTTAGAGAGAAAACTTTAAAACCCCTAAAGAAATTATTTTTAGTAAAAAGTAAAAAAAATATTTTCGAATTTTTGTTTCTTCCATTCTTCTTATATTTTGTGCATGTATGTATTACTGTGCAATACTGTGTATTTTTATGTTTAATAGTGTTTAATTTCATATATTCAGTATTTTTATTGTATATGTGCAGTAGTGTTGTATTATATGCAAAAAATATATATATAAAATAAAAAATGCTGTGGTGCACATGTGCGTTAGTGTAGTATTACACATACGTACTAGAATATATTCGATGTGTGCATTAGCCTTATATTGCATATATACAATAATGGGTCAAATATGCGCAATAATGTTGTATTATATGCAATACACACTATTACATATATGCACTACACCAACGAGGGGTTTTTCTTTTTTTTTTCTTTTTTTTTTTTAATAATATCAACATATAAGAATAATAGAAAAAAATAAACTACAAAAACTTTTTTTTTAATTAAAAATAATTCTTTATGAGTTTTTATGGTTTTTCTTTAAGAGGAGTTCCTATTTCATCCCATCAGTAAACATATATATATATATATGAGAAGTCTTTTTAAGAAACCCACCTTTTTTATGAAAACTTTAAAAGCACAACTTTTGGTGTATGTTATCCATGTATGTATGTGATCCATTTTATTTGTTGTTCGTGAAAAGGGCGTTATAAGAACTTCAAATTTCATATTCTTATAATGAGAGGTCATGTACCACCCCGACTAATAGACGGCGGAACATGTTAGGGCACAACTTTAATTGTATCAAATGCCCAAAACATTATTAAGTGATAATGATTAATTTATTCATTTCATTCAATAACTCAAGTACAACTTGTCCAAATAACAAAGTACAATAATTCAAAATAAAATAATAAGCTGTAGGTCCCAACCTGTTGGATCTAACAACGTGTCTTGGATCAACCAAACTTGGTGCTAGCGGAATATCACACCAAGCTATCTTTGGTCTTGGATCTTGAGGGTTTATGTTCGGTTTTATTGAGAGAAGTAAGAGAGAGAACAAGAGGATAAGATTTGGCAAAAGTTTTATGTTCTCATGGCATGCTTCTCTATTTATAGGAGCATGTATGAGAAGTTGTTTCATATCATATCATGCCCAATGGGCTTCTTTACAAGGCCTTGGGCCCAAACATAAACAAATACAAAATACATAATTAAATCCTATACAAGGTTCCAATACAAAAGACTTAAATTGAACAAAACGGGACCTAACAATCTCCCTCTAGTCTTTATTATTGGAAGCCGTCCGCGTCATACTAAAGAATGCCTTCCTCGGATAGTGGAATCTCAACAAGTCTCTTGACGAACATGTTGAAAGCATCAACTATCCGGTCAGTGTTTTGACAGACAATGTCTTTGACCTTGCCCAAAGGCGAGTTGTAGAGCTTCAGAATGTCTTCCTTGCAAAGTCCCATCAGCTCGTGCTCGTCAAATACACGAAGTTCGTGCATATTCTTGCAGTGTATGATGGCCTCTCCTGTTTTGTTGTCGAATTCTGAGCCAATAAAGTCTCGGAGAGTGTTTGGAGTAAAGGGTCACCATGGTAGATGATGAGACTGTCTTTGGGTTCCCCATACCTCCACATCACTCTAGGTTTTCCGGTAGCTGGGTCGATCTCTTTTGGGTTCTTGAACTTTCTACCCTTATTCAACTCAAAATCCTTGTATCCCTTCTTTGACTGATGCTTCAGGTGACGTGTTATCCAGCCATCCAGATTCTCTTCATAATCCTCGGGTCCCAAAGCCTTTCTCAAGTAGTTGATATCAAGCTCAGGTAGAGTGCATAGCTCTTTGTGGGCGAGGTAGATGAGGTCTCCGCTGGCCCGACTAATGACCCAACTGCTTTTCTCCATGTCGTATCGAGCGTATACAATCAGAGAATCATCGTGATACGGATAGTTGAGGGAGTGGGAACTAGCGCGACTTGTCACGTAGTGTGTCTTTCGTTTCTTCTTCTTTGGTGCTTGTGACAAGTTGGCGGCTGGATCAATGACGGGATCAGTGACAGGTGCTTCAGTCGTTTGAACATCAGTAGGTGGTGTGTCTGGATTCGGCGAGTAGTTGATGTAGCCGTCTTCTTCAACTTCCTCAGCCAGATGAGATTGAACCGGTTCAAGAGTTTTCCCGGCTTCAATGAACTCATCAATGACACCTACAAGATTACTTGCAGGAAACAACTCGTTATATAAATTTTCGATCCCTTCCTCATCTTCTCTCACCTTCTTTGCGGCCTCGTATGCGGCAGGGTATTTATGTGTCTCTTGAGTATGTGGAGGTGATTGAGTGTTACCTCCACCTCCACCACCCATCGCACCGGCTCCACTATCACCACTATCACCTCCGTCATTGTCATCATTATCATCATCGAAACTATCGTGGACATGGTCATCCACATCTTCATCTTCTTCTTCATCCTCATCATCACTTTCATTATCGCTCTCTTCTTCATCATTACCATCTCCACCTTCATCAACACCACCAGCTTGGGGTTGAGGTTGTTTAACGTGAGTCATTCCCAAGCTGGTTCCTAAAACACTTGCTGCCTGGCTGATCTTTGGTGCAACCCGACCACAGTCGCCTCTCCTTCAGATCCTCCAACCTGTTCAGCTCGCACAGCCACACTCGGACCTGCGGTAGGTTGGGATCCACCTATCTGTGCGATGGTGGCAGACTTCCTCCAGGTTCCAAATACCGAGTCAAGACGAGCCTCGAGCGTAGTAAAATCATCGTCACACATACCAATAAGCTTTGAGGCTGCCTTGTATCTACTAGTCATCTCCTCATTAACCTTCAGCTGGAGCTCATTCAGACGATCTTGCTCTGCAGTCTTAGCTTGAATTGCCTCTATCTTCGTTCTGAACTGTGTGTTCTCAGCAATAAGTGTTTCGAGAGAGGTAGATGAGGCTAACTGTCCCTCTAGCATAGACACCCTAGAGGTAGTCGCCTCCAACCCAACATCCCATTCAGTAGTAGTGTCCTCAACCTTCTTGAACAGCCTTTCTTCTAGAATGTGAGCTGCATGAATGTTCTTTTCCAGTGTCTCAACCCGATCAGACACCTTTTTATACTCAGCTCGTTGATAGGCATTGTCCAGCACTTCTTTGTTGAGGAGTTCTTATTGATTTGTGATACATGTCTGCAGTTGGTTGATCCAGGACCTCTGATTTTCAATCAAGCCATAGTGTAGCTCTCGCTGCTCTTCCAGGATCTCAACACGGGTCACCAACTTAGCTTTCTCCATGGCGTCCTCACGCTCTTTCTTCTTCTTCTGATTCTTGATATACTCGAGCAATACATGCTCTCGCTCAGCCCTCTTAGCATTTGATACCTCCAGGGCGATGATCCTATCGAGGATAGGATCAGCGTATACCGGAGGTGTCGAAGACTTTCCTTTGGCTATGGGTTTGGGTGAGAGGATTGTGGACGGTGGAGTGTCGGATATGATGGTTGGTGATGCTGTTTGGAATGGTAGTATGATGGATTGGGTAGGCAATGGTGAGGTTTTGGTGATTGGTGGTGTTGAGATTAGTGGTGTGGTGGCTTCGGGTTGGGTAGTTGATGATGTTGGTTGTGTAGGTGACGAGGCGGTAAAGGTTTGTGTCCAAATGCTGGTGCATTTGATTGGTGAACTAAAGATGGATGAAGTGAATATTGAGGTAGGTACAGGTTCGGTGGTTTTTGGTTGCTCAGGTGGTGTAGAGGTTTGAGGTTGTTGTGGAGGTGGTGAGGGAGGTAGGTTTCCTAGGAATGATGGTATTGGTTGGTCTGTTTGTGTGGGTGAAGGTTCAGGTGAGTAGTCTGGTGAGTCATGTAACTTGGTTTTGGTTGGTTTGGCTTTGATTCTGTTTTTAGGTTTCTTATAGATGGGAATCTGAATCTTGTCTACGTTTAGGTCCTTAAAGGTCGTTGCTAAGGTTTTGGGTGAGGCTGTGTGTGGGTCAGGGGTAGAGGAAGGTTTACCTTTCCCAGGAAGCTTGACGATGAGCTTGGAAGACTTCTGGGAGTCTGCAAGCTTCTTCAAACGCTTTAAGGTCTGTTGCTCTTCTTATTCTTCTTCCTCAGCACCTTCAGCTTTACTCGAAGTTACACCAACAGAAGGCTTGTCGGTAGCCTTCCGCTTCAGATCATGTTTCACCTTTGTTCTATCTTCAGGCGCTTTTCAGAAGATTCACCTTGTTCAGCTTCAACCTCTGGCTCAAACGGTACAAGCTCCTCACTTTCTATATCAGCTTCATCCCCAGCAGGCTCGGTCTCCTCAAACAATACAAACTTTGGTCCTGGCCTTTCTCCTTGATAAGCATGACCTTTTCCTTCGTGCTCAACATGAGACCAAAAACTGTCTGCCTGATTGCATTGACATGGTAAGGCTCAGGCAACGACTTCTTATCCTCTGCTTTCTTATGAGCTGGGCTGGGTACCTTGGGAATCATATCATCCAGTAATAGCTGCACGAATCTGGGATACATAAGCCATGTTGACTCATTAGCTGCGTTCGCCAGCATGCACAAGAACAACATCTGGGAGTAATTGAACTTTTCCCGATGTGTTAATGCATATATGATCCGTACCCAATCAGCACGCATACTATCAAATCCACCACGCAAGTCTGACAAACTGTGAGTCACCACATGGAATAGGAATCTCCAATATGGTGGAAGATCCTTCTTCTCCAAGCTCTTCCATTCCTTATCATATCCCATATCCATCACAAACCCACTGATCATGGCTCTATCTCCTTTCTCAAACAGATAATCTGGCTCATCCTTAATCTTCAATGCTCGCCTGATGTCTCCTTCCATAATCTTTAATGTCTTTCCTGCCACCTTTGTGTTGATTAAAAGAGAATCATCTGCAGGTGCTGCATTTGCCCAGAATTATGTAACCCACTTAGAGTAAATTGCAGGGTTAGCAGAAATGGCGTATTCCAGGGGTGACTGCCTTAGCCCCTTGATCATGGATGTAAACACCTTTTCTTTTATGTCTTTCTATTCCTCGTGAGGACAAAATAAGTTATGCCCCTGAAATCAATCCTTAAGATCATGAGAATCATCAATTTTAACTTAAAGAAACACAAGATGAGCTATATACAAAGCTTTAAGTATGTACAAAGTGTTTAACTTAAATATATACTTATAGTTAATCAATTATATACAAATTGTTTTTGATAAGTTAACGAACTGATTTTAGATTATTATATTAAGCAAATAAGTCCTTAATATATTGATTTTGTATGTCTATTGAAGTCCAAAAGTCAAATAGTCGTTTTATAATCAAACAGTCTAGTAGCTATCTCAGTTTAGATTTCAGAAAATTTTGCTAAGTCCACAAAATTCGCATGAGGATTTCGCATGAACTCTCATTCGCTTCGCATGGATATGAGAAGCGAATCAGACATCCCATTCGCTTCGCATGGCTGTGCGAAGCGAACAAGAAATATATTCGCATCGCAAGAGCGTGTGAAGTGAATAAGATTTCTTATTCGTTTCGCATGATCCATATGAAGCGAAACAGAACTGAATTGGCATCACATGGTTTGAGCGAAGCGAATAAGAAATCTCTTTCACATCGCATGTTTGTGCGAAGCGAAGTAGATTCCCATTCGCTTCGCACGTGTATGCGAAGCGAACAATATCCCAATGCGAAAAAATTTCACTTAGCCCCTTTTTTGATTCTTTTGCTTTCCTCGTGATCTACCGACCCGAATTGAGGTTTTGGAAAATTTGGGACCTTAACCCTTTCATATACACAGCCAATTGGACCTTGAAATGTCTGAAAACCTAGATCTACAAACTGTAAAATAATTGATCCTAAAAGTTAAAAGACTAAAGATGATTGACATGATCTAAGGTCATAACGACAGTTGCGTAGCATGATAGCAACAACAATTTTGAAGATCTACCACTAGATCGAGCCGACGGTTCATATGAACCGCCGTCTAGATATGAGAGAATCCAGAAACAAGAGGAACATGTTATGATAGTATACCGTGGGTGAGGGTTCCATGGTTGTGATCAAAGTGTGATAACAAGGCTAGATTGATTCTGAGTGATGAAGAAGAGTTAGGGTTTTGGAGATAAGAAAGAGAGAGAAAGTGAGAGAGTAGTTGGTAAAATGTTTGTGTGAATAGTGAATGATATTTTGAGAGCCCCTTTATATAGGGTCAGCCTATCTCGCGATAGGGTCAAAACATCACGAGTATTCACCGAAAATACGCTCTCAGTCCTCGGTCTTTAAAAACATTTGCACATTAAAACCCGAAAAAATATTTACCCATCGAATCCGATCACTTATTTGTTTTTCTGAATTTTCTTTTGTTGGTCCATGACTGTTAACGTTTGCAATAACGATCTCTTTGACAAAGTAAGATTAAGTAAAATAAAAGTAATAAAGTAAACAAAAAAAGTAAAAAATTAAAATAAAAATAAAAATAAAAATTAAATCATAGACTATTAAAATAGATAATATTTTAGAAAATAAAAACAAAACAAAATAAAATAAAATAAAATTTAAAGTTAAAGAAAATTTCAAAATTAATTTACGTAATTATTTTACTTGATTGGATTAACCAATTTATAAAGAATGATTGCAACATGGAATCATATTGATTTGCAAAGTCCTACATCGCGATTCCATTTTGATATTATTGTGACACAAGTTTATCATCGACTATAGATATTGTCCACTTGTTTAACTTGACAAGTGTTTTGATGTCAACGTGATACATTTGAGGTTCAATTAGGCATAGAACTTGTGTGGTCCCCACTTAATCAGATATGTTACTGATTCCATCATACCTCGGGCCTAGTTTGTGTTGACACATCACCTCAACTTGACTAAAAGCTTTCTTATTTGATCACAGTATGCTTATTTACATATTTGACATTTTGTACTTTATTTGTGTACACTTGACTCGATCTAGAAAGATTAAAATAAAGCAGAAGTTCAAGGCCTTAACAATCAGGTCGGATAATACCATATTATCGCGTAGAGAAAGTCCAAGGCTTGAACAAAAGAAAGAAAATAAAACAAAGCAGAAGATTCAGGGCCTTAATAATCAGATCTTGTATGACTACAAACGTAGAAAGTCCAAGGCTTGAATCAAAATAAATGAAGAAATAAAGCAGAAGTTAAAATTCCTAGGACTGACTCCTTTTCTGACTGTTTTTCTTGAATTTTCTTTTTCTTTTCTGACTCTTTTGTTTTTTTTTTCTTTTTCTTGCTTTTCTTGACGCTTTTCTTGACTTAATAAAAATTAAAAATGACACTGATTTTCATAAGACAACTGTGATCAGGTAAAGAGAGGCTTGGGTATGATATGTGTAATTGCATTTCAGCCTTCATGGATATGACTTTTAACGGAATCATGCAACCACTTTATAAACGTATATCCACTAGTACCGGCAAGAATTTAGGTTTATATCACTTAACACTTACTTGTTTTTCAAGCCTATCTACACATCTATGAGTGATCTTGTCGACTTTTGATCTACTGTTTTCATGTGCTAGGATCATTACATACCAATGTACTATCATTTTCCATTATGTTGGATCAAATTCTTAAAAAAAAATTTAAATTATCCGACTCCCTCTAAGCAGGAGCTTCTTCTAAACGGGACAATTCTTTTTGAATTTTCTTAAATATTTCTTAGATAGGAGTAAAGATGAAATTAATATTATATATAAAAATAAAATCTTTTTGTTAAGTCAAGTGACTCGATTTGTTTTTCTTAAAGGAAAGTGAAAATCTTTTTGTTGAGTTAAAGTTAAGTAAAGATGAAATTAATATTATATAAAAATAAAATCTTTTTGTTAAGTTAAGTGACTCAATTTTTTTTTCTTAAAGGAAAGTGAAAATCTTTTTGTTGAGTTAAAGTTAAGTAATGATGAAATTAATATTATATATAAAAATAAAATCTTTTTGTTAAGTTAAGTGACTCGATTTTTTTTTCTTAAAGGAAAGTGAAAATCTTTTTGTTGAGTTAAAGTTAACTCTTTTTCTCCCTCTAAAATTGTGACATATTTGAAAAATATTTACAATTTTAAACCAAAAGATTTACTCAAAAGAAATCATGCCCAAAGATTCAATGAGAAATAAAAATTGGGCACTACTGAAAGCTTTTGTAAAGAGATCTACAAAGTTATAATCAGTATGGACCCTTTTTATGTTGAGAAGCTTACGATCAAAACAATCACGAATAAAGTATATTCGGATGCCTATGTGCTTTGTCTTAGAGTGCTGGACCGGGTTTTTAACAATTGCAACGGCAGCCTCATTATCACATTTGATCGTGGTATCATAGAAATTCAAACCGTAATCCAGCAGCTGATGCTGGATCCAAATGGCTTGGGAACAGCAACTGGATGCAGCGATGTACTTGGCTTCAGCAGTTGAGGTGGACATAGTGACCTGCTTCTTGCATTGCCATGAGATCAACCTATCACCCAGAAATTGGCATCCACCTAATGTTGACTTTCGGTCTAAATTGCATCCACCATAATCACTGTCAGTAAATGCATGAAGTTCCAAGGGAGACTCTTTTAGATACTAGAGTCCCAAACGAGGTCTACCCTTCAAGTATCTAAAAATATGTTTGACAGCTGTCATGTGAGATTCTCTTGGATCTGACTGATATCTAGCACACTGACAAACAGGGAACATGATGTCCGGTCTGCTTGAAGTGAGATACATCAGTGAGCCAATCATTGACCTATACAGGTGTTGATCGACTGGCTTTCCTGATGGATCAGGAGCGAGAACAGGTCGTGTAGCGTTTGGTGTCAGAAACGCAGATGAGTCCTTGAACCCGAACTTTTGAACGATGTCATGGACATACTTTTCCTGATGAATGAAAGTCCCATCCTTCTTTTGTTCACACTGTAAACCCAGGAAGAAAGTCATTTCTCCCAAAGAACTCATCTTGAATCGCTGTTGCATGACCTTAGAAAACTCCTTGCACAGATTCTCATTCGTGGACCCGAAAATAATGTCATCAACATACACTTGGACTAGAATCAGATCACCCTTAACCTTCTTGACAAAGAGTGTTTGATCGACAATGCCTCTTTTGTACCCATTCTTCTCCAAATGGTCAGCCAGTGTGGCATACCAGGCACGAGGTGCCTAGTGAAGACCATAAAGTGCCTTGTCAAGACGATAAACATGATCCGGATGATCCGGATTCTTAAAACCTGGAGGTTGGCTGACGTAGATTTCTTCTTTCACCTTTCCGTACAAGAAATCGGTCTTCACATCCATTTGATATACTTTGAAGTTCATGTACGAGGCATAGGCCAAAAAGATACGAATTGCCTCTAATCTGCCCACAGGTGCATAAACTTCATCATAATCAAGTCCCTCGCGTTGCTAAAAACCTTTTACAACAAGCCTTTCTTTGTTTCTAATGATAACCCCCTTGTCGTCCTTTTTATTTCGGAACACCACTTCGTTCCAATTGGTCTCTTATTTTCTGGTTTCTTGACAAGCCTCCAAACATTTAGCTTCTTGAACTGTCAGTTCCTCTTGCATGGCTTCAACCCAAGAATTTTCTTTCAATGCGACTCTGTAGTCTTTGGGTTCAACCTGTGAAATAAAACAAGCAAAAAGACATCTGCTAATGTTACCAGAGGCGCTACTTGTTTGAATACCAGCTGATGGATCTCCAATGATATTCTCAGTCGGATGTCTTCGGTGGATCGGCAATTGAGGAATTTGCTCTACATGCTTGACTGGTGTTGCCTCTAGCTCGATGGATAAGCTCTCTATGGGATGAAAAACAGTTGACACATTGACAGGAGCATTTGGTTGAGGATCACTGGCATCTTCTTGTTGATCAACCAGATGTTCTTGAGCAATTGGACCCTCCCATAGGTTCTCATAAAATGGTACAACAATGGCTGGAACTGAAGTTGAATCAGTGTTTCCAGAAGCTTTATTCTGAGTCGGTTCATTATGCACATTTGCTTCGTCAGTCTCCTCAGTAGATCCATGATTTTCTTCTTCAGAGGGAGGTGTAGGAACAAACTCAACTACACTTGGTTCTGCTGGAGGATCCACTACTTGATCAGTCTGGTCATTTTCCACGTTGTCAGCTGACACATATGAATCGGTATCTGAATCGGAGGTGTCTTCGACTGTGGGCATCTCAGTAGTATCTGCAGAAGGCTGCACTTCATTGACCGCGGCTGTTGATTAACCACGGGAGGTGCATTCAGTACAGGTGCAGGTGCAACTATATGAACATCTTCCAGACTCTCAATACGGCATGCATCAAGATTGACTGATCATCTTCAGATTGAACTGGTGTAGTCACAACAACGGAAACATATGAAACAGCCGGTGTTACGTACATTCCTCGAAATTGCATGAACAACCCTTCATAATCAAACATCCAATTCGGACCGGTGTGTGCATCAGTAGGATTCAATTCTTACCAATCAATGTTGAACGATTCCAAGATCACTATGGTTTTCTTGTTATAAACCCGATAAGCGCTTTTGTCAGCAGCATAGCCCACAAAATAGCACTCATAAGCCTTTTCTGCAAACTTGGAAGTTGATACAGCATTTGTTTGGAGCACAGTGCAGGGACATCCAAACGTTCTAAAGAAATTGACCCTTGGCTTTGTTCCATAGAAGACTTCATAAGGAGTCTTGTTCAATCTTTTGTTAAGCAACACATGGTTCTGGGTAAAGCAGGCAGCATTTACTGCTTCACCCCAGAAAAACAACGGAAGTTTTGAATATGACAACATTGTTCTTTCAGCTTCTACCAGTGTTTGGTTTCGCCTTTCAGCCACCCCATTTTGTTCGGGAGTGTAAAGGGCACTGAACTGATGAAGGATCCCTTTGTTGTGACAAAACTCATTTACAGCCTTGTTGCAGAATTCTGTTCCATTGTCACTTCTGATGCACTTAACTCTTTTATTAGTTTGATTCTTAACCAAGATAATGAACCTGAGTAGAAACTGAGCTGTCTCATCTTTATGCCCTAGAAGAAAAGTCCAACTGAAACGCGAATAATTGTCAGTAATAACCAGACAATAGGCTTTTCGACCTATTGCCAAAGGTTGAATTGGACCAAACAGATCCATGTGTAACAGTTGGAGAGTGGAGTTTATGGAATTGACGGTCTTAGATCTGTGAGGAAGTTTGTGTTGTTTTCATTTAGAGTAAGATAAACATTTTTCAGCACAATGAAAAGACTTTCAGGCAAACCCCTCACATGGTCTCCTTTAACTAACTTATTTAAGTTCTTAAAGTTAACATGACCCAAACGTCGATGCCATAAGGATGAGTCGTTCTCCGAGGCCTTGGACAGCTAACAAGAAGCAGTACGCATTGAATAATTACTTCTCATGTCCAGAATGAATGCATCATTATGCCTCGGAGTACGCATCAAAAGCCACTCATCCAGGACTTTAAAACCTGGTTTGAGAATTAGACACTCATTTTCTATAAAGAGGGTTGAGAAATGCTTATTACATATTTGGGACAATCTGAGGAGATTGTGGTTTAGCTGTTCCACAAGATTGACTTCATCAAATGTCAGGGTACCATTTGAGACCTCTCCTTGTTTTGTGATTTGTCCACCTACATCACCAGCAAAGAAGACATGTCCGCCGTCGAATGGTTTCACGTCAAACAGCAGTGACTCATCTCCCGTCATGTGTCGGGTGCAGCCACTATCCAAGTACCAGATACTGTTGACAGACCTTCCTGGCTGACCCTACAAACGTGAACAGCTAGTTAGTAGAGGGGTCCTGAGACCTAGTTGTCTCAGGAAGATTAAACAGAAAATCACCAAGTTTAATTTTATGATTCTTGAAAATATAATCTTTTGCTGAATCAGAATCTGAAGAGCAGTCCCTCGAGGAACATGAGTTGTAATTTCCTCTGTTTTGAAAAGGTTTTATGGATTGCCTTCGCTTTCGTTTGGGCTTAACCACAAAGTCTTCTAGATTTGCTTTTGTGAAAACCTTTGGCGGATTCTTAGGCTTTTCAGCTTCAGAACCCTTTGCCAACCTTTTCCTTTCTCTTTGGGTTAGCCAAAAAGGTTTCTTTGTTTTCTTACCTCTTTTAGGTTTGAAATCCGTCTCACTGGCAGTGGAGTGATTTTGGTTAGGTATTTTCTTAGCTTTAGAAGCATCCTTAGAAAATGTTTGACCAAACTTACTATTGAAGTCTCTCTGTTGTCTGTGCCAGTTCTTGCAATGTCTCTCAAGATGAGAAGGATTTCCACGGACGAAACAATATTTTCTTTGGTTATTTGTATGGACCTCTTGTTCACTGAAGTATGTGTGATTTGACATGTAATATGATGTGGGTGGGTTAACTTGTCTGTAATTTCTGTTAGACCTATGCTCATGATAATCTGAGAATTGAGCATGAAAGTAACTTGAATGCCTAGGTTTCTGGCGTGAGTAGTAGTACTCACTATCAGACAGGTTATAATGTTGAGGATTTTTGTTGCAATTTGTATTTTGAGAAAACAAAGTTTTCTTGGGTGGCACATATTTACCAGATGTGCTTGGTTTTTTGTTTTCAAAATTTAATTTCTAATTTATAAAATCCTCAACATGATGACCAGTTGATGAGTAGCTAGGACCATTCTCTCCATTAACCCTGTCTTCAATTTTTTCATCATAAACTGTTTCACAATCAGAATCGGAAGAAAAACATTCGTTTTCATTTGAATCAACTTCACAACTTTCACTAATCATAGATTCACAAAATACATAGTTTGATATAGACTACAAACTTCCTAACGTTGTTTCACAAATTTTATTACAGACTGGATTGTTAATGGATTTGTTTAGTTCCACACAAGATTCAAAACGTGGTTCTAACTCTTCATTCTGCTTACAACCCAAGTTAACTTTCCCACATCCACTTTTGTTTACATCACCTGCTTCACAAGACACATTGATGTTAGATTTATCGGATGGTAGAACTGGAGCGGCAGTTTGTGAAACCTCAGGAACAAATTTCACTGGTTTTGGTATTCTACCAACCCCGAATGACATTTCTTCCTCGGGAGAAGTATTATAGCTGAAGTGGGGCAAGCTGGTATAATTATCATTTAAAGGTGGAGGTACAACAGTATAATCATACCCCATCCCAGCCTTCAGCTTAGTACTTCTCTTGGCTCCAATAATGTAACACCCCGTAACCGCAGCGGAAACGTAAACGGGATGCAACAGACACGTCTGATATCAACAGCATTGCTTATAAAGAAAACACCACTACATTAATTCACATCATATTACATTGTTCCGAGTTTAGTTACCGTCTAGGCGTGAACACATAGGTTTTACCAAAAGTACATTTACATATTTAACACAAAATGATCATTAAACTTCCACAAAAAGCACGCGTCATCAAGCATGTAGCACTTACTCCAGTTTGGAAGTACCTAGAAAGCATGTAAAGAAAATGGGTCAACTACGAATAGTTGGTGAGTTTCACAATTTGAATAAACCATGACAAAATCCATATCATAGTATAATAGTATCGATGTAATTATGCTGAGCCCACAAGCGAAACCTCTGTCTGGGGACACTGTTAACCCAGTACAGTACTCATTCCGGGGACAATGTTAACCCAGAAACACTTCTAGGGACATCTGGGGACACTGTTAACCCAGTACTGTATCCATTCCGTACGATTCCAGTATAATCAAATATTTATAAATACACGCAAATCCATGCGTTCAGTATGTACTTAAACATTTTATTAGTAACATGCTTTCCGCCCCGGGAAAATATTTGAAAACTATTCAGAAAAAGGGGCTCGTGAAACTCACCTTATCGTAGGCAATTAGGTATCACAGTACACCAGCTAATAGTCCGGATCTGTAATACGATCCCTAAGTTCGTTACTATACAATCACTATTAACATAACTTTAACCGTGTTAACCGGTACATCTGGGGACACCGTTAACCCAATACTGTAACCGTTCCGGGGGCAATGTTAACCCAGAAACACTTCTCAGGACTCAGATTGTGTTATCGTTTAGAGTTCAACAGTCAAAATTACTAATAGTTTGTTTTGCGTGCCTAGCACGGTTATCTGTTTTTACGTTTCAAAAATGAGTTTGGTCACACACGACCCGAAAATAGTGGTTGACCGATAATTTAATTAAAGCCGTGAAATTAGAGCTCGGTTTAGACGCCCCGAATGGCCGCGGGACCCGTTTCCGTCTTTAATGCACCGGAAACTGTTAAATCGGGTAAAAATTACTCAAATCATCCGAATTATTTTCGGATGATTCATTTTTACTTATTTAACTCAATTATATGATAATAGTTCATTTTTGGGGTTTTTATACACCAGTCAGCTCGCTTATGCGAACTTTACCGGTTTACGCGTTTTAAGCTTTAAAAGTTTGTTTTTATTTTCTTTTTAGCACAAATAATTATCCGTTTAGACTCGGATCTTGAAATTTTGCACAAATCACTTTTTGACAGTGGGGAATTTTATAAAAATATTTCCAGAATAAATTTTTATATTTAAAATTTATTTATCTATTTTTAAACACCATTTAAACACCAAATATGTCGTAAATACTAAACGACCTTAGAAAAATCCCAAATTTTTCCTATCTGACCCCTGCCATCCACATAGCCACCTGTAATTTTTACAGAACCAAAATCTCATTTTACATGCCATTTTCACTAAAACCGAGCTAGAAAACCCTAGAACTCGTTTAACCGAAAAGGCTACTTAGACTTCTCCAACTGACCTCAAATTTTTTGTGTGACTTATAAATGTTATAAAAAGCTTATCTGGAATTTTCCAGAATTTTTCATGATATTTAACTATTTTTCACCATTTTTGGCCAAAACCGAGCATTAAATTCACCAAATATTCATCCTTTGTCCAAAAATTACCAAAAATTCACAGAACTCATATTTTCATATATCTAACACCTCTGTAAAATTTCATGACCTAACTCTACACGTATCACAATCTGTCCCAAAACACAACAACATACAAAAACCAAACTACCTTGAGTTTCTAGCTTCAAATCGCAAGAATCTCGCTTTCTAGCCTTTGCTATCAACTAGATACAACACCTACAAGCACAATAACACCCACCAAGCAAGTCGCATCCACAATCAAGCCATTTCTTTCATGGTTTCGGTTATGCTTTAAAAACAAAGATTTAACCGTAAAAATTCGTTTCTGGTTCGTTTAACTCCTTTCTTGGACCAAGATCCCTTGTATAACCCGTATACATCACTTGATCATGCAAGAATCAGTTTTCATCTTTGAAACCTCATTTTCTTGCAAACAAACTCAAGAAACGAAGATGAAAACGTTTATAACACGATTTTTACCTCGGTTTTCTTGCTCAAATTCCGGATTTTTTGATGTTAAAGTGGAAAGAATTGAAGGATGTTGGGAGATTTGGTGAGAAAAAAGAAAATAAGAATGGAAATGGGGACCTTGAGTCCGATCGGCATTAAGGGAGGGGTGGGGTGGGACCCACCTCTCCATTTTTAACCACATATTCAGATTTCTGTAATCTGGATAATGTTTTGGATAATCTGGTTCAGTTCGTTTTTTGGTTAAACGTTTAATTCGGCTTAAAACGAGGCTAAAACGGTCGTTTTTTCGGCTTAAAAATGAAATTTATATAAAACTGATTTAAAAACTTCAAAAAACTTAAACCATGACTTTCATTAACTTAAAACATCATATTATTAATAATTGCGCATCTTTTTCGGCTTGATCGATCGTCTCTTGCTCGGTTTGGTATTAAAGGTTTCGTTTAACGTACCGGCGTACCATTAAATCGAAATTCTTTTTCTGTGCTTTAATTCACTTATCCCGAAGCTTTAATACTTCGTAAACATTACTAAATATCATATATCTCGTCTATAATGTATCCTCGATTCGTAAGGGCTTCAATAACCGTTAATCGGTTAATCGTATTTCCAATACGATTAACTGTATAATCGAGTATAATTCGTACTTTGAATCATACCTACTCGTATAAACGCATCATAATTCACATATTCATTATTAAATAACACATGAATAGTATATACCGGTTAGGGTATACTTGATTTTGCCGGAATCGTTACATTCTCCCCCCGTAACAGAAATTTCGTCCTCGAAATTTTACGCGTCGACTACTTCTTTTTGAGGAAATAGATAGGGGTATTTCTTCCGGAATTCGTCCTTTCGTTCCCATGTATATTCTGGGCCTCGATGCGAATTCCATCTAACTTTGACCAACGAAATCTTATTGTGTCTAAGTTGCTTGATTTTCCCGTCTACTATTTCTATGGGTTCCTCTATGAAATTGAGCTTATCACTTATTTGGACACCCTCTAAAGGTAACACCGATGTCTCATCCGCCAGACATCTTTTCAAGTTTGATACGTGAAACACGTTGTGAACTGCACTCAGTTCATCGAGTAGTTCTAATCGGTATGCTACGGGACCGATCTTTGCAGTAATATTGAATGGTCCAATATATCTCGGGGCTAACTTCCCCGCCTTTCCAAATCTGACCACACCCTTCCAAGGTGATACTTTCAAATACACTTTATCACCTTTCTCAAATGACAACGGTTTTCTACGGGTATCGGCATAACTCTTCTGCCGATCCCGGCTTTCAGATTGTTCCTAATTTCAAGGATTTTGCTGGTCGTTTCCTGGACCAGGTCTGATCTAATAACCTGAGTGTCGCCCACTTCAGTCCAGCAGAGTGGTGATCGGTACTTCCGACCATACAATGCTTCGTAAGGCGCTGCCTTTATACTGCTATGGTAACTGTTATTATAGGAAAATTCAACGAGTGGGAGATGTTGATCCCAATTTCCCTTAAAATCTAGTACGCATGCACGAAGCAAATCCTCCAGAGTTTGGATGGTCCTCTCAGACTGACCATCGGTCTGAGGGTGGTAAGCTGTGCTTAGATCAATACGCGTTCCCAGCGCTTCTTGCACAGCTTGCCAAAGATTGGAGGTGAAATGGCTATCCCGATCGGAGATGATTGAGATGGGTATCCCATGACGAGATACAATTTTATTTATATAAATCTGCGCAAGTCTCTCAGTGTTATAATTATTCCTAATCGGGATAAAATGTGCCGATTTGGTTAATCGATCCACGATTACCCAAATTGCATCATGTCCTCGGGACGTCTTAGGGAGATGTGTCACAAAATCCATCGTGATTTGCTCCCACTTCCATTCGGGAATTACCGGTTTTTGTAACATCCCCGAGGGTTTCTGGTGCTCCGCCTTAACTCTCGCACAAGTCGTACATTTACCGACATACGTTGCGATATCCTTTTTCATACCCGGCCACCAATAGAACTCCTTCACATCCTTGTACATCTTATCCGATCCCGGATGTATGGAATATTTCGATCTATGCGCTTCGTCCATGATTAAATCGCGAAGGTCATGGAGGGTCGGGATCCAAATCCGATTTTTGAAATAGAGAATTTCGTCCACGCGCGGTTCGAAATTCTTCTCATTGCCGTAAAGTCCCTCCTTTTCCAATTGTTCCTCTTTCAACGCCCCACGTTGAGCGACTCGAATCTGGTTTGAAAGGTTCGACTGGACTATCATCCCCAGTGCTCGCACTCGCAAGGGCTTAACCCGATCTTTCCTACTCAAGGCATCGGCTACGACGTTAGCCTTGCCGGGGTGATAACGGATGTCACAGTCATAATCGCTTAACAACTCGACCCATCTTCGTTGCCTCATATTCAGTTCTTTCTGATCGAATATGTGCTGCAAACTTTTATGATCGGTGAAGATGGTGCACTTCGTACCGTAGAGATAATGTCTCCAGATTTTAAGTGCGAAGATAACCGCTCCCAGTTCTAAGTCATGAGTAGTGTAATTTTTCTCGTGTACTTTTAACTGTCGGGAAGCATAGGCTATAACCTTATTATTCTGCATCAACACGCATCCTAACCCTCTACGCGATGCGTCACAATACGCGACAAAACCATCGTCTCCATCAGGGAGACTTAAAATCGGCGCTTGGCACAATTTTTGTTTTAGCGTTTGAAACGCCGTCTCCTGCTCTTCTCCCCATTCATACTTTCGATCCTTTTGAGTCAGGAGAGTTAAAGGTTGGGCGATGCTGGAAAAGTTCTCTATGAATCGACGATAATATCCAGCTAAGCCTAAGAATTGGCAGATTTCCTTTGGCGTTTTAGGCGCTTGCAAATTCTTAATTGCTTCAATCTTACTCGGATCAACGTGTATTCCTTGATGGTTTACAACGTGACCGAGGAATTGCACTTCTTGTAACCAGAAGTTACACTTGGAGAATTTTGCGTACAACTTCTCCTGATTCAAAAGCTCTAAAATTATTCTTAAGTGTTGCTCGTGCTCTTCTTTACTTTTCGAGTAAATCAGATATCATCAATAAACACGATGACGAATTTGTCGAGGTAGGGTTTACAGACTCGATTCATGAGGTCCATGAACACTGCCGGCGCATTTGTTAGCCCAAAAGGCATAACTAAGAACTCGTAATGGCCGTAGCGAGTCCGGAATGCGGTTTTGGGATATCTTCTTCCTGAATCCTAACCTGATGGTATCCCGATCTAAGATCGATTTTCGAGAAATAGCTCGCACCTTGCAGCTGGTCAAACAGATCATCAATTCGGGGAAGAGGGTACCTATTTTTGATTGTTAACTTGTTCAACTCCCTGTAATCAATGCACATTCTAAGGCTCCCGTCCTTCTTTTTCACGAATAATACCGGTGCACCCCACGGGGAATGACTAGGACGCATGAATCCTTTATCCATCAATTCTTGCAACTGATTAGATAATTCTTGCATCTCGGACAGTGCAAGTCGGTAGGGCGCCTTAGCAACAGGGCCAGCTTGAGGTATTAAATCGATTCTGAATTCGACCTGTCGGGTTTGCGGTAATCCAGGAAGTTCTTCTGGGAAAACTTGTGGAAATTCGCGTACCCCCGGGATATCATCCACCGGTTTCTCCTCGGAATCTGTGGCCATCAAGTTCGCTAGATACGCCACGCATCCCTGGCGTATGTATTTTAACACCTTGAGGTGGGATATAAATGGTATCATTGTGCCCGACTTCTCTCCTTGCACTAACACCTCTTCGTCATCCGACACCCGGATCTTGACGATTTTCCTTTCACAGTTTATTTCTATTTTGTTACGTGCTAACCAATCCATTCCCACTATCACGTCAAAACTACCTAATTCTACTGGTAATAAGTCAATCAGGAAGGATTGATCGTTCAGAATAAAAGGGCAATTCCGAACTATCTGATTAACTCTCATGGTTTTACTGTTAGCGACTTCTACGGTGTAAGGTTCTATGGTTTCACTAATCGGAAGGTTTGCTATCGATAGGAATTTAACGGAGACAAAACTTCTATCGGCGCCCGTATCAAATAATACAGAAGCGTAATGATCTGAGACGAGGAATGTACCTGTCACTACACTGGGGTCCTGGCGTGCTTCGTTCGCCCCCGTCACAAATGCTCGGCCTCTCGCCGGATTGGACGACGATGCCTGACCCACGGTTTGCCTCCCAATTCCTCCCTGGTTCAGTTTAGGACAGTATCTCTTGAAGTGATCTGTGCCGCCGCATTCAAAGTAAGCACGGCTGGTGGTCATCATTTGGTTTCCTTGTGGGTTTTGTTGTCGGGCTGGTTGGGTCCTAAATGGCTGCGCACGGATAGGTTGCGGTTGTCGGTTCAGATTGTTCAGGTTTGCCCTACATCTTGGTGCGTAGTGCCCATCCCTGCCACACCGATGGCACACTACCCCCCTGCACTCGCCACCATGCTGGTAACCGCATTTTCCACACCTAGGAAACGTCCTTGTCTGTGGTTCCTGCCTTCCGCCTGAACTAGTCATGGCGTAGTTCTGGGCAGCGGGCCGAGCACGTTTATTTTGTTGCTTCTCCTGGATCCTATTGTTATACGTACCTCGCTTTCCCCCAGCGGACTCTCCTGCCACCTTCAGTGACCTACTCCTCACGAAATCGTATATAACGATACCAGCTTGCGTCACCGCACCCTCAAACGTCTGTTGTCCCCCAGCGTTGACTATACTCCTTACTACTGGAGTTAGTCCCCATATATAACGCTCAACCCTCTTTGACTCTGGGGTGACCAACCATGGCACTAATCGTGACAACTCATTAAATCGGTTCGTATAACCCAAGTGGTCTGCCCCCTGCATCTCCAGGTTCCACAATTCATTTTCTAACTTCTGCAGTTCGTTTTTCGGGCAGAAATGTTCCAGCACAAGGGCCTTGAGTTCTGCCCAGGTCATGCGGTTTGTCGCTGCTTGACCGCGAGTCTGCACTATTGTGTTCCACCATGTCAAGGCATGGTCTGTGAACGTGCAGGTAGCATACTTAACAACATAATCCTCAGGGCAGTTACTGATGTTCACAACCGACTCTATTTTCTCAATCCACTTAACCAACCCATTTGGTCCCTCAGACCCGCTAAAATCTAAAGGCTTGCACAACATAAAATCTTTAATTGAACATCCCTTTGTTGCAGGAGTCGGTTCAGTGCGGTTCGTTTCTACACTAGGTATAGGGCCATTACTGTCTGTAACGACCACCCTAGGCGGTGCGTCATTACTCGGAATCGGGTTACCGTTTGGTGGAGGGTTCACATTTTGTTCCCCATCATTATTGGTGGTCGTTTGATTGCTCGCAGGGGCTGGATTGGTCGTATTATTAATACTGGCGGCGATGCGCGATACTATATCCGGTATCGCCGCCTCTAACTGACGAGCAATCAGACTGTCCACATCCACTTCTGACATTCGAGCTGACCGTTTTGGTGCCATTCTACACAACATTAAGAAAATACATATAATTAATACAATTTCCAATCTCAATACACAACACATATTCCATTCATTAATAAATATCAGTACATATTACATAAACATCAGTACGCATTACATAAACATCAGCCCATAGATTAAGTTTTCATACATCGGTCCTACATCGGCATCATTTCAACATAACCCGCTATGGGTCAGTGCTTGAATGATACATCAAAAGTATCTACAATGATATTCCCAAAAAGAGACCCCCTATGGGCTAGTGGCTGTACTATAACTACCCAAGATTCACTCTATGTTAGCATCGCCACTAACCGCTTACACGGAGTATCAAAAAGCGGACCCTGACTACTACCATCCTAACAAACTAAACATGGTGGTATACCAACCACACCATCACTACCACCATCACCACCAACACCGCCATCAAACCCCGGATCCGTGTCTCCATCCGGTCAATCATCCACTGGGAGTATGCGTCCTCCCTCCTTAGCTGAGCGATCGCATACTGGCTGTCCAGTATGCAGTCCGCCAAGTGATTCCTCCTTTGGATACCCACCGTCAAGGCGGTGGTGTGCTCATTCATCTGCTCGGTGAGCACTAGGAGCCATGCAGCCTCGGTGGAGGGACGCTCATCCCTCTCCAGCCAAAGGGTACCCCACACGGGTGGAGGCACAGGCTCGGGCTGGGGGCGGGAGGACTCGTCCCTGTGGAAAGTAGGTCTGGGTGGGGTAGAGGTAGGTGGAACATAGGGAACACTGAACCGCGCCGTGAGGCGGGGTCCGGGTCTGGGAGGGATAGGGGTGACCTGTGGTGCGGGTGGTGGGGGATCTGGCAACCCTAGTAGGGAAGGACAGGCTAGTACTCCTACGGCTAGTCTCACTAGGCTCAGGGCTGGATACTAGGCGTAAGCTCCTAGAGTTCCCGGAATTGGTCTCCTCCGGGTCCTCCTCCAATGTCAGACTTCGTGATCTCGAAATCCTTACCTGTACATAAGTTAGCAAACATATAGGTCCTTTCATAATGTAAATCATAATTAAATTAATATACACATACTTATACAACTCTGTCACATAAAATTATTATCATATACTTACACATATGTTGCCGATTTTACCTATTAATGTTCCCCGTGACTTCCCCTGAATTCTCTCGTGCGGACAAGTCTGTTATTATGTTCCGGACCACAATAACTCACTTGCCCATCCAAGTTCATCCAGATCTCGTCACTATAAATTATTAGTTGATATTCAGATCCTATAATACTTGAGCTACTGGTTATATTTTAGGTATCTTTTAAAGACGTCCTAATTCTTTATAACCAATAGCTCTGATACCAAGTTCTGTAACACCCCGTAACCGCAGCGGAAACGTAAACGGGATGCAACAGACACGTCTGATATCAACAGCATTGCTTATAAAGAAAACACCACTACATTAATTCACATCATATTACATTGTTCCGAGTTTAGTTACCGTCTAGGCGTTAACACATAGGTTTTACCAACAGTACATTAACATATTTAACACAAAATGATCACTAAACTTCCACAAAAAGCACGCGTCATCAAGCATGTAGCACTTACTCCAGTTTGGGAGTACCTAGAAAGCATGTAAAGAAAACGGGTCAACTACGAATAGTTGGTGAGTTTCACAATTTGAATAAACCATGACAAAATCCATATCATAGTATAATAGTATCAATGTAATTATGCTGAGCCCACAAGCGAAACCTCTGTCTGGGGACACTGTTAACCCAGTACAGTACTCATTCCGGGGACAATGTTAACCCAGAAACACTTCTAGGGACATCTGGGGACACTGTTAACCCAGTACTGTACCCATTCCGTACGATTCCCGTATAATCAAATATTTATAAATACACGCAAAACCATGCGTTCAGTATGTACTTAAACATTTTATTAGTAACATGCTTTCCGCCCCGGGAAAATATTTGAAAATTATTCAGAAAAAGGGGCTCGTGAAACTCACCTTATCGTAGGCAATTAGGTATCACAGTACACCAGCTAATAGTCCGGATCTGTAATACGATCCCTAAGTTCGTTACTATACAATCACTATTAACATAACCTTAACCGTGTTAACCGGTACATCTGGGGACACCGTTAACCCAGTACTGTAACCGTTCCGGGGGCAATGTTAACCCAGAAACACTTCTCAGGACTCAGATTGTGATATCGTTTAGAGTTCAACAGTCAAAATTACTAATAGTTTGTTTTGCGTGCCTAGCACGGTTATCTGTTTTTACGTTTCAAAAATGAGTTTGGTCACACACGACCCGAAAATAGTGGTTGACCGATAATTTAATTAAAGCCGTGAAATTAGAGCTCGGTTTAGACGCCCCGATTGGCCGCGGGACCCGTTTCCGTCTTTAATGCACCGGAAACTGTTAAATCGGGTAAAAATTACTAAAATCATCCGAATTATTTTCCGATGATTCATTTTTACTTATTTAACTCAATTATATGATAATAGTTCATTTTTAGGGTTTTTATACACCAGTCAGCTCGCTTATGCGAACTTTACCGGTTTACGCGTTTTAAGCTTTAAAAGTTTGTTTTTATTTTCTTTTTAGCACAAATAATTATACGTTTAGACTCGGATCTTGAAATTTTGCACAAATCACTTTTTGACAGTGGGGAATTTTATAAAAATATTTCCAGAATAAATTTTTATATTTAAAATTTATTTATCTATTTTTAAACACCATTTAAACACCAAATATGTCGTAAATACTAAACGACCTTAGAAAAATCCCAAATTTTTCCTGGATGACCCCTGCCATCCACATAGACACCTGTAATTTTTCCAGAACCAAAATCTCATTTTTCATGCCATTTTCACTAAAACCGAGCTAGAAAACCCTAGAACTCGTTTAACCGAAAAGCCTACTTAGACTTCTCCAACTGACCTTAAATTTTTTGTGTGACTTATAAATGTTATAAAAAGCTTATCTGGAATTTTCCAGAATTTTTCATGATATTTTACTATTTTTCACCATTTTTGGCCAAAACCGAGCATTAAATTCACCAAATATTCATCCTTTGTCCAAAAATTACCAAAAATTCACAGAACTCATATTTTCATATATCTAACACCTCTGTAAAATTTCATGACCTAACTCTACACGTATAACAATCTGTCCCAAAACACAACAACATACAAAAACCAAACTACCTTGAGTTTCTATCTTCAAATCGCAAGAATCTCGCTTTCTAGCCTTTGCTATCAACTAGATACAACACCTACAAGCACAATAACACCACACCAAGCAAGTCGCATCCACAATCAAGCCATTTCTTTCATGGTTTCGGTTATGCTTTAAAAACAAAGATTTAACCGTAAAAATTCGTTTCTGGTTCGTTTAACTCCTTTCTTGGACCAAGATCCCTTGTATAACCCGTATACATCACTTGATCATGCAAGAATCGGTTTTCATCTTTGAAACCTCATTTTCTTGCAAACAAACTCAAGAAACGAAGATGAACACGTATATAACACGATTTTTACCTCGGTTTTCTTGCTCAAATTCCGGATTTTTTGATGTTAAAGTGGAAAGAATTGAAGGATGTTGGGAGATTTGGTGAGAAAAAAGAAAATAAGAATGGAAATGGGGACCTTGAGTCCGATCGGCATTAAGGGAGGGGTGGGGTGGGACCCACCTCTCCATTTTTAACCACATATTCAGATTTCTGTAATCTGGATAATGTTTTGGATATTCTGGTTCAGTTCGTTTTTCGGTTTAAACGTTTAATTCGGCTTAAAACGAGGCTAAAACGGTCGTTTTTCGGCTTAAAATGAAATTTATATAAAACTGATTTAAAAACTTCAAAAAACTTAAACCATGACTTTCATTAACTTAAAACATCATATTATTAATAATTGCGCATCTTTTTCGGCTTGATCGATCGTCTCTTGCTCGGTTTGGTATTAAAGGTTTCGTTTAACGTACCGGCGTACCATTAAATCGAAATTCTTTTTCTGTGCTTTAATTCACTTATCCCGAAGCTTTAATACTTCGTAAACATTACTAAATATCATATATCTCGTCTATAATGTATCCTCGATTCGTTCGGGCTTCAATAACGGTTAATCGTTTTTCCAATATGATTAACTGTATAATCGAGTATAATTCGTACTATGAATCATACCTACTCGTATAAACGCATCATAATTCACATATTCATTATTAAATAACACATAAATAGTATATACCGGTTAGGGTATACCTGATTTTGCCGGAATCGTTACAAATAATATCATCTAACTTCCCTGATGATGTTTCAAATCTTTCGACTATCTTTTCTTGCTTTCTTTTATCAGAAACATCAAGTTTCAAATTTTCAATTTCATCTTTTAATTTAGAAACAATGTCTTTATAGTATATTACTTCTTGTTCATTTTGAAAAATTTTTAGTCTGAGATTTGTTACATCATCACGATGAGTCTCAATCTTCTCAATGTAAATCTTATCAGCTTTTACATACTCAGCATTTAATTCCCTGAGTTTTGAAACTTCCTTCAAAACCTCATCATGATTGTATCTATAAAAAGCAACCATGTGGATGCACGCTTGAGAGCAAAGATTATGATTTACCCAAACAAGGGCTCTAGTGTTTGAGCTTGAGTTTCCCTTGTGTGAATTACTTTCAATTCTTGGAACTGAACTACTTGGCTTTTGCACCACATGCTTGTTTCCAGCTGACTTGCTATTTTCTTCATCAGACAATTCTGTTACACGAATGTCATCTGCGGGTTTGTGAGGATTTGTGCATTCTCTTGAGAAGTGACCCAACTCACCGTAGTTATAACACCAGAGTTTCTCTTTATCAAAACCAATTCTTTTCCTGTCAGAGTCCTTAAAACTGTCTTTTCCGTACTTCTTCATGAATTTTTTGCTCTGTGCATTGCCATAGCCATTTGATATTTGATATCCATCTTATCGAGATCTTTATTATTGATGTCGTTTAGATCTCCTTGTTCAAATTGTTGTGGCAACAAATTTCCTTGAAGTAATTCTTCATGACTTGATAAGAACACATGAACCAATGCTACATTAGAAGTGCTTCACTGTAGCTTGAACTTTGACTTAGCATTTTCTTAGAAGATGAATTGATTCCATGAGCTTTTAAGGCTTGTTCTACAGCACTGTTAACTTCCTTTTGGAATGAGCTGGGACTTGAAGACACTGACTGATTTCCAGTTGAAATAAAAGCAGTTTTCTGAGGATGTACTAATGAGGAATACTTTGGAGTGGTTACCGGATACATGTTCTGCTGAGACTTGCTTATGAATGCAGTAGACATTGTTGAGCTTGGATTCATTCCTACTTGGTTAAGAGAACTTAGATGATTGTTTATTCTCATTTGCTCATCCATCTCAAATGACTTGATAGTGGATATCAAATCTGTGTTTGAGATGGCATTCAGGTTTGTTGTTCTCTTAATGGTTACTGTATTGGTGCTCCAGGTGTAAGGCAAAGAGTTCATCAGTTTGTGGTTGACTTCTGAGTTCAAGATGTTTACATCAGCAGCTTTGATTCTTACTAATAACTTTTCAAATCTTTTGATTAAGTCCCCCACACTTTCTCCTTGACGATAATTAAACATGTTGAACTCTTCTTTCGACAATGCCTTCTTGTTTTCCCTTATCTCAGGATTTCCTTCAATTTTCTCTATTAGACCATCCCATAATCCCTTGGCAGTGGTATGTTCATGAAGAGTTTCAGTGATTTCATTTGAGAGACACACAGTCATAGTGAGATATACTTTCTTATCTTGTTCCACCAGAGTCCTGTCATTTTGATCATAACTTTCAATGGGTTTTGGTTTTTGCCCATTTTGAGTGGCTACCATAGGAGTATGAGGACCCACTTCATAACATCTTAGTAAGTCAGAGTCAGTCAAAGCAATGAAGTTCATAAACCTCCACTTGAAGTCAACAAAATTATCCTCTAATGTTATGAACTTTGGAGGTTTTGTGGTGGTTCCTGCTTGATTCTCAAGCAGCATATAGCTCTTCAACAACTTAGAGTCGGCTGTATTCATCTTTCAAACAAGTTCCAAACACCAACAATCTTCAAACAGATGAGTTTTTCACAAAACAGAACAAACAATTCGCAAGGTATGCGAAGCGGAAATTTTTTTTTGGTGCGAAGCGAAAAGAGATGTGATGCGAAAACTGAAATCTGGTGCGATGCGAAGTCTGTTTATGCGAAGCGAAATTGGATGCGAAACAAAAAATGAAGCGAAGCGAAAAATGAAGCGAAAAATTTGATGCGAAGCGAACCTTTCGAGCGAAGCGAAAAACCAATGCGATGCGAAATTTTCAGTCTTCTAGAAGCAATCCTTTTAGGGATCTATTCACCTAACTTGTTAGTTTAGTCAAAGGTTAGTACACCAACTTTTCACTTACATGCGAATGCGAATTTTTTAAACACTTCATTTTGAGCAATTTTCAAACCCAATTCTTTTAGATGTAACACTTTTATGCTTGTGATTTCTACCAAGATCAGTTTCTAAGTCATTTTGAAGAACTTGAGACCCGAATGTTTTTGTGTTTTGTAAGCTTTATTGAAACTTGCCCGTGAGTACACAAATTTACCACAAACAACTTTTTATGTTCTTTCTCAAGATCAAAACCCAAGGTTGTGATCCAAAAACCTCAACTAGTTGAGCCGAAGCTTTGATACCAATTGTAGGTCCCAACAGGGTGGATCTAACAACATGTCTTGGATCAACCAAACTTGGTGCTAGCAGAATATCACACCAAGCTACCTTTGGTCTCGGGTCTTGAGGGTTTATGTTCGGTTTTAGTGAGAAGTAAGAGAGAGAACAAGAGGATAAGATTTGGCAAAAGACTTATGTTCTCATGGCATGCTTCTCTATTTATAGGAAGCATGCATGAGAAGTTGTTTCATATCATATCATGCCCAATGGGCTTCTTTACAAGGCCTTGGGCCCAAACATAAACAAATACAAAATACATAATTAAGTCCAATACAAGATTCCAACACAAAAGATTTAAAATGAATAAAACGGGACCACAAACAATGTTTTAATTTATATATCATAATGTCGAATCTAATTGATGAGTCTTCAATCTTCATAATCAACCTAAAAATAAACCTATAGCATGGATAAAAATAGATTTGATCAACACTAATGTTGATGAAAAATACACTAGTTTTGATATATGTATATAATGAGGCAAAGTTACAATTCATATGTGTAAATAGAACATCGCAAAAACCATTGTCAATGTACTGTAATAACCGATGTTCTTTTCTAATAGGTAATAACCATTTTAGAAATAGGATGTAAATGAGGCCCTATTTTACTTTGCACAAAGCCGCAATAGTTAGGGGGTGTATGATCATACTTAATGACGCTAAACCATAAACAATTATTAAACACTTGAGCATGTAATTATAATTTAGGCATAAACAAGTGATCAAGCAATTATTCGTATAAGCACATAATTGTGGAATTGTGAATTTAGTATTGAGGTCTTAAAATATGTATGCTTGAATATGGTACGCATGCTACCCCCCAAAAGTATAAAATGTAAAAAATGGGAGTGTGATTACTCAATTGGAAATGAGGTGAGTGATGAAATAGACGAGTTGGTCCTTAAGCGAATCTTGGGTTTATACATTGATTTGGGAGTGATAATATAATGAGAAAAACAATAATTAAATAACAAGGCTTGAGTTTTTAGGGTCTCGGGATATTGAGTAATAAATCTTGAAATTAAAAAATTTTAAACAATCGAGTTTAATGAATAAGACTAAAAGAATTTTATTCTTGATGTTATTTGTTAGTGTTACTCAACCTCTATTGAGTTAACATAGGGGAATTGGTTTAATGCAAGTGTGCACAATCCCTTAAATGAAAACATCAAAATATGACCTTTAACAATTGCTTGGTTTTATTGGTCCAACACTGGTATAAGATCAAGTTCGGTTCCGACTTATCCAAAATGTGTAAATGAAAATAAAATTTAAATAAATGGGTTTCTAGGTGGAAAACCAATGTCTTAACCAAATACAATTTAGTGTAAATGACAAAATGGTTTTAACCGGGTGATTGGTTTAGCTAGTTCGGAGCTCGATAGAATGTCAAATCCAAGCCCAACTTACCTTAATGATAAAATGTATTAGATAACTCATAAAAGTTAGTAGCTTAACCAAGTTTGAGAGTTTTATCAATTAAAACTCCAAATCTCGAGTTTAAGCGAGCGTTCGGTTTAGTTGGCCCGAAACTTGATATGAGACCGAGTTCGGTTTCGACATGTCGAAATCATAAGGAATATTACAACCATCAAAATGAAACAATAACCAAAGATAATATACGTGCTTGCTTGTTTAAACATAAACTTAAGTGAAAGTTCGGTTTTGGTTCGGTCCGTGACTCGGTATGTGGCCAAGGTTGGTTTCCACATATTCAAAACACAAGAACTAATAATAAACTAAAATAAAATAGATACTTTAAAGAATAGTACAAGAATCGGTCACTTAAGCATCAACTCGTATGTTTAAGTGAAGATACAGTTTAAGGCGGTTTGTTTGGTTTATTTAATCTAAGGCTTGGTATGTGATCAAGTTCAGTACCAATCTTCATTTAACAAGAAAAAAACTACAAAACAGTAGCTAATTGTTTTTATGTCTTTTTAAACGAGTATGAACAAACATAAACGGGTTTAAAGAGTATTTGGCTAAAATCGGCCTATTGGGCCGTAGTTTATGGTTTATGCTTTGTAGTATGGGGCTTAGTTGGGTGATAATATGTAAACCGAAATCATTTGATTTCGGTGGGCTTTAGTTTTTTTTGGGCCTAGGTTGGTAGACTATATATGCATTGTATGTTACTCATTGTAGGGTTGTTCGTCTAAGTTTGTCGATCACCCGTGTAAGTTTGTTAAGGGCTTAAGCACCCGACATATCAATATACCTGTGTTTTGAAGCTTTTTCATCGTGTTCTATTGTCATTGTATGGTGTTAGGGAATCGGCATGTTGATTAGTTTCCATCTAATCATTGAATTATTTGATATCACATTGAAAGATCCTTTCTCGGGACTTACAATTGGTATCAGAGCCTATTGACCTATTCTAGGCTCGGCTTAAGGTGATATCAAGGATTCTGCTGGTGACTTTCGGGTGTGTTTTTGGTTGAAGATTTCTGGATCTTGAAGAACTGTTCTTCGTGTTCTTCGGGCTGGTGAGAGTTTTCGGAATAGATTTTGGTAAATCTTGAGTTTAATTCGAATCCCATAATTCTAGGGATTTAGTTACATATTCAAAGATTACCATATCTTGAGCTATTATTACTTTTCGGTGACTATGTTGGGTTCTCAGTAAGAGTTCAGTGTTCTCGGATAGATTTCAAGGTTCACGGGAAAATTTTGACGTCCTCGGGAAGATTTGATCGTTTTCGGTGACTTTATGGATTTCTCGGGCATATATGATCGTTCTCGGTCAAGTTTCAAGTGTTCTCGGTTACTGCTCAAGTGTTCTCGGTTAGTGTTCAAGGTTCTCGGTCAAGTTTCAAGTGTTCTCGGTTACTGCTCAAGTGTTGTCGATTACTGTTCAAGGTTCTCAGGCTTTTGAAAGCCTCACTTAGTTGGGCTTTGGATTTTGTTCAAGTGGGATTCTGATTTATTGGGCCAGTCATCCGACGTAAGTTCATGGCTTTCACCTCTTCCAGATCATCCGAGGTAAGTTCTGAACTGTGTTCTTAATCCTGTATTAATAAGGTTAATTTATATAAGATTCACATTAGTAATCTGCTTAGAGAAATGGAGGGAATAAAACATGAAAACCTTACCCTTAAGAAGCTTGAGAAAGCCTTAAAAGAAAAACTAGAGGCACAACAAAAGGATTTCTGAAAACTTCAATCTAATTTCAGCATAAAATGTTGTTACCACTTGGATGCCAAACAGAAAATTTCTGAACTAACCTCCGAGTTAGATGCCTCCAAGTTGGAGATTGTTAAATTAACTAATAAATTTGAAAATTCTGAATTTAATTTTAAGAAATTCGATGTCTAGCGCTGTTGTTGAAACCATGATCGAAAATCAGTTAAAATGGAAAGAGAACAAGGGTGTGGGTATTGGGTACAACATGGTTCCCCCTACATATAATGATAATTACACTGGCGTTCCTCTTACCAAAGAAGAGGAAGAAAAGGAGAAACACATGCAGTATGGTAAGTCAACTGCAACTGGCAAATGTATGGTTGGTTCAGTCACGGCAACTGAATCAACATCCGGGGTGAACAATTCTAATGTGTTTAATTCATGTGCAGATGAAGTAATAATTTAGGATTGGACTGATGAGGATAATGACTCACTCATTGACTGTATCGTTTCTTTAAATTTGCCTATTTTGAATAACAATGCTACTGATGTTTGTGTGGGCTCTGTTTTTAAGAACAAAAACAATTGTGTTGTTGATTTTTTGAAAACTTCAAAATGCAGTTATCTGCTCCTTAATAAACTTAATGAAATTAAAATTCCAAATAAACATTTGTCACCTAAGTTTGTTAAAGAAAAGGGTTCATGTACACACAACTGTAAAAATTTTGGTGCTAAGTTCAAAGACGGAAAAACAAGCTCACACAACAGAGCAAGACCAGGAATCGGCCACAACGATTTTTTTGTTAAAAGGCAAACCTGTTTTAATTGTGGCATTCCCGGTCACATTGCTAGAAATTGTTCTCATTTCCCGTACGTTCCATATTACAGACGCCATCAGAGGACTATGCCTCAAAATGCCTACAAGAATTTTAACTCAAATAAAACGAGGTATTATAAGGCAAAACCCTCTGACGGTGATTGGATGAGAAACAAGGCTGACAGGTTAAGTTCCCATTAGACCAAGCCTATTATGGTTCAAAAGCAGAACGGAAACTCTGTTTCAGCTCTGAGACCCAAGTGGGCCTCATAATCGAAATTGTTTAGAAAGTCAAAGGCAAATGTGCATTCCGTCTGCAAACCGGAGACGAAGCCAACCGTCTGTACAGACAATAAATTTTAAAACCCAAATACAAATGGTTGCCTAAGTCTTCGGTGACCAAGTCATCATAGCCTTCCTGTTCGATTTTTAATAATCAGGAAGACATGTCATGGCAACCCATGACACGTTTGAACAAGTCAGGTTTACCCAGAACGACTATGGACTGGGTACCTAAACTAATTAATCTCGCACATTGTGTAGGAACAGCTATAGAGGAATATCATCAAATCGTGGTATGTTGATAGTTGATGTTCTAGGCACATGACAGGATACATCTCTCAACTAAGCGACATTAAAATTTTTAATGAAGGGTATGTTTCCTTTGTAGGAGGAAAGAAGGGAAAAGATTACACAAGAGGGTATTAAAATCTACGTCTGCTAGATGTCAATTCTTTGGTGATAGACTCATTTCATGGCAATGCAAGAAACAACAAACGGTGTCCACATCCACTGCTGAGGCTGAGTATGTTGTTGCTTCTGCTTGATGTTCACATGTTATCTAGATGCAACATCAATTGCTGGATTACGGTTTGGAATTTCTTGACACTTCTATTTTCTGTGATAATGATGCTGCCATTGTCATTTTAAAAACCTGGTTCAACATTCTAAAACCAAGCACATCGATATCAAAATTCATTTTATTCGTGACTGTTATGACCGGAAATTAATTCATCTCGAACAGGTTCACACTGATAATAATGTGGCGGACTTATTTACAAAACTGGTCGGAACAACTAGATTTAGTGTGCTTGTAGGGTTTTTTAAGATGCTGCGTATTGATGACTGAGTATTTTTGAGGTTAAATTTTGTACATAAGTATTTTATGATATTGTCATAATTTATGTACAAATTTAAGGGGAGAAAAAGAAAAATACAAACAGAGTGTGTGTGTATTCTTAATTAAAAAATATAAAAACTTAAAAAAATTCTGTTTTGTTCTGTCACTTAAAATTATGCCAGTTACTCAAGTTCAAGGGACATAATTTCTAAGTTTGGTCCCGTTGTCAATCTTTGACGCACGGGAGAGCCATTAACCTAAGGACCGAAAGTGACGGGGGCGATTGAATATAAAAAAATTATATAATGTTTTTGCTTTAACTATCTGATTTTAAGTTCTTGCAATGAAAATTATGTTGATTACTTAAGTTTGAAGGACATATATTAATATATGTTTGGTCCTACTGTTTACCTGTAGACATCTAGGATAGCTATTTACCTGAAGACTGAAAGTGACTGTGGTAATTGAATCTAAAATTGTCTTCTAAGTTATCATCTAGGAAGTGATATTATTATTTAGCTAAAAGCTTTTCAGAAGCTTAAAGTATTTTCAAGTGAAAATGGATCCAATCTTTGAAAAATGATAGATGAATTGATTTTATGTGCCTAACGTGTGAAGTTATTAGGCTAAAAAGGCTTTTGAACAGTTATTGATGTGTATGGTACCTTTCCATGATAAGTAAAAGTTTGAAGTGATATAAACTAAATCTTTTAAACTTGTTGTGGAGAATCATTTTGAAGATGTTTGCATGTTTCTAGATACATCTCTCCGAATGATAGGCAGAAAAGCAATTACCCAGTCATATACGAGCCTGCTAGTGTCTTGATGTCACACCCCGTTAAGCACAATAGCGGAACGTAAAACGGAAATGCAACAGATACAACTGGTATCAAATACATTGTTCATAAAGAAACATTACTAACTAATTTACAATATATTATATCGTTCTAATATCTTTTACAAACTAGGTGATACAATCAAACCGGTTCTTCAATTACTTTACTTCTAACTTAAATGCCCATGACATCAATCACCAATCAGACACGTAACGCACAGGAAATTACTTCTCATATCTGATTATCTGAAAAGCATGTTAAAATAGGTCAACTACGAATAGTTGGTGAGTTTCATAAGTTTAACGAAATCAGTTCTGCGTACCACACAGTCATAGTTTGTATGTACGCGCGTATGTAAAAATATGTATTTACATTTGTATAAATATGTACAGCCATATCCTTGTGTGTGCATATGCACACATGTAAGTTTATAATATAAATTCGAAATTTCGGTAAAATCGTGATTGTTTGTTCGTACTACATGTTTCCAATTTCCATGTTTAACCAACCACTGTGGACCCCCTTCCTCCCACAACAGTTCCACATAAACTCAACCACTGTGGCCCCCGTTCCGCCCACAACGGTTCCGCGTTAACATCAACCACTGTGGTCCCCCTTTCACCCACAATGATTCCACGTAAACTCAAACATTATATAGTGTACACACAAATAATTAGTATATTTTACACATAGTATTTCCTACGGCTAATCACATAGCATGTATATAGACACATATACACATATAGTATTTATCACGTATCACCAAATACTGTGGCTCCCCATCCGCCCACAATACGCATAATCACATTATTTTCTTAACATTCTGTCATAATCAAGTTAGTTCGTTTAATAAGTTGCAGCAGAACTTGGCACATAGGCCATACTCAACTTTGAATTATAAGTTGCAGCAGAACTTGACTCATAGGCCATACTCAACTTTAGTTTATAAGTTGCAGCAGAACTTGGCTCATAGGCCATACTCAACTTTAGTTTAGTAAGTTGCAGCAGAACTTAGCTCATAGGCTATACTCAACTTTAGTTTATAAGTTGCAGCAGAACTTGGCTCATAGGCCATACTCAACTTTAGTTTAGTAAGTTGCAGCAGAACTTGGCTCATAGGCCATACTCAACTTTAGTTTGTTACTATTGTGGCCCCCCTTCCGCCCACAATAGCCCCATAATCATCACAGACCACGTTATCCCCATGGCCATTACAGACCACGTTGTTTCCCAAATTGGCTATGTTTAACATTACATAACGTGTTTGTATAAACATGCTGTCACGTGTAATTTCATTATGTTTTGCAATTCGTATTATCTCCACTCAATATATCAATCAACGATAATAATCATCTTTCATCAGCACGTAGTCAATCATTATGTTTGTAGGGACTTTTCATATATAAATGTTCAGATAATTTATATCCTGAACCGTTTTCAAATAGATAACGTGTATAAACATGCTTTCCACCCCAAAAATTCGCAAAATAGTTTAAAGAGTGGGGTCATGAAACTCACGGTTTTGTAGGCACTCAGTGCGAGATCAGCACGGGGTTCGTTTCCCTTGCTATCACTTAGTCCCTATAGTCCATATTATAATAATATTAATATTTTAATATTATTATAATCTCAGTACTAAACTGGGCTGTATAACTAATCTGGGTATAACTGGAACGCTCAGAAAGTGACAATAGGCTTAGGTTGTGATGTTGTTCAATGTCTAATACTTAAAACCGAACTTGGCTCAGATTCCCGTTTTCCCAGCTGGGCCAAGTTGTTTGTTTACGCGTTCAGAAAACAGTTATGGGAAAATAAGCTTGGGTAAATGTATTGGTTAATAAAATGATTAAGTTATAAAGAAAGATCACATACTGGGGTACCGGATTAGCCTTGGGGCCCATTTCCGTTTATTCAGTTTGATTTAAGAAGAAACGCGCACAATCTATCCGGATTGTCCAGGTTTTTCATAGAAAAGTTCGTTTTTACTTAATTAGTCCAAAAATATAATTTTTGATCACTCTTGGTGTTTTGATATTTCCGCAGGTTCGTTAGTCGCGAACTTGCCGGTTTTTATAAAAACTGAATTTGTTTAATATTTAAATTAGCATAAGTAATTAACCGTTAATCATTAAATTATTAAAATTTAGCCACTTATCAATTAAAATATGTAGATTTTTATAAAAATATTTCTGGAATTATTTACTTATTAATAATTTATAAAAATTCATTTTATCAGCTATATTTTGCCTGAAAATCGTCTGTTTATCCCAAACAATTTCCAAAAATTCCACAAAATTCCTGAATACTCAAATCATGTCCCAAAACAACCTGTATCAATTCCAGAATGTAAAAAGCTTGTTCAATATTCTTTTCGGCCCAAATTCGGCTATAAAAATTTGCATGAACGCATATGTACAAAACACCTTTAGACTTCTCCAAATGATCTCAAAATTCATATGTGATCAAAATACATCAAATTTGAGTTCCCAGAAAAAGTTCATAATTTTTGAAGTATTTTAGCTATTTTTCCCAAATAAATGTCCCAATTCGGTAATAAATTCGCCAAATATTCTCGGATGGTCAAAAAATTACCAAATTTAAACAGGGACTTATTGACATTGTCTCTAATGTTCCTACAAAATTTCAAGGCCTAACAATATGCACATCACAACCTTAACCTAAACAGCCCGTAATCGAGTAAATCGGTATTACCTTTGCGGTTTTGGTTCGTTTTCGCTCTCTTTGTCACACCCGGCCCTGAACGGCGGAAACAGCCGGGCGCGCGCGAGTGGGGATTGATAATTAAGCACGGGCCATTGCAAACATTCAAAGTAAGATTTTCATTGCGCATGAAATGTTTAATACAAATACATTACATTGTTTAAAGATTACATAAAAACATCCAAGTATAAAAACTGTTGAAGATTTCCACGCCATATCCCCTTTGCGTGGCGGGAACAACAGCGCGCATCGAAGGGATAGAACTAAAATCTTCCAAAAAGCTAGTTTTAGATGTTCAGCGTGAGGTGCTCTAAGTGTGACTCCATGCGCTACCTAGTTATCTCCTGAAAGACACGTAAAACATTTGAATCAGTATAAACTGAGTGAGTTCACAAGTTTTAGTAACTTGATAAATCGTATTGCATCATAATCTTGATAAAAATCATTCTGAAACATAATTCTGATAGCATCATTAAAACACATGCTTGGTAAAACATAGTTCTGTCAACATATTCTGATAAAATCGTTCCGCGGGTTACGCGCGAACATTTCTGGGAACTGTGCTCGTCTGTGTAAATGGCGCTGCCACTACGAGCGAAATAAGTAATACCGTCCCGCGGGTTACGCGCGGACACTTCTGAAAAACCGTGCTTGTCTGTGTAAGTGGCGCTGCCACTACGAGCGAATAATACCGTCCCGCGGGTTACGCGCGGACGTTGTGCCGGAAAACAAGGCGCTCGTCCATGCAAAGAGGTGCGACCCCTACGAGCGGGCTCAATCCCATAGTACTGCCCCATTCTAGGCACTCGTCCATGCAAAGAGGTGCGACGCCTACGAGTGGGTGGATCAAACCAGCAGTCCCTACCTTTAGAGTTCCACTGGTAAAGTGATCACTTACTCGAATTCTGGCGCACATACATCGTAAACCATAGATAACCGTTTGCATTGCTCATCATGAAACATAATTTAAACACAATCGTTTGCATAACTTGTAAGTATACCATGATAAATCGTAATTTAAGTACGTGTCCCTCGCCCCGAAAACAGTTTAAAAACAGTGAAAATAGGGGCTGTGAGACTCACCTGTGGTTCTTGTTAAGGGATTAATCGAGATTCGGGTTTTCTTGGTGTTGGCCTCGGAATTGAAGGTCTAGTAACAGGAACGGAAGTGAAAACAACGGATGCTTGGGAGATGATTAGTGCAAGTTTGCAGTTCTTAAGAGGGAAGTTTGAAGTGTGTTTGGGTGATAATTTGGGTTACATATTTATAGGCAAGATTTAGGGAACACAATCCCTTGCTTTAGGGGATTGTAATCTTTTCATATCTAGGTGTAATGATGATAAAGTATGGAAATTATTATTATTTATTTAAAAGTGGAGGTGATTGGTCCTAGGGAGTGGATAAAAGATTCTGATTTGATTTGGACAGGACATGCAGGTCTGTGGTTGGTGAGAGTAGGGTGGCTGACAGTTGACTTTTCATGTTACAGTATGCTTTTTCAGGTGCTTTTGTCAGTGTACAGTTAAAAAGTAGAAATCTCTGAAACACGCAACTGTTTCCTTTTTGGGCGGGAATAATCCCCTTATATCTGGAGATTAGGCTAAGTGTTCTGCGTGTATAGCTTTGTGCGCATAGCTTTCTGCGTGAAGGACATTTCTTTGCTGCGGGTAGGTACGTAACCTTCTCGCAGTCAGGGACATTGAGTTTCATTTGTAGATTCTCCAGGTGGTCTTGGTATTTCAACATAGTGATCAGTTATGTTGAAGTTAATTCAATCTTGGAGCTTCAGACAAACTAACTCTCATTGTTCCCGCCATGCGGGGAGGTTAGTTCCCCTTCCGCACGCGCATAAACGATTTGGGATGCACCCGCCTTAGCATCATGCGGGGCGGTCAACCCATTAGACAATATAAAGTTATGGAAACATAAAACCAATACACTCGCGCATGGCGCATATAACATATGCCCACGCTGGTTCTTAACATGGTGCGCTCGCGCAGGGTGCACATAACAAATACCCGCGCTGATTCTAACATAGCGCGCTCGCGCAGGGCGCATATAACAAATGCCCGCGCTGATTCTAACATAGCGCGCTCGCGCAGGGCGCACATAACATACCCGCGCTGACTAACATAGCGCGCTCGCGCAGGGCGCACATAACATGCCCGCGCTGACTAACATAGCGCGCTCGCGCAGATCGCACATAACATGCCCGCGCTGACTAACATGGCGCGCTTTAAAATTCACAATCACCTAATTATTAGGTTGATTACTTAGTTTATAGGATTGGGAAATTACCGGGTGTCACATTCTCCCCCTGTTAAGAGAATTTCGTCCCGAAATTTAGGAGACGTCGCTGGCAGAAACCATGTTCTGAAAGAGGTGTGGGTATTTCTTGCGTATTTGATCTTCTCTTTCCCAAGTGAATTCAGGCCCACGCCTTGAATTCCATTGAACCTTTACTAACTTGATTTTGCTTCTGCGTAACTTTTGTTCTTTCCAATCGGTTACTGCTATAGGTTCTTCTACGAAGTGCAGTTGTTTGTCGATGTGAATCTCTTCCAACGGTAAAATCAACGTTTCGTCCGATAAACACTTTTTGAGGTTGGACACATGAAACGTATCATGAACTCCACTGAGTTCGGCGGGTAAACGGAGTTTATAAGCAACCGGACCGATCCTTTCCAGGATCTCAAATGGTCCAATGTAGCGCGGATTCAACTTTCCTCGCTTGCCGAAACGGGGGACTCCTTTCCATGGAGAGACTTTCAAAAGTACTCTATCCCCTACTTGAAACTCCAACGGTTTCCTTCGCACATCTGCGTAGCTCTTCTGTCTGTCGCGCGCTGTCTTAAGGCGATCCCGTATCTGAAAAATCTTGTCTGTTGTTTCTTGGATCAATTCTGGACCAGTCATTTGTTTGTCACCCACTTCAGCCCAGCACAGTGGGGATCTACACTTGCGCCCATACAAAGCTTCAAACGGCGCAGCCTTGATGCTTGTGTGATAACTCTTGTTGTAAGAAAATTCAACCAATGGGAAATGAGTATCCCAGCTACCTCCGAAATCGATTGCGCACGCGCGCAGCATATCTTCCAATGTCTGGATTGTTCGCTCGCTTTGCCCATCCGTTTGGGGATGATAAGCCGTACTCATGTCAAGACGAGTACCTAAAGCCCCTTGTAACGATCTCCAAAACCTTGATGTGAACCGACTATCTCTATCAGAAATGATGGACACTGGGACTCCATGTTTTGAAACTACTTCTCGAATATACAATCGGGCTAACTTTTCCATCTTATCGGTTTCCTTGATCGGCAGGAAGTGCGCTGACTTAGTTAGCCGATCTACAATAACCCAGATCGTGTCGTAACCCCCAGGTGTCCTTGGCAGTTTGGTGATGAAGTCCATAGAGATTTGTTCCCACTTCCACATGGGAATTTCTGGCTGCTGAAGTAACCCCGACGGCTTCTGGTATTCAGCCTTCACCTTCGAACACGTCAGGCACTTACTGACATACGTCGCGATGGCGCCTTTAAGATTGGGCCACCAATACAGCGCTTTAACATCTTGGTACATCTTGTCTGCGCCAGGATGTACGGAATACCGCGTCTTGTGAGCTTCGTTTAATACTTGCTCGCGCAATCCTCCCTTGAGAGGGACCCATATGCGGTTAGCGAAATATAGATTGCCGTTCTCTTTAAGTTCCAAACTCTTAATCATACCCCCAAGGGATTCGTTTTTAACAAACTCTGGTTTCAAAGCTTCTTGCTGAGCGTCTCGGGTGCGGGTAGAGAGATCTGCGCGAATGGTCAACCTTAGAGCCTTGACTCGTAGCGTTTTTATTCGCTCCTTCCTACTTAGCGCGTCTGCTACCACATTCGCCTTTCCAGGGTGGTACTTAATTTCACAATCATAATCATTCAACAACTCCACCCATCTTCGTTGCCTCATGTTTAAATCCTTTTGATCAAATATATGTTGAAGGCTCTTGTGATCCGTAAAGATTATACACTTTGTACCATAGAGGTAATGGCGCCAAATCTTTAGCGCGAAGACAACCGCTCCAAGTTCCAGATCATGCGTTGTGTAGTTCTTTTCATTGGTCTCGAGTTGGCGCGAGGCATACGCTATGACTTTGTCTCGCTGCATAAGGACACATCCGAGTCCCTGATGTGAAGCGTCGCAGTAAACGACGATGTCATCCGTCCCCTCGGGCAGAGACAAAATTGGCGCACTACATAACTTCTGTTTCAACATTTGAAACGCCGCTTCCTGATTTTCGCCCCAAACAAACTTCTTGTCTTTCTGAGTTAGCGCGGTCAGAGGTAGAGCTATCTTGGAGAAGTTCTCAATGAAGCGTCGATAGTAGCCAGCTAGTCCTAGGAATTGCCTCACCTCAGTTGGGGTTTTTGGCGCTTCCCAGTTTTCGATGGCCTTGACTTTGGAAGGATCAACGTGTATTCCTTTCTCGTTTACAACGTGACCGAGAAAGTGAACTTCTCTAAGCCAAAACTCACACTTGGAAAACTTCGCATACAACTTTTCTTTCCTCAACAATTCCAAAATCAATCTCAGGTGTTGCTCATGCTCGGCCTTGGTCCGAGAGTAAATCAGAATATCATCTATAAACACAATCACAAACTTGTCCAAGTATGGTTTGCACACGCGGTTCATCAGATCCATGAATACAGCCGGCGCATTAGTTAGCCCGAAAGGCATCACTAAGAACTCATAATGGCCGTATCTAGTTCGGAAGGCTGTTTTCGGCACATCTTCCTCAGGGACCCTAAGTTGGTGGTATCCGGACCGTAGATCTATCTTCGAATAATAACTGGATCCCTGCAACTGGTCAAATAAGTCGTCAATCCTCGGTAAGGGGTACCGATTCTTGACTGTCAGCTTGTTCAGCTCCCTATAGTCAATACACATTCTGAACGAACCATCCTTCTTCTTAACAAACAGCACTGGAGCTCCCCAAGGTGAAAAGCTTGGGCGTATGAAACCCTTATCCAATAGTTCCTGTAACTGATTGGATAGCTAGTGCATCTCAGATGGAGCTAGTCGATAAGGCGCTCGAGCTACTGGCGCAGCTCCTGGGACTAAATCAATACGAAATTCGACTTGTCGCGGCGGCGGTAATCCGGGCAAATCTTCAGGAAAAACTTCTGGAAATTCGCGCACTACTGGTAAGTCTTCAATTCTTCGCTCATCTCCTTTCTTCTTTACTACATGCGCCAGGAAGGCGTAGCACCCTTTCCTTAGGCACTTGCGCGCCTTTAGGCACGAAATCAGTTTTGTCGCAACTCCCCTTCTTTCTCCCTGAATTACCAAGGTTTCTCCGTTCAACAGTGGGACCCGAACCTGCTTCTCATGGCAAATAACTTCCGCGTGGTTCTCGACTAACCAATCCATACCTATTACAATGTCAAAACTTCCCAAGTCTGTTGGCAACAAGTTAATATTGAACTCGTGACCTCCCATGACTAACACACATTGTTCAGTCCTTTCGTTCGCGCATAACTGCCTACCATTGGCTTGTTCTATAGTATAAGGTGTGTCTAGCCTACTGGTTGCTAGGCCTAGGGAGTCTTTAAACTCAGCGGATATAAAACTTAGGTCAGCGCCAGTATCAAATAAGACAGATGCAAAATGGCCGTTAAGCAAAAACGTACCGGTTACCACATTCGGCTCTTCCTTTGCTTCGCCTGCGCCGATCACAAAAGCTCTCCCGCGAGCTTGGTTTCCCTTTTGCAGGCAATCCCGACTGAAATGCCCTGGTTTTCCGCATGCGTAGCAGTTGTCACTGGCTCCAGCTTCCTTAGCACGGCAATTCATTGTCTTGTGCCCTGGCCTGTTACATTTGGCGCACATGACGCTCGCGCATTCACCCTCATGGTGAAACTTGCATTTGTTGCACCATGGGTAAGGCCCGCTGTATCCTTTCCTTGATGGCTCCGCGGCTTGGATCGCGTAAACCCTTGCGCTCTCCTGCTTCTTGAACGGTGGCTGCTTGGAGTCGGACCCTCGGTGGTGAGAGTTCCATTTCCTCTTGGAGTCAGAGGTTCGCTGCTCGTTTCCGCGCGTAGTCAACATACCCGCACGGACCGTATCCCTTGTAAGGGTGATGGCCCGCGCTACCGCCTCATCAAAGGTTGGAGGCGCTGCGGCGTTGAGCGGAACCCTAACAACAGGAGGTAACCCAAAGATATACCTCTCGATCTTCTTTTCCTCCGTGTTTGCCATGTCTGGAACCAACTGGCAAAGCTCGTTGAACCGGTTGTTGTAGGCGTCGATATCCGTTCCTACCATGGTGTGGTTCCAGAATTCCTGTTGTGGACTCTGAATTTCTGCGCGAGAGCAGAACTTTCTCATCAACATTTCCTTCAGCTCCTCCCAGGTCTTGTGAAGAGCAACTTCTCGCCCCATAGTCTTCACTTGAAGCTTCCACCAAGACGAAGCTGCTTCTTGGAACATGCAGGTCGCGTAAAGGACCTTCTGGTTCTCACTACATCCGCTAATGGAGAGAACTGTCTCCATCTTGTCAATCCAGTTGTAGAACCCAATGGCCCCTTCGGTACCCTTGAATGGCCAAGGCCTACAGGCCATAAATGTCTTATAGGAGCACCCTTTGTCCAAGGCTCCTGATTCGGGTTCTGGGGTCTCGTTCTCCTGACGACCCTGACTAGATTCGGCCTTGCTGGCCTCATGTGTCGCGATCGCTTGCGCGATTATTTCCGCGAGTTCCTCGGGTGTCATGGTAATTCCCTTGGCTCTAGTTGGAGGCATTCTCGCTTTAAAAGAGTGAAAATATATCAAACTTAGCGCATGTACTCTGAGCACATAATGTTCTTATCTTTATTCACTAGACACTGTGTGACCCGTGTTCCTAAGTGTGTGTATAGTTTCTTTTGAAAATATTTTCTTTGAAAAATATTTCATGCGATTCCCCAACGGTTATAGTCTAGGTTAAAACTTCTTTTCCTAGTTCGCTATAACCAGTGCTCTGATACCAATCTGTCACACCAGGCCCTGAACGGCGGAAACAGCCGGGCGCGCGCGAGTGGGGATTGATAATTAAGCACGGGCCATTGCAAACATTCAAAGTAAGATTTTCATTGCGCATGAAATGTTTAATACAAATACATTACATTGTTTAAAGATTACATAAAAACATCCAAGTATAAAAACTGTTGAAGATTTCCACGCCATATCCCCTTTGCGTGGCGGGAACAACCGCGCGCATCGAAGGGATAGAACTAAAATCTTCCAAAAAGCTAGTTTTAGATGTTCAGCGTGAGGTGCTCTAAGTGTGACTCCATGCGCTACCTAGTTATCTCCTGAAAGACACGTAAAACATTTGAATTAGTATAAACTGAGTGAGTTCACAAGTTTTAGTAACTTGATAAATCGTATTGCATCATAATCTTGATAAAAATCATTCTGAAACATAATTCTGATAGCATCATTAAAACACATGCTTGGTAAAACATAGTTCTGTCAACTTATTCTGATAAAATCGTTCCGCGGGTTACGCGCGAACATTTCTGGGAACTGTGCTCGTCTGTGTAAGTGGCGCTGCCACTACGAGCGAAATAAGTAATACCGTCCCGCGGGTTACGCGCGGACACTTCTGAAAAACCGTGCTCGTCTGTGTAAGTGGCGCTGCCACTACGAGCGAATAATACCGTCCCGCGGGTTACGCGCGGACGTTGTGCCGGAAAACAAGGCGCTCGTCCATGCAAAGAGGTGCGACCCCTACGAGCGGGCTCAATCCCATAGTACTGCCCCATTCTAGGCACTCGTCCATGCAAAGAGGTGCGACCCCTACGAGTGGGTGGATCAAACCAGCAGTCCCTACCCTTAGAGTTCCACTGGTAAAGTGATCACTTACTCGAATTCTGGCGCACATACATCGTAAACCATAGATAACCGTTTGCATTGCTCATCATGAAACATAATTTAAACACAATCGTTTGCATAACTTGTAAGTATACCATGATAAATCGTAATTTAAGTACGTGTCCCTCGCCCCGAAAACAGTTTAAAAACAGTGAAAATAGGGGCTGTGAGACTCACCTGTGGTTCTTGTTAAGGGATTAATCGAGATTCGGGTTTTCTTGGTGTTGGCCTCGGAATTGAAGGTCTAGTAACAGGAACGGAAGTGAAAACAACGGATGCTTGGGAGATGATTAGTGCAAGTTTGCAGTTCTTAAGAGGGAAGTTTGAAGTGTGTTTGGGTGATAATTTGGGTTACATATTTATAGGCAAGATTTAGGGAACACAATCCCTTGCTTTAGGGCATTGTAATCTTTTCATATCTAGGTGTAATGATGATAAAGTATGGAAATTATTATTATTTATTTAAAAGTGGAGGTGATTGGTCCTAGGGAGTGGATAAAAGATTCTGATTTGATTTGGACAGGACATGCAGGTCTGTGGTTGGTGAGAGTAGGGTGGCTGACAGTTGACTTTTCATGTTACAGTATGCTTTTTCAGGTGCTTTTGTCAGTGTACAGTTAAAAAGTAGAAATCTCTGAAACACGCAACTGTTTCCTTTTTGGGCGGGAATAATCCCCTTATATCTGGAGATTAGGCTAAGTGTTCTGCGCGTATAGCTTTGTGCGCATAGCTTTCTGCGTGAAGGACATTTCTTTGCTGCGGGTAGGTACGTAACCTTCTCGCAATCAGGGACATTGAGTTTCATTTGTAGATTCTCCAGGTGGTCTTGGTATTTCAACATAGTGATCAGTTATGTTGAAGTCAATTCCATCTTGGAGCTTCAGACAAACTAACTCTCAATGTTCCCGCCATGCGGGGAGGTTAGTTCCCCTTCCGCACGCGCATAAACGATTTGGGATGCACCCGCCTTAGCATCATGCGGGGCGGTCAACCCATTAGACAATATAAAGTTATGGAAACATAAAACCAATACACTCGCGCATGGCGCATATAACATATGCCCACGCTGGTTCTTAACATGGTGCGCTCGCGCAGGGTGCACATAACAAATACCCGCGTTGATTCTAACATAGCGCGCTCGCGCAGGGCGCATATAACAAATGCCCGCGCTGATTCTAACATAGCGCGCTCGCGCAGGGCGCACATAACATACCAGCGCTGACTAACATAGCGCGCTCGCGCAGGGCGCACATAACATGCCCGCGCTGACTAACATAGCGCGCTCGCGCAGATCGCACATAACATGCCCGCGCTGATTAACATGGCGCGCTTTAAAATTCACAATCACCTAATTATTAGGTTGATTACTTAGTTTATAGGATTGGGAAATTACCGGGTGTCACACTCTTAATCCAATTTTCTGGTTCTTGTGCTTCTATATAAGCTAGGTACAGGTCCTATATCACAAACCAAGCAATTTTTCATCAACATAACAGCCCTTAACTTAGGGTTTCGGCTAGTGCACAAAAACGAACTTTTGAACCGTAGAAACGCCGTTTCAACCCTTTAATCCATGTTTATGGCCAAAAAAACTATCAAACCAGGTTCCTCACCATGTTTATGTTCAAAACATGTTTATGGACCATTTTTAGGGTTTTTACATGGTTAGGAATGATTTTTGGCAATCAAGACATGTTTATATGTTGTTAAATGAGTTTAAACAAGCCGAAAATCGATTACTTAAGACCTCTTTACCTTGTTTCTTGCTGGTTTTGGCAGGAGAAGAAGAGTTCCAGAAGTTGAATGTGGAAAATTGTGTGAAAATATCTAAAATCTAGTTTATATGTGAAAGGAAAATAAAGGGGTAAAAGTCTTCTTTGGCGGGCTGGGCTCGTTAGGTCCCCTTTTGGGCCCATTTGGCCCACTTTTCTTGATTTACGTGTCCGAACGTGAAATGCCAAGTCCAAATTTATTTCGGGTTCGGTTTTTGGCGACAAAAATATATCGGGTGCGACAAACGGAGCGAAAACGAGTGTTTTTCGGCTAGTTTTGTGTAAAATTATAAAAACATACTATATGTTTGTAAAAATCGAAAATATTTTCATTGATCGCTTAAAACATTTCAAATAAGTGTTTGGTAAGTCTTTTTCGGCTTAACGGATGATACAATGCTTGGTTTGTAACTATCTTTCGCGTTTAAATCTATAGCGGGTAGCTAAACGAGCATGTTTTCGTTTAACTTGTTTGCTATCGAACTAAGGCCATATTGCTAATATATTAGCTTATATTAAACGTATATCACTTATAGATGGCACCCTGGGATATCCGGACCATAACCAGACCCATTTGGTTATTCGTTTGTTCGTTACGCAATGAGCGGTTAAACGCTTATTCGAATTTGTAAGTACTAAGGTGTACTCGGTTTTGCCACGGATGTCACGCTTGATTGCCAAAAATATGTAATTTATTGCAATTTAATTTTTTTTTTAAAAAAGGCTTAAAGGGGCACCAGGGAACTACAGAGGTGGGGTATACAAATAAGTCTTAAACACCTTAAATGTAACGCTTTTAAGTCCGGATGGCATGTAAGTCCAACGTTCAACCTTAAAGCTTAAAATCATTTTCTATAGAATAAAATCTTTTGATCAAGTAGTAGGGGGTTGGAGTCAAATTGGGGTGATCTGGAGAAAGCCAAATACGCTTTGAGAAGAGATAAGGGGCATCATAAGTCCATAAGTGATGTCCATATTAGCTTTATGCCTAATTGAATCTAAGCATATCACTGGCGTAATGAAAATCATGCTAAGTTTCTAATTATCTGTTATCAACCTTTTCACTATGTCATAATAATGCTGAAAATGAATCATTGTGAAAGTATTTTAATCAATATGATTTCATGTTCGGATCTTTTCATAAAAAGGTGTTGCTTGTTTAAAATAGCTGAAATTTGATCCCAAAATATGCTAAATCTACTGAAGGTTAGATGGGTAAATTATTTTTGTTTTAGTCTAGTTTTTATTCAAATTTTATTTTATTTTATTTTTACCTCATGTTTACTCGTGTCGAAACAAATGTCTTTAAGAAATCATTTTTCACATGACTCGGGATTGTTTTTAGATCGTGAAATTTGACGGCTGCTAGTCTTGATCCTTGTGTCATTCCGTTTGGCCTAACAGGTTCAAATGTCATATGTTTTAGGCCTGGTCCAAATTAGCCCAAAATGTTTCTTCTTGGCCCATCTGGACACTCGATCCGGATGGATATATATCAGAAGTTTAAAAGGCAGATTTTGGTGGTTATCGGATATCTCTTTCAAATTTGAAAAATTCTTAACACTCTCATTCTAAAATACCCAAAACTCCATATTGCTTAACCAACATTCACATCCCGTTTCCGTCAAGCATTAAAGGTAATGAAACTTAACCAAATCGAATTTTTGGATTAAGGTTGCGAAGCTATTGCGGTTGTTTTGGAAAGATTGAAGTGTGAGATGTTACTCATCTAGATGTTGGCATTGAGTGATTAGGGTTAATTAATTGTGTTGTGAGTTTTTTCGTGAAGTTGCAGGTTGTTCTTCGATTGTGATTGGCGAGTCTAAGAAGTTGAAGTTGGTGAATTCAAGGGTTTTCGCTGTTGGTTGATCGAATACCCTTGGTCAAACTAGAGATCCTTTGGTTCAATTGTGTTCTCGGTTAAACCTTGACCGAGAATTTGTTCGGTCAATCGAGAACTTGTTGTTCTCGGTGTTTCTGAAATTTTTTGGACCGAAAACACTAAATTGAACCGAAAACTTACTCTTTGGACCGAAAACACCTATTAATCTTCAACACAAAATTCTTTGTTTTCGGTCCTGGTTACAGGATTAATGTGTCAAACCCACAAGCTATATTTGTTGTACTTGATGCATCACTAATTTAACTCGTTTGTTGCAGTCATGGCTGATCAAGTGCCTTTGAAGTTGATTGACTCTCACAATGTTGTTGGATGCTTTGTTGATCCTCCTCCTAATCCCAAGGAGTTCAAATCCATGATTGTTGGACTGAACACCTGCAAGATTTCTCATGCCTTACGAGAAAATCCTGTCATATATAAGAAGATGGTGAATGATTTCTGGAAGCATGCCTCTATCAATCCAAGAGGTGCCGGAGGAATAGCTGTAATTGAGTCAAATATTCAGATTAGGCCAGTCATTGTTTCTGAATCTATCATCCGTGAAGTGCTACTATTTGGGGATCAACCTCATTATCCCACAGAGTTTCCAATTGATGATGTTGCTGTGATTGTAAGACGAATGAACTACGAGGGAGTCTATCCTCTTGCCATCAAGAAGCTCTTTCATCCGTACTGGATATTCTTGATTCAAACGTTCTTTGCGTGTATCTCAGGACGTAAAGGGGGTACTGATGAGATAAGCCTTACTCAGATGTCAGCTGTTGTTGCTCTGATCATGGACAGGGATTACAACTATTCCAAGTTTGTGTTTGATGAAATGATGAGCAATCTTCAAGGGAAAAAGAAAGAGATGTTTCTTATGTACCCGAGGTTTCTACAGATGATATTTGATTCTCACTATCCTGACCTAATCAAATCTGTGGAGACGCTTGATATGAAGGCGTTGGGACCAAACACTTTCAGCTTAATGAAACAATCAAGGAAAGGAACCAAAGTGATATATCAAGGCCTTCATCCGTTGGTTAAATTTGGATGATTTGCTGAGACCGAGGTGAATATGGGTGGTGTTGGTGCAGCTGTTGCTGAGGAACACGTGATTCTTTTTCAAAGGCATGTTACCGCCTTTGAGGTATTATCTAATGATGATGATTTCGAAAGTCCTCCGTCACAACCTATGGAGACTGAACACCAGGTAAAACAGTCAGTCCCTACTGCTGAACAAGTCAAGGAATTCGAAGCATTCAAAGAAAATAAAAGTCCAGGATGGGTCTTCAGAGTGACGTGTAAGAACATCCACGACCTGATCTACCCTACGACGCTATGAGCGAAAATCATAAAGAAGTGAAACTACTCGGAAACGTCTTTTTAATCCTCTTATATATTCATTGATAGCAAAGGTAATACAAGATATATGACATTGTAGTACAAACTGGATCACTCCACCAACTGGTCAGGAGCATCAAATATAACAAGTGATACACTAACCTATTTATGGGCACACTTGAAGGCTTATACGGCATATAAGTTGCTTCATTGATTTTGACATTTACTTGCACAACCTACTAACAACACATGCTATCAAGACCTAACCAACACAAGACACAAAGTACTAGATATTTCATGTTCCTACAGACTCCCCCTTGGATAGTACATGTCTTGTGGCATCTAAGCAAATAAACTTTTCGATCTTCAACAAACTCCCCCTTTGATATTGCTTAGATTTAGTTCACAAACTTCTCAATCATCAAGTTAAAAGACTTCACTTCACTTTAAGCTTTCGCGATCTTTTAGAATGATTTCACTTTTAAGTCCTCTTTTGTAATGATTTGACAAACAAAGTATATTCCCGTCGGCTTGAAAGAAGTCTTCTAACTTTCACGAGTCCCATAATATTCAAACCAATTGCTATCTCATTCCAATTCCCATTTTCATCCACGATGAATCCACAAATACATCTTGATAAACAAATTTTAAGCAACTTGTATTTGATCCACCAATACAACCATCCAATCATATAGAAGTCAACCATCCACTTCCATGTCTTCTCTCCAAATAATAAGTCTTGAATCCTCAAGGTACAAGCAAATATAGCTCATATGAGACAATAACGGATATGCTCATATTACAACGTGTACGTCTAGTATGCATTGCATAATCTTGTATGAACCAAATGATCTTATAAGCAAGTAAATACTTATACTTCGACATTTCAACGGATAAATAATACGGAGAGGATACGGTATGAAAGTTTAAAAAAATCGAAAGGCGTATATGTTGTAAGATACTTATGCGGCGCATATGTTATACGGCGTAAAACTTATGCCACACATAAGTTGCATCTTTGAAGGTTTTTGCCACAATTTGCTGGGAAAACAATGTAGGAATGATCTGATTCTTGAGTATGTTGTTCAACACCATGAATGTAACATTCCTTGAAGTTTTGGTGAAATTTGAACAGCTACATCGTTTGGAATGATAAAAAATGTGTATAAAAAGAACGTTTTTGAGCTTTTCTAGGTAGATTAGGAGCCACTAGGCTCTAATACCAATTAAAAGTCCAGGATGGATCTTCAGAGTGACGTGGAAGAACATCCACGATCAGTCTACCCTACGATGCTATGAGCGAAAATCATAACAAAGTGAAAAACTCGAAAACATCTCTTTAATCTCTCATATATTCCATTGATAGCAAAGGTAATACAAGATATGTGACAGTGTAAGCCCAAAGTACAACATGGATCACTCCACCAACTGGTCAGGAACATCAAATATAACAAGTGATCCACTAACCTATTTATAGACACACTTGAAGGCTTATACGGCGTATAATTTATACGGCGTATAACGTATACGGCGTATAAGTTGCTTCATTGTGATTTTGACATTTACTTACACAACCTACTAACAACACATGCTATCAAGACCTAACCAACACAAGACACAAAGTACTAGACATTTCATGTTCCTACAGAAAAGCTCCAGTCGACTGAATTGAAGCCTCCTCGATCAGTTACTGTGACACAAGTTGAAGATGAGGTTGAAGAAGAGCCGGTCACTAATCTTATTCCATGAAAAAAACGAAAGAAAGATACGAGACCGGGTGTGCTGGCTGCTGAAGTGACACCAACTGTTCTACCAACTGTTACTGAGCCCGAGAATGTTGAGGCTCAAGTTGCTCAAGGCTCGTCTAATGCTGCTCAGCAAACTCAAGAACCGATTTTGGAAGACATTACACATGAGTTTGACTTTGAGGCTCATATTTATTCCAAAACTGAACCATCGGGATCGTTTAATCCGATTGGTCAAGAAAGCTCAAGTGCAGCTGAGAAGGTGGCTCACATTTTGGCCATGCAAGACAAGTTTCTACAAGATAAGGGCAAGGGGATTGCTCTAGAAGCTGAGCTTGTTGATATTGAAACATGGCAACGCAGAGATTTTGAACTTGAACAAGACTCAGTTGTAAAGGATGTTCGCATTTAAGAGCCTGAAGATAGCCATGTTGACAAAGACTCAAAGATTCAAGAACTTCAAGCTAGCATGGGTGGTCTTACTACTACGTATTTGGATCTCAAACAAAAGCTTATTCAAAAATTTGGAGATAAGTTTAGAAGTGTTGCTGATATTGAAATTGACAAGCGTCATGCCTCAAATATTGACACATCTGTGGAATTGGAGAAATACATGACTGCGCCACCAAAATGGATGAACAGAAAGAAAGATTGATGAGGAAGATATGGATAAGAAGAAACTCAAATCAGAACGTTGTGTCATCTGATCATCCTTAAATTTTTTTTTTTGAATCTACAAAAGGGTTTCTCTGATAAATACGGTGATCGCTCTGGGGTTCTTTCGTGGGGATATTCAGTGGACAAAGAGATGTGGTGGGTTAAACGGAAATCTGGTAGCATTGAGTAATATGAGAAAATGAAAAGTTTCGGGTCATGGACGAAGGTCGATCTGATTGACTTGTTTCATGCTCCCTTTCATAATCCGAACAACGAACCAAGAGCTAAAAAGTTTTGGAACTTTCTGAGTTCTCAAGCGGAATGTGGATTTCCGAATATGCCTACTGTCGAATCCTTTCTTAAGAAAGCTAAGGGTGTTCGTGACCCTCATACAAACAAGACGATGGTAAATGTGATGTGGCTGCCGATAGATAAAGTGAAGTCAATTATGATCTCCAAGAGATTTCCTGAGGGAGGAGCTTTAGATGAAATGAAGTTTTGGACATGTGAAAGTGTGACGACTACAGCTATCATAAGATTGAACAGGGGTCAATACCGTCTTGTTGATCATAGGGATTTATTGAAGTTTGGGAAGAAAGATCTCAAGACTCTTAGCAGATTTCAAATTTTAGCTGAACCACTTTTTAAGCCAGCTACTAAGGAGTATACAAGTTTGATAGGATCAATCATTCGTACAGGTTTATGGGTAGGTGCACACAGGGAAGCAGATGCTGACATACTTGAGCATGAACGAAGCAATAAATCAAGGGGGAGATTGTTGGGCCATAGTTTATGGTTTATTCTTTGTAGTATTGGGCTTAGTTGGGCGATAATATGTAAACTGAAATCACTTGATTTCGGTGGGCTTTAGTTTATTTTGGGACTAGGTTGGTAGACTATATATACGTTGTATGTTACTCATTATAGGGTTGTTCGTCTAAGTTTATTGATCACCTGTGTAAGTTTGTTAAGGGCTTAAGCACCCGACGTATCAATATACTTGTGTTTTGAAGCTTGTTCATCATGTTTTATTGTCATTGTATTGGTGTTAGTAAATCGGCTTGTTGATTAGTTTCCGCCTAATCATTGAGTTATTTGATATCACATTGAAAGATCCTTTTTCAAGACTCACGGCCCGAGGCTTGATAGATATCAAATGATAAGAACTTAGAGGTTTAAACGAGTATAAATCTCAAATGCGATCAAAATAGCCTTGAAATGCAATATTGAGCATTCAGAAGGTGAAATCCCTTAATCAAATGTATTTGAAGAAGGGAAATCATTCCAATATAGTTATATGAAGAAAAATAAACTGAAATTATAACATCTAATTACCCAAATCGGATTGAAAGAAAAATATAGCTAAAGTTTGTTGATACATGTTTTGTACGAATCGGTCTTTATCAGGGCATTAATGTAATTAGTCTAAAGTATAGGGGTCTTAATGTAAATATGGCTAAATAGACCATTCGCTCTAATGTAATTTACATTCGTTACCCTATAACGAATGTAACACATTCGTCTAATTGTAAGCTCATTCGTTAACCAAGATTAACGAATGAGATAACGAATGAGGGCCATTCGCTATCATTTAAAGTATAATGAATAAGTATGTTTATTCGTTAAAGTATCTGTAATGAATGACACATTCGTTAAGTGTTAAGTTAACGAATGTGGTCATCCCCTATAAATACCCTGTAAGTTATCATTAATGTAAGAGTTTCTGTTTTATTGCTGATATCCTCTCGTTACTCTATCCGATCTTCCTCTCAACTCATACATTCACATTCTAACGTATCACAAGAACTTAATCGTATGCTGTTCAACATGTATCGTTGTAATCATAAGATCTAGATCCTTCCCCAAGCTCTTTCAAGTGGTATCAGAGACTAGGGATCTGATCTAAGATACAATTCGTTGATTTTAGTGATATATTCGTATTCAATTGATGCAGATTATGATGTATTGATTGAGTTTTTAAAGGTAATAGTTACTTCGGGAAACAGAGACTGAGTTGATCGAGAAATTGAACCTGTTTGTTATGAGTTTGTAATTTCGGACTAAGGTAGTGAGGTTCGGAATTGGTTTAGGTTTAGTTTGATCTAATTTTTAGGTGTTTTCGGTGTGATTCAGACGAGTTTGAAGTCTGAAATTGAAAGTTTGAACTGTTGAAGATTCGTTCGTTAAGATGAAGATTCGTTCGTTAGGTTGAAGACTGATTCGTTAAAAGATAAACCGTTTATTCGCTAAACCCTAGCTGTTCATTCGTTACAATTTCAATCTCATTCGTTAAACCTCTTTCGCTAAACCTCTTTCGTTAAGCCACATTCGTGTCATATTAGCTAAAGTCCGTTCGTTAAGTGTTACTCGCTAGGACTCATTCGTTAAAGTAAACCATCTTTAACGAATATCTCATATCTTATTCGTTAAAACAATTCAACGAATAGCACATTCGTTAAAGTAATTCGTTAAATTTCTTTCTCATTCGCTACTGTGTCCATTCGTGTGAACAGTAAACGAATAACTTTGAAACTTTGACAACTTTAATCCTTGAAGTTTAAACAGTTGGTTCATTATGGCTGCTCAGAATGCGTCTTACTATGCATTAGCGTCTCAGAACGTCTTATTGCAACAAATGCTAACTATGGACAATGAGATTGGAAGTCATAACAAATGTCCCAAGTTGTTAAAACTGCCGGATTTTGCTCATTGGGAACCGAGGTTCCGTGCTCACTTGGGATCCGTGCATCCTAGTAGTGTCCGGTTTCTCGATGATGTATATTCAGCACCATTGATTGGTAATAACAATGCTGGATGGACTCCGAAACCATTTAAGGAATATGAGACTCAAGAACTTAAGGATTTTTAAAGTGAAACAAAAGCATACTCAACTCTTACCATGGCTTTACCAGAACACAATTTTCATCAATACAGTACTATCAAAGTCTGTGCTTCGTTGTTCACAACGTTGAAAACGAGAAGTTTGGGAAACACTCTTGAAAGCAAAAAGACTCTTGTAAAATTTCAATTTCGAAATTTTATTTTGATGAAAAATGAAACGGTGGAAGAGATGATTAACCGTTTTAGTCATCTGATTGTTGAGATGTCTAGTGTCGATCTTGAGCCAACAAAACAAGATAAGATCGATACTCTGAAGAATGCTTTACCTTCTTCTTATTCGACTTTCTTTTTCATGTTAAAAGAGAACGGTTTCTTTCAGAACTCTGAACTTACAGCTGTGCAATTCATAAACAAGATTGAAGAAAGGGAATTTGATATCAAATGTCAAAATACGTTGAAGGAGAATCAAAACCATCAGTCTTCAACCCAAAACCCTTTACTTTATGGAGGTGCATTGCCAGCAAATAATGCTTCAAGTTCAGTGCCAATCAATGCGTTCTTTGCTCAATCCCAAGAGGATTCTAATGTAAACAGTCCACCTAAAGTATGTTTTATGGCTAGTGGTGCGACTACAAACTCAAATGCTCATGCATCAAGCTTGCCTAAGGTAAATCTGCAAGAAGCTGAACAACAGTTCGCTTTTGTGTGTGCGTTCATGACTTCTTATGAATAGCGGGTTGGAAGCAAGATCGCTACGAGTGAACTCACAGATGAAGATTTTGATCAAATCAACCCGGACGATCTTGAGCTAATGGATTTAAAATGGAACATGGCTATGATCGTTCGTAAAGTCAAAAGGTTTATGCAACGAATGGGAAAAGACCTTCCTACGTTGAACAAAAGGGTCGGGTTTGATAAGCTGAAGATAAAATGTTATAATTGCGGGGAACTTGGCCATTTTGCCAAAGAATGTGACAAGCCGAGGAAAGACTATTCTGGATCACGCAATTCTGAACGTTCTTCAGGAAAGAATTCATCTGCTGGGGATAAGAGTAAATCTGCTATATCTGGTGATCAAGACAAATCTTCTGCTACTCAAGCTTTAGTGGTCAATAAAGTAGTTGATTGGTCTCAATGTTTGTTGGGAAATCAAGCAAACGTGGCTATTGTTGAACCAGTGGAGAAATTTCAAGATGCCAGCAGTGATAATGTATCGGAGGGAAGTGATACATCTGACTCTGAGACTGACACTGATCAAAGTCTGTCGTCTCAAACTGAATCAATCTCTGTGAAAGCTGAATCTTATGCTTGTATGGCTAAGATTGATGAGGTATGTCACAAATCTCAATCTAATGTATCTGAACCTTCATCAAAAGTGAATGATTGTGCTGAATGTGCTGTATTAAAAGCCAAACTTGAAACAGCATTAATTCAGAACAATACACTCACAAAAGATCACTTTATGATCAATGAATGCTACAAACAGAAGACAAAATTGGTAGAGCAATCAACTCTGAAAATTCAAAAACTGTCTGAAAGCAATCATGATTTTAAAGCTAAAGTTCATTGTAAAATTATTGAAGTTGATCAACATTTGAAGTAGATTCTTCGACTCCGAACCTGTATTTCCAATCTTTAAAACGAAATAATGGAATTGAATAATAAGCTTGGAAAATTTAGAGATTCTTCATTTCTTTTGAATGAAATAATTGAGGTTAATCATTCACATAAGAAAAATGGAAAAGCAGGTTTGGATTACGTCGAAATTCCACCTCCTTTTAAACATGATTACAGCAGCATTCCCGATGTGGAAAAATTTTCAAATATGTCTACTGATTCTGCAAGTGTTGATACAACTGGTCCTGCTCGTGAACCAATTCATATCAAAAGTAAAAAGGTGTTCACCAAAAACAAATTGGATGGTTCAATCGAGGAGTTGTCTGAACCAGATGTGATTGTCAAAAACAAAGATTTTCCAATTGACAATCATATTCTGTGTGAACCCGAAGATTTTGAACAAGCTGTGTATGGTTCAAAGACTTCGGGTGTTTCTTCAAACACATTAAACGTTCCTAAGGTAAATCCTAAAGTTATTCCTAAGGAAAAATCTAATGTATCTCAATCAGACAAGCCTTTGGTGTCTGATGAGGAGTTGATGCGATTCGTTAATCCTCAACTGAAATCATCAAATGGAAAAGTTTTTAAATTAAAGGGTTTGTCAAAAGTGTTTTCTAACAAAGAAGTTCCTTTGAATCTTCTTAAACCTGAAATGATTGAAAGTGTATTTCAGGATGACACTTCACAAATGACAGAACTTGAACAAAAATTTTATCAATCAAAAATTTTTAATGTTCAAGAAAAACCAAAAACTAATTTTTTTAAACCTATCACATTCATAAAATCGTCAGGTTTGGAAAATTCTTCGAATTTAACAAATCTTGAATTCTATAAGAAGAGAAAGGGTTTAAAACACGAAACATCGTAGAAAGTTATATTTGAGAAACCCAAAGATGATGTTCATAAATCTTTGCTATCAAAGACTACATGTACTTTGCCACAAAACACTTTGGACTCTCGATTATGTTTCAAATGTGGTGAACCGGGTCATGTTTCCAAAAAATGCAAAGCAAAGATTGATGATATCAAAGACTCATCAACTCGAAAGATTCATTCATTATCAAACTTAAAAGAAAATCAAGTTGATGAGTGTGTTATAATGTATTCGAATATTAATCCGAAGAAGGTTATTCAGATTGATTCGGATAATGAAGCAACCAAATGTGTTGACCGTGTTCAACCAATTTGTTCAAATGTTGATTCAGGAAGAATACGTGATGGATACTTAAAGAAGAAAACTAAGAAAACTGTCTCATATTCTCAAGTTCCGAATGTTAGCGTTAATTTAAATGTTTCTCCTAAAGTATCAAAGGGAGAGCCTAAAACTGAGGCCTGGGCTGCCTTTTTGAACTAATCATTTTACTTGCTTGTGCAGAGTTCATCTAGGTCTGTGTCTAATCACAAATGGATATTGGATAGTGGATGTTCTCGGCATATGACCGGCAACCTGGATCTTCTGAATAACGTCAAAGATATTAAAGGGGGTTATGTTGCGTTTGCTGGTAACCAAGGAGGAATGATTACGAAAGAGGGAGAAGTTTCAAATGGAAAAGTAACGTTTGAAAAGGTTAATTATTGTGAAAAGGTGGATCATAATCTGTTGAGCGTGTCACATATTTGCGATAAGAAATTTACCACCATATTCACCGACAAGGAATGTGTTATTCTTCAACCGGGATACAAAATTCCTGAAGACATGGTTGTCATGCGATCACCTCGATCAAATGATATTTATGTACTTGACATGAGTTATGATGTACATGTTTCCCCTCAGCTACTTGCTTGGTATCCAAAGCGACTGAGAAAGATTCTATTCTTTGGCATATACGCATGGGACACATCCACTTACGAAAGATGAACTTTCTAATGTCAAATGATTTAGTGGATGGTGTGTCACTCAAGAATTTCAAGTTTAATGATCACTGCGTCGCGTGCAAGAAGAGGAAACAAAAGAAGAAATCACATCCAAGCAAGTCACTAAACACTATTGTACTCCTCTGGAACGACTTCATATGGATCTCTTTGGTCCGGTGAACCGTGCTAGTATTGCTGGAGATTTTTACTGTTTAGTAGTAACGGATGATTTCTCACGCTACTCATGGGTGTTATTTATGGGATCGAAGGATCAGACTCCTGTCTTAATTCCGAATCTTATCACGAAGATCGAATCACTTTATAAACTGAAAGTGAGACGAATTCGTAGTGATAATGGAACTGAATTTAGGAATAATGTATTGGATTTCTTCTGCATTCAGAAAGGAATTCATCAAGAGTTCAGTGCACCTTATGTTCCTCAACAGAACGGTGTATCTGAAAGAAAGAATCGTACGCTGATTGAAGCTGCACGTACAATGCTTGCTGATTCAAAGTTACATGTTCAATTCTGGAACGAAGTTGTGAATACGACATGCTATACACTGAATCGCGTTCTAACGGTAAAGAAGCTCAAGAAGACGAGTTACGAGCTTCTGAACAATCGTAAGCCAAACTTAAAGTATTTGGAACCATTCGGGTGTCCATATACTGTTTTGAAAAAAGATTTTGGAAAGTTCGATGAGAAACCTTAAAATGGTAAGCCAAACTTAAAGAAGCGGATTTTCAATATTTCTTCGGGTTGTGTGGAAGAATGGTATAATATTGATCGTCAAAGTTATACGACTCCACCAACTGGTACAGGTCCCGATTGGATGTTTGATTACAATCGCTTATTTAATTCGTTTACATCAACAGTCGATGAAGTACCTGAAGACCTCATTAAATCTTATTTGGAAGATCAGTGTCTTCCGAATCCAAGGTTTTCTTCGGTCGATGTAAATGACTCTCCTAACATATCAGAAATGTCGAATGTTGTTTCTGAATCTTCCGATGATGCTGATTTTGTGGATTTATCAGCTGTCATGGTAGATGAAGCTCTTGAGACTACCGAGCCTATTATAATCAGTGATGATTCACCGACTGTTTCTTTAGACACAGTGGAGGAAAATATCACCAATTTGGGTGATAACGTATCTGTTCCTACAAATGCTACTTTAAGGATTCATTCACAGCATTCACAGGATTAGATAATCGGTGATGTGAACGACGCGGTTCGTACAAGACACCAATTGGCTAATGTATGTGATGATCAAGCCGATTATAATGTATCTCCTACTGGTGTCTTGCAACAGTTTATAAGACTGGGTGTATGGGACTTAATCGATAAACCCAATCGCGTAAAAAAGGCGATTCCAACTAAATGGGTCTTTAAGTGCAAAAAGGACGACCGCGGGGTAATCGTGAGAAACAAAGCACGATTGGTCGTACATGGATAAAATCAACAAGAAGGCATAGATTACACTGAAGTGTATGCTCCGGTAGCACGACTGGAGGCTACGAATTTTTCTTGCCTATGCAGCCTACAAAAATTTTAAGGTTTATCAAATGGACGTGAAATCGGTGTTCTTGAATGGAGCTATTCATGAGGAAGTGTACGTGAAGCAGCCTCCTGGTTTCGAGGATCCAAACTTTCCCGAGCGTGTTTATCGGTTAAACAAGGCTCTTTATGGTTTACATCAGGCCCCGAGAGTCTGGTACAACACGTTGGCTGACCATCTAATTGAATGTGGGTTCAAGAGAGGAACTGTGGATTGTACATTATTCTATAAGAACGTGGGTGATGATCTGCTCCTAGTCCAAATCTACGTGGACGATATTATTTTCGGTTCGACAAATGACAACTTATGTAAAGACTTTGAGAAGACGATGCAGACAAAATTTGAGATGAGTTCGATGGGAGAGATGAGTTTCTTTTTGGGTTTGCAAGTTCACCAGTCTGACACCGGGATCTTTATCCATCAGACAAAATATGTGAACGATGTTTTGAGCCGATTCAAGATATCCGATGGCAAAATTCCCTCAACACCTCTTCCCGTGGGTCACAATTTATCACCAGATGAATTGAAGGATACCGTAGATCCAACCCTATATCGAGCTATGATCAGATCACTTATGTATTTGACTGCATCTCGAACTGATATCATGTTTGCTGTTTATTTGTGTTCTAGGTACCAATCGAGTCCCCGAGTGACTCACATGGAGGTAGTAAAGCGCATCTTACATTATCTGAGGGGAAATCCTGACATCGGGTTATGGTACCCCAAGGACGATATGTTCGATCTCACCGCCTTTATTGATTCGGACTATGGAGGATGCAAGATCAACTTCTAATCTACAACAGCGGGATGTCAATTCTTAGGAAACCGGCTTGTTTCCTGGCAGTGTAAGAAGCAGACAACGGTCTCAACTTCAACAACCGAAGCGGAGTATGTGGCGGCCTCGAGTTGCTGCTCACAGGTTCTCTGGATCCAGCAACACTCTGTGGGATTACGGTTTGAAGTTCCTTACTACTCCCATTTATATTGATAATTCTGCTGCAATTTCAATCACCAAAAATCCGGTTCACCATTCGAAAACCAAACATATTGAAATCCGTTATCACTTTATACGTGATTGTTTTGAAAAGAAATTAATATCAATTGATAAAATTCATATGGATTTTCAAAAGGCTGACCTTTATACTAAAGCTTGTGATAAAACACGTTTTCAATATCTGCTGGGTATAAATGGTTTAAAATCTTTAAAGGATATTCAAAAGCTTGGTTAAATCATTTTATTTCTTGTTTTCTTTTCGTTTTTTTGTTGTTTTTAGGGGGAGAAAAATATAAAAATCCAAAAATATTGTGGTTTCTGTTTGTATAGAGAAAATTAAAAACTACAAAAACATTCAAATATTGAAAAAATACAAAAACAATGAAAATGCTCCTAAAAATGAGTTTTTGAAGCAAAAAAGAGAAAATGATAGTACATTGACGGGATTGATCTGGTACATGAATAAACTAGATTAAAAATTACCGTAAGGCCAACAATATGATATGCAAAGATAGGCTTGACAGATTATATAGGAACTGATAAGATATAAAGATAATGAATGCCGAACCTAGTGGAATTACATCTTGAAAGATTGATACTATATCTAATTTAAAGAAAAGTCAAAAGTCAAAATGATTACTGTGTGTGCATGCTTTCATTTTTGAAGAAAATTCTGCTTTGTTTTTATTTTATTTTGCAAAGAAATTCAACTTTATTTTTGTTCTTTATTTTATTCAAATATTGGATCCTCTCCTGCGCGATAAGATTATCCGACCTGAGGGTTAATATTTGGGTATTCTGCTTTATTTTCTTGGTGTTTCGAATAAAATCTTGGACTTTCTCCACGCGATAATACGGGATTATCCGAATTGAGGGTTAAGATTTTATGCAACTTCAACTTATTTTTATCTTTTTATTTTTGTTGAAATGGAACCTTATTTGCGTGTAGTCATACCGACCTTAAGGGAAAATTTTGACATTCTGCTTTATTTTCCTGTTATTATTTTTGCATGAGTCATAGTTTATCAAAATTTGAAAATCAAAAGAAAAACGTACATGTGATATTCACTGTATAAGAGATAGAAATGTTATATCTGATTGATGGGGTCCACATATGGTTTCGTGCCTAATTGAACCAAATCAAAGCATATTGTAAATTTTCCGACAAGTCTGTGAAAAGTTTAAGAGGACAATTATATCTGCAATCATCGTTGGGTTACGCGTATAATAATCATCGAAATTGAAGTGTTACTTAGTGATAATTTTGTCAATATGATTCCCTGCTCAACTCACAAAAATATGTACTACTTTAATAGTTTAGTCGTTTATTGTTTTTCCGTTATTTGTTATTTGAAAATTTTCAAAAATCCAAAAAGATTTTTTTTTTCTTTCTTTCTTTTCAATTCTGCTTTAGTTTTGATTTATCAAGCTAGCGAATAAATTCAAAAGAAAAAGAAAAAGATTGATCCCCAAAAGGTTTTAAGTTAATCGTGCTTAATGTATTTACAACTGGTATCAGTTGTATTTTTAACATAAAAATCCGCTTAAGTTAAACATTATCGATCCTTGGTTGATCGGGTATTTTAATGTATGCGATTAAACCCTAAAATTGAATTTAATTGATTATTTAATTCATTGTTAAAACCCTAATTGGTTTTAATATTATTTAATTCCTTAAAAGAGATTTGTATCTCATTCGCTAAGAAAAATAGGGGATTCGTTAAAATGTTTAACGAATGTAAAGTCATTTGTTATTTAAAACATAACGAATGAGTTTCTCATTCGTTATAAAGTCATTCGCTTCCGTTGTGCATAACAAATGGAGGACATTCGTTTAAACATTTAACGAATAGAATGTTTAATGTATCATTCGTTAAAGATTAATGAATAACTTCTTTATTCAATGTTAACGAATAAGAGAAGGTAATATAAGATTCGTTAAAATTTTAACGAATGAGAATCTTATTCGTTGAAAGGTTTAACGAATCAGGATTATAATTTAACGAATGAGGTCATTCGTTAGTTCAAAATTTGAACGAATGACCTCGGGCGTTGTGAAATTATTGGGGTTTATAATCCCAATACAGACGAATGACTCTTCATTCGCCTTCTCACTATTTCATCGACTCCATAAACGAAACTCTGTCAAATTTTTTTAGAATCTTATGCCTGCTTTTCAGATAGATTGACTGATATCTTTGTATTCTACAAGTAAAGACGAGATCAATGATCTAAGAATGATATGGCTGGCGAGAATATTCAAAACCCTATTCCCGAGCAACAACCAACTAATAATCCTGAGCCACAGCCTGAAATTCAAGCAGAACCTGTTCAAGCTCCCGTCATGCTGTCATGGAACAAGAGCCATAATATTTGTGCCTATCTTGAGCCAAACTTTGAAGATTCTCCGATATTCGGGGGCATGATTAGTTTTCTGATTCGTTCGAGAATCTATAAGGCCATTTCTACCCGTGCAGTTGTTTATCAGAAGATAATACAAGAGTTCTGGAATACTACTAAGTTCAATGAAGAAGATGATCAGATAGAAGCGGTTACACAAGAAAAATGGGTGGTGATTGATATTGGCGTGATCAGAGACTCACTGGGATTTAATGACACAGTTGATGACAGATGTGAGTTCGATAGAGCATTGATCAGAGGGTTATTTGGCCGTGTAAAGTATAATGGTGATTTGGACAGATCTATGTACAACAAAGCGAACTTGTTTGAACAATACAAGTATCTGCTTCACGTATTGATTCATTGTCTCGGTGGACGTAAGGGTGGATTTGGCGAGTGCCGAGTGATGCTTCAATCTGCGTTTATTGCCCTTGTTCTTAATAAACCATTCAATTTCTCAGAATTGGTTTATTATCATTTGAAAGAAAACATCACCAGCAGACATAAGTTCTTAATGTATCCCAGATTTTTGCAAATGATGAAAAATGATCTGGTGCCTGACTTGGAAAAAGATCAAGCAAACGTGATGAAGCTTGATCATATGAATGAAGAGACGATGCGACGTTTGAGATCGTACAGAGGTCAGAGTTTGGCAAATCAACCAAAGTTTAAACGTTTGATTGGTCATCTAGCGAATATTGATTATGTCGCGCCACCTAATGATTGTTGGGCTCATGACGATTCCAATTCAGAACATGAAGGTGGTGATGGTGGAGATGATGGTGGTGATGGTGGTCCAGGACCACAAGCCGAGTTAAGTTATGAACAGAAGCGTAAGCGTAAAGGTAAAGAACCGATGACGGAAAAGGGGGAGAAACCCAAGAAACAACGAGTTAGAAGAGGTTCGGGTATTGAGATACCGAGTCAGCCGTTTGTGCCTTCTACTGCTGTTTCTACTCCTACTATTCCTTCTACTGCTTCTCCAGTTCCAGTTCCACAGATTCCACGATCTCTTACTCCTACTACAATGTCAGATTTTCCTCGTTCTCCAACACCTGTGCAGATGCCTACTTCTCCAATGCCTCCAACTCTGACTTTGGCTACTGCTGTGAGGCCTGATCCTAATTTTGGAGACATCTTACATACTGTATTGGCACGGATGCCTACACCACAGCCAACTACTCCTATTACTCCTATTACTCCAACACCGTTGCCGAGGCCTGAGCATTCTTTTATGTCATTCAATCGTCCTCAGGGTCCAATGCAACCAGTGCATCCTAATTTCTATCACATGGCTCCTCATGCTCAATGGTTTCACATGATGAATCTGTTGCATTTACAGCAAAATCAAATGCAAGCAGACAGAGCTGCAAATGAGCTAGTGCAACGGAATTTACTGAGGCATCTTCTATCGGCTCAACGTGATAATAGGGAGCTTCGAGCCCTGATTACTGCTCAGGGGGAGAGGTTAAATAAACAAGATGAGATTATTCTTCAACTGACATGCAAAGAAGATGAATTAAAGAAGTTGAAGAATAATGAAGACGATCAGGATGGTGTAGGGGGTGGGGTAGATCAGCAACCGGGCGGAAGTTCCACACCGTCGGCGGGTAATAAGACTGATGCGAGTGTTGGTGGTGGGTCTGACGTTAGTAATCTACAGATTGTTCCATATAAAGATTACACGAGAGCCAAGCCAATAGATGTTATTCCGCTTAACATGCTTCTATTTGTAGGAATGGATGGGATTGAATACAGTATGGTGAATGATGATGAGATCGAAGAAGGAGAATTTGTTGATTATTCTTTAACGAAAGAACAAATTGCCTTGCTTCTGGATCTAAATGATGATGAGATTGAGGAATTGGGTAAGAACGTGGATGTGGAGATGGAAGATAGTACTGATACAGGTATTCCTCACGGGATTGTACCGGATTTTGAAGAAGTGGAAGTGGAAGATGTTACAGCTAAAGATTATCCGGAGTATTACACAGATAATAACAATGACTCGGGTATTCCATTCTTCACGACTGAACATTTTAATGCAGCAGAACGTCGGTTACAAGAAAAAAAGAATAAGTTTAAAGCTGCTGAATCATGTCATGTATCCACTACTGATAAAAAGCGGAAACATGCTTTGGATGGTATGTTTGAACACAATGTTGAGAAGATGAATAAGATGATCGAGACTTTCAGATATCATGAATGTGAAGAAGTGAAAATTGAGAAAGCTCGAATGTCAGCATACCAGATGAAGAAGTACAAGCCTGCTAAAGATGTGAGAGGTGATATGGTAGCATGGCAGTATGATTCAGAGCTTAAGGTATATATCGTGAAGTGGGAGCATGGTATTTATTATTTCAAATGCCCTCACGATATCTTATCTATGCCCAGATGGGATGTGAGAACCCTAGCCAATCGACCGTTTATAAATCGAGGGGATGATAAGTGGGCTAGTTGGTTTTATAAGCAGTTATTACATGAAACCAGTTTTGGTTTCATGTTTTTCAAGCCTCAGGTGCCTACTCATAAGTACATTGATGAGATTGATACTCGCACAGGCTAGAGAAAGTTAATTTTACAAGTAAAGCCGCCAAAGACTATGAAGAGGGTTCCAATGAAGACATTTCCTCAGAGTCTATTCACCGTGTTTAATTATTGGTACTATGACAATCGTACAGGTGAAGCGGTTATTGTATATGGTCACGGTTCTAACACGAAGACAATTCGTGTGATTGATCCAATGTGGCTGGTTAACTTATCTGAGTCTGACAACGATGCACTATTTACTAGTCAGATCAGATTTGCTAACATAAGAGACTATGAGCTTGCTATACAGTTTCAGAAGGTGGTTAGAGTCTGTTACGCATACAAGATTCATAGCTGCGTTGACTGGAAGACAAAGAGGTTCCAGCGTTAAAGTAGATAAAGCGCTCGAGACGAGGGGGAGTTTGTTGATACATGTTTTGTACGTCTCGGTCTTTATCAGGGCATTAATGTAATTAGTCTAAATTATAGGGGTCTTAATGTAAATATGGCTAAATAGGCCATTCGCTCTAATGTAAGTTACATTCGTTACCCCATAACGAATGTAACACATTCATCTAATTGTAAGCTCATTCGTTAACCAAGATTAACGAATGAGATAACGAATGAGGGCCATTCGCTATCATTTAAAGTAAAATGAATAAGTATGTTTATTCGTTAAAGTATCTGTAACGAATGACACATTCGTTAAGTGTTAAGTTAACGAATGTGGTCATCCCCTATAAATACCCTGTAAGTTATCATTAATGTAAGAGTTTCTATTTTATTGCTGATATCCTCTCGTTACTCTGTCCGATCTTCCTCTCAACTCATACATTCACATTCTAACCTAACACAAGAACTTAATCGTATAATGTTCAACATGTATCGTTGTAATCATAAGATCTAGATCCTTCCCCAAGCTCTTTCAAAGTTTGACTAAAAAGTCAAACTGTCAAGAACAAGGGATTAAGCATGCAAATTCGAATTTAAGAGAGATTAGATGGGATGATCAGCTGAGAAAGTATGTAATGCAGTTGCTTTTATAGCCAAATATGCAGGGATAAGCCTTAGAGGGTGACAAGTCTCAACCATTAGAATTTCATGCAAAAAGGTTTATTGGTTACCTTTGAATTTAATTAAAAAATTTTTATTAAATTAATATATTTTGAGGAGAAAGTTAGTTTAGTGACAGATATTATAATTACGACTCAGGTCTTGATTGATTTGGATGGAAGAACATGAGTTTGGGGCTTAAACGATCGAAAAGACATCAAAGCGAACCAAAAAGTGATTTTGGTTGATCTGAGCGATGGGCCACGCTACTTGACAGGCCGATGGTCCTCGTTCACTCTGCACGTGGTGATGGGTTTAGCTAGCATTTGGTTTTTGGTAAGAACGGTCTTTGAGCTTTGGTTTAGGTTGATTTCGGGCATAAATTAAGCGAGTTAAGCACCGTTAAGGATGCTGAAACAACATGACAAGTGTAGGGGGTTGAGTTATTCTACAAATGCAAAAAAAAAAAAATAATAAGATGTGTAAGAAACCATAATTAATTGGCATGCGTCAAGTGGGGACTAAATGAAAAAGTTATAAACGTAATAGCACACATTTTTCTCTCTCTACATGCAAGTCACATGCTAATTCCCCCTGTTCTAAAGCGTCTATAACTTTTTGGACTGGGGATCGGGTGCAACCTTAGGTAGGTCGACAAGAGCACACAAATCCAATACCCAAAGGCCTATCGAATATCCAGGCGGAATCAGGATATTCAACGGATGGGAACGAAGGTGTGATACGAAGACAAACGAAACGGTAAGATAATATTCAGTAAGAACAGATTCAAAGACAAAGATTCATTGTATTAAATATATCATTCAATGAAACAGTAAATGGAATGTCTAGGGTTTCGTGACGGCGGCGGTACGAGGAAAACAAAAGGAATATTCTTTTGGAATGTTTTTCTCGTAATGCGTGTGTTGCCAGCGTAATCTTAAAATGGAAACCTAGGACGCTATTAATTGACCCTGACATTCCTTCTAGAATCCCTAATCATTACATATTGAAAGACAAATACAAATACAAGTGTAAGAGTCTTCGAGCATGATAAGTAACTTGCTCGAGTAGGCTCACTAGGCAAGGTATGCTCGATGAGTGTCTTCGAGCATACTTTACTTAGAATATCTTTAGTGAAGATATTATCCTCTAGCAAGCTTCATTCTTCTTGACCAATCCTTACTTTGCTCGAACTAGTCCATCGAGCAAGCCCATTCTTCTTGATGCCTTCAATCCTGTCTTGAGACTTATTGAACAATCTTTAGCATGCTCGAATGAAAATCTTGCACGGGGGACTGAACCATGCTCGAAGTCCTTGCTTTGAGCATATGACATCTTCTTATTGCATCCATGCTTGTCACCTGTGCTTGGACATCCCATGCTCGGAATCACTTGGTTAAAACTTGAATGATCAAGTTGTTTGCTCGATTGGCAATCCATACTCGATAGAAGAACACTCTTGCTCGTTGAAGTGTAGCTTGCTCGAAGCCTAAGAATTAACCACAAATGGTTCTTAAGACCTTGCTCGAGGTAGTAAACCCTCTATCGTCCAAGCTTGATCGAATTCCATACTTAGCTGATTTCCAGAGGAGGTTGAGAAGATTCCAATCTTTCTTAGCAAATATCCGATTCAACAATCAAGCCTGCATATAGTTACACATGTATCAGCCTTCTAAAGATAATCAATTTAGGCTTAAAAATCATTTCATTACATAACGGAATTCTGCCACTTGGGCATTACATATTAAATTTTTACATGTCAAATTACAAATCATAAAACAAAATACAAAGATAAAACAGATATAAAATGATCATCATTAAGCTTCATTCTGCTATCTCCTCAGATGCACCAAAACACACCTGCATATAGTTACACATGTATCAGCCTTCTAAAGATAATCAATTTAGGCTTAAATATCATTTCATTACATAACGGAATTCTGCCACTAGGGCATTACTATCAAATTTTTCATGTCAAATTACAAATCATGAAACAAAATACAAAGATAAAACAGATATAAAATGATCATCATTGAGCGTCGTTCTTCTATCTCCACCTTTTGCTCCTTGTATCAGATTTTTCTTTCTTGAGTTTAACAAAGGCAGCCTTATGTTTAAACATGTCCAATTCCACAGCATATTGAGAGTCAAGAGGAAAATCAGCATCAACTATGTCTTGAAGGTCTTGGTTATGTATGAATTGTAGGTCTTCATCATACAATACCACTGCAATTGTTCCTCCCAAAGCATTTCTCAAAGATATTAAATCATTGTGTCTATTGTAAGTGAGATAAGCAATCCTTCCATTTTGTTGCACAAGGGAGTTTGGCTCCAGCATTTCCTTTCTCATGGCTAAGCACTCCCTCAAAGTTTTTCTTTTACCACTTGAGCTGCTTGCCAGATAAGTTTTTCTCTTCTTTGAATAAAACAGAGATAGTTCGAGGGTGCGAACTTCATTGAACCTTTTACGTCTCCTCTCTCTCTTAGCTTGGCTATGTATTTCTCTCTTATTTTTTTAAGAAATGAGAACCCCTTCTCAGATTGTTCTTTGATGAATTTTGAGAGGTCATTTCTCTGTTGCTCAGCAGGTTGGCTTCTATCTTGATTGTCATATAGGTCCATCTCTGCCATTTTCTTCAACTGTTCTTCTGAAAAATTCCTCAAATCATCTCTAAAGATGATTAGAGTCTCTTCCTTATCTTCAGTGATCACCTCAAATCAGCTCTAAAGAGGACCTTGCTCGAGGTTGTAAACCATGCTCGATCGTCCAAGCTAGCTCGAATTCCATACTTAGCTGATTTCCAAAGGAGGTTGAGAAGATTCCAATCTTCCTTAGCAAATATCCGACTCATCAATCTCCCCTAGATTGGAACAAGCTCAGATGCACCAAAACACACCTGCATATATTTACACATGTATCAGCCTTCTAAAGATAATCAATTTAGGCTTAAATATCATTTCATTACATAACGGAATTCTGCCACTAGAGCATTACTATCAAATTTTTCATGTCAAATTACAAATCATGAAACAAAATACAAAGATAAAACAGATATAAAATGATCATCATTGAGCGTCGTTCTTCTATCTCCACCTTTTGCTCCTTGTATCAGATTTTTCTTTCTTGAGTTTAACAAAGGCAGCCTTATGTTTAAACATGTCCAATTCCACAGCATCTTGAGAGTCAAGAGGAAAATCAGCATCAACTATGTCTTGAAGGTCTTGGTTATGTATGAATTGTAGGTCTTCATCATACAATACCACTGCAATTGTTCCTCCCAAAGCATTTCTCAAGGATATTAAATCATTGTGTCTATTGTAAGTGAGATAAGCAATCCTTCCATTTTGTTGCAAAAGGGAGTTTGGCTCCAGCATTTCCTTTCTCATGGCTAAGCACTCCCTCAAAGCTTTTCTTTTACCACTTGAGCTGCTTGCTAGATGAGTTTTTCTCTTCTTTGAATAAAACAGAGATAGTTCGAGGGTGCGAACTTCATTGAACCTTTTACGTCTCCTCTCTCTCTTAGCTTGGCTATGTATTTCTCTCTTATTTTTTTTAAGAAATGAGAACCCCTTCTTAGATTGTTCTTTGATGAATTTTGAGAGGTCATTTCTCTGTTGCTCAGCAGGTTGGCTTCTATCTTGATTGTCATATAGGTCCATCTCTGCCATTTTCTTCAACTGTTCTTCTGAAAAATTCCTCAAATCATCTCTAAAGATGATTAGAGTCTCTTCCTTATCTTCAGTGATCACCTCAAATCATCTCTAAAGAGGACCTTTCTCGAGGTTGTAAACCATGCTCGATCATCCAAGCTTGCTCGAATTCCATACTTAGCTGATTTCCATAGGAGGTTGAGAAGATTCCAATCTTCCTTAGCAAATATCCGACTCATCAATCTCCCCTAGATTGGAACAAGCTCAGATGCACCAAAACACACCTGCATATAGTTACACATGTATCAGCCTTCTAAAGATAATCAATTTAGGCTTAAATATCATTTCATTACATAACAGAATTCTGCCACTAGGGCATTACATATCAAATTTTTCATGTCAAATTACAAATCATGAAACAAAATACAAAGATAAAACAGATATAAAATGATCATCATTGAGCGTCGTTCTTCTATCTCCACCTTCTGCTCTTTGTATCAGATTTTTCTTTCTTGAGTTTAACATGGGCAGCCTTCTGTTTAAACATGTCCAATTCCACAGCATCTTAGAGTCAAGAGGAAAATCAGGATCAACTATGTCTAGAAGGTCTTGGGTATGTATGAATTGTAGATCTTCATCATACAATACCACTGCAATTGTTCCTCCCGAAGCATTTCTCAAGGATATTGAATCATTGTGTCTATTGTAAGTGAGATAAGAAATACTTCCATTTTGTTGCACAAGGGAGTTTGGCTCAAGCATTTCCTTTCTCATGGCTAAGCACTCCCTCAAAGTTTTTCTTTTACCACTTGAGCTGCTTGCCAGACGAGTTTTTCTCTTCTTTGAATAAAACAGAGAGAGTTCGAGGGTGTGAACTTCATTGAACCTTTTACGTCTCCTCTCTCTCTCAGCCTGGCTATGTATTTCTCTCTTCTTTTGTTTAAGTAATGGGAACCCCTTCTCAGATTGTTTTTTGATGAATTTTGAGAGGTCATTTCTCTGCTGCCCAGCAGGTTGGCTTCTATCTTGATTGTCATATAGGTCCAACTCTGCTATTTTCTTCAACTGTTCTTCTGAAAAATTCCTCAAATCATCTCTAAAGATGATTAGAGTCTCTTCATTATCTTCAGTGATCACCTTTAAGGTTTTGGATCTTTTGTCAAAGTAGAGATTTATGGGCAAGTTCAGATTTCTTGGTGGTTCAGCCCTCACAATCTCAGACCTAATAGGTGTTCTGCTTGTACTGACTGCTTTATTTTTCTTTGCCTCTTCAATCTCAGACTCTTCAAACCATCTTTTGATGGTCTCATCTGATTGCACCATTAGTCTTCCCATATTAGCACCCCTTTTGTGTAGGGCACTCATCAATTTTAGCCCTTACTACCTCTTCCATTCTCCTTTTGTCTTCCATGATTTTTCTTTGAGTTTCCATGTATAGGCTCTTCTCTTTATGGTAAATGTCAAGAAGTTGAGCATGAGGCATATTATCAAATTCATTCTCAGTCATTCCTTTGTCCATCACCAAATTTTTCAAAGTTTGCACTCTTTGGGGATCATTGAACCACTCCCTTGCTTCAGCTTCTTTCTTTTCATCTTCCTCATTTTCTTTTTGCATCTGCAACTTTAATTTTCTTTCTCTCTCATTATCAGCAGTGCTCTTCTGAACTTTGTGTGAATCTTTGATCATTTGTACTTTTCTTTTCAGATCATCCAGAGAAAGCTTGATTAAGGAGTTGTATTCAAAGCCATGTACTTGCAGAAATTGAATGTCTTTGTGCTTGGCCTTCACTGACTCATACTTTGCATCAACACTTAACTTCTTCTTCTTGTTTACATTTACAAAAAAGTGTGCAATATCATCTACAAGAGCATTCTTGTAGATTTTGTCAATAGAGTCAAAAGATTGCAGGTTCAAAAAGCCAGGCTTGTTTCCAGCCTTTATTAGAAATTCCCTTTTTGATTCCCTCTTTCTCCAGCCTTCTGATTCTTTTGCAACGGTCTCTTTTGTCAGCCTTTGAAGGTATTTCAAGTTATATTAAAGGCTTATGAGGTAGGCTTTGTCTTCATTTTCTTATCATCATTTGTCTTTGATCCTTCTTCATCCTCATCACTTTCCACACTTTCATCTAAGTTGTGAAGGGCTCCTATAATTGGTTCTTCATTCTGAGGTTCAGGTGTCTCAAACGCAAACTTGGAGCTTTGTCTTCTTTTGTAGACAAATTTTTGCCTTTTGGCTTTAGGGATTTCCACTTCAGATGTTTCTTTTCTTTTCACTCCCCCTTCAGCCTTAGTTTCTTGCTCATTGATAGTTGATTTGGTTTTATCTACCTCTTCATCATCATCAACAACTTCCTTGATTATTGGTTCAGTAGCTTGTGTTACTGGCTCTTCATTAAAGATTTTTTCAACAATTGGTTCCTTAACATGAGTATCTTCATCAAGATGTTCATCAACTTCATGAATAATGGGTTCAGTAGTCTCAACCACCTCTTCAACTCTTGGTTCTGAACTACTGCTAAGGTTGATAAAATATTTCTGTGCTTTTCTTGCAGCTGATATAATTTCAGGATCATGTCTTTCTGGTTGATTCAGGATATCTGTAAGAGTTTTCATTATAACCAACTTTACCATTGAACTAGCAGATATTTCAATCATTTCTTCTTCTTGATTTACAGGTACCATACTGAGCTCTTGCCCCTTTGGTTGTTCAGGTTCAGACTGTTCAGGCACTGGCTCAGGCTGTGTGGTCTCAGACATTGGAGTTTGTTCATCAGTTTGTGTTCCTTTTAAAGCCTCCAATGTAGCCCTTATTGCTACATCAGCTTCCATTCTCAATCTCACTTCTTCATTTCAATGAGTGCTTCAAGCACTTCTTGATCAATCTCCTCCTCTTATTCTTCAACTATCACCCTTTCTCTCTCTTGGTTTATCATTCTTATTACAGTTTGGACTGATTAACTTCAGCAATATCCGGATCAATCACATCATCTTTCTGTAGTATCTCTTTTCTAGAAGTTACTCTTGGAGTGGCTTTAGGATGTAGATCTTCTTCTGTCTGTGCTACCCCTTTTCCTTTCAGTTTCCTTTTCTCAATTTGCTCTAGGGTTTCTTCTTCTTTCTCAGACTCCCCCTCATCTCCAGCATCTTACTCAAACTCTTGATTTATCATTTTTAGAGCATTTGAGGTTCTAGCTTCTGCACTTTCCTCATCTGAGCTGGCATATAGATCTTCAATCATTCTCAAGCCACCCTCATCTTCATTATTCTCCCCCTGTTTTGGTGCATCTATGGTCTTCTCAACCTCAGAGTGCTCCAGGATTTGAATTTTTAATAAGGCTTGTTGCAGTGCAGTCTCAAGTGCTTTATTTCTAATCTCTAGTTTAGCATTTTTCTCTTTTAACATAATGTTCTCAAACTCTATATTTGCACTTTCAACAATGATGTCATAGATGTTTGGGAAGGATGGTGGTGTTTCTTGAGAGGGTTTAGGTTCTGGTTTAGAGAATGGCTCAGGTGAAGAGGTTTTTGGGGAGGGTAGTTTGTAGGTTTCAGATTCATTAGGTATGGGTTGGGAGGTTTGAATGGTTTCAGTAGTTATGGTCTCGTTGATAAGTGAGGTTGGTGGTGTTGAGATATGTATGTCTTGGATTGGAGATGTGGGTGCAGTTGGGATATGTACTTCTTGAGTAGTATCGGCTGGTGGTGACAAAGGTGGGGATGAGATGATTGGTTCTTGGACAGGAGATGTGGGTGGTGTAGGAACATGTGTTTCTTGTATAGGGGAGATGGGTGGTGTTGGAACATTAGTCTCATGAACTTGTTCAGGTTCTGAATTGATGGGATCAGTTGGGGCAGGAAATGAAGGAATGTCATCGTTAGCAGGTTCAGAGTCAATAGAATCAATATCCTCATTGTCTACTGCAGGGTTTGGTGAATCTGGTGGAGTGTTTTTCTGGATAGTTTCAGTGACATTGGATACCACATTGGCAATAAAGTCATATTCATCGATATGCTCAGGTGCCCTGTGACTAGAACCCACCACTGGTTCATCAACCGGGTTAGTGATATCAATTTCTGGTCCTTTATCCCCTTCTTGGTTCTCCATGTGAACATCAGATTCTGCACCTGTAAATGTGACCATCTCATTTCCAACTAGATCAATAACTGGTTCATTCATATCAGCATTATGACCCATATCTTCTACATTTTCGGCTTCATGAGCAATTGGTTCATTGACAGGCTCATTACCAGCACCATCACCTCCAACATCTGGATTGTCATCATCATTATGTCCTCCATCATGCTCATCATTGTCACCCTCATCATCATCTTCTTCAATATTTCCCCGGGTGTGAGGTACATCAATAGCACCCAATGCAGGAACTAGTAACCAAGGGAGAACATCCCAATCAGCATTATCATTAAACTTGCTCCTTGCATCTTTCATCCTCTGACATATGTTTGGGTCTTATAACCTCAATACTTTTCCTGTCAGTTGAAGGTTCTGTAAAGACCTATTAATGAGAATTTGCAGAAACCTTGGATACATCAGAAACCGTTGATCCACCTCCTTCTCAGCGTTTGAAACTAAACCATTGAAGATAAGTCTTGACGCATGATTGGTTGTTGATATAAAATAGCTACTATCAAAGTAGCAAGCTATCTGCTCAGCAAGGTCCAAGTCCCTCTCCTTGGAGCAAGGGACTGGATGACATGATGTATTAGGAATCGTTAGATTAGGGGAAAACTACCCTTCTGAAATTGTCCTTCTTTGACATCCCCTTGATATCCCATAGTTTATTGAAATATTCTCATCAGTCTTGGGACAGAATACGATGGCTGCACCTCATGATTGTCGTTTAACCATAGTGCTTGTCTGATTGATGCTTTCGTGATTTCAATATCTTGATTTAAGACTGAGGCTTCAATCCTCTTTCCATTAACGTCATCAACGTAGGTAGCAGATTCCCAAAAATCAGAGGTGTGATTCCTGTAGATGGTTGGGCTCTCTGTCAAAGCAACCCTCAAGTTGGAGTTGTGTAGGAAGTTGATTATGAGCTCGAACTCCCTATTGTCGTTGTCTACCTCCAACCGGGCACACATATTGTGCCTCTTCACGAATTTTAAGGCCATCAGTTCTGCAAAATAGAAGAATAGTCAGTACACATAAATGCATAAACGATAGTCGAGTTTAGTTAAAGAGGAATAGTGTCTTCGGCAACCTGTTCCGTAGTAATATGCTTACCTACACAATTCAAGCAAACAGTCAATAATCAGTCAATAGAAACCCAAATTTCAAAACTTGGGGTTACGATAACGATAATCGATATCTTACCAAGGTCGAAACAGAGCTAATGGCTGTATTCGAAGTAGTATAAAGCACAAGGAGAAATTCTCGAGCAAGCAGGTGATGCACTAGCAAGAGGGTTTTTTCAATTAGGTTTAAAGCGGGAGATAAAACTTGTGAAGAAGTTTCTAAGTCCCCCTTTTATACCTAACGTTTGGTTAGTATAGTACAATTTTGTCGTCTAGTGCACAACAGTTGTCATTCAATTCAAATTATCTGTACCTCCCTTGCTCAAGCATACAGCCAAATAAATAGCTGTCTCCCACTGTACTCGGGAACATATCTTAGTACATGCTCGACGTACAAAGAATATTGGTTTAAATGTTCATTGATGGTTTGCTCGAAAGTAAGTATACTCGAGTGATACTTAGAAAAAGTTTATCCATGTGAGATAATACATCACTGTGTTCGAGTACACCCATGCTCGAGACCCTTAACCAATATTTAACTTTGCCAAATAATGTGAAGTTACAGATGCTCGAGTATAAGGTCATGCTTGTGAAAATAAATATGCTCGAACAACTTAAAACATTTTCTAACCCTCAACACATATGCTCGAAGTACATAAGAAATAATCAGTTAAGCATTCATACTCGAGACACATTTCAAATAACTCAACTCTTACTCGAACAAACATAGATAATCCTTTGAACACCTATGCTCGCAGAGTATATGCATGCTCGATAATACTTAAAAATTTATCCTTACGTGTCTTCTGATCGTGAAGTACATTCATGCTCGAAAACACTTAACAGAATTTATCATGTGAACATATGTGCTCGAAAGGCTACATATTAGATATCTATGCTCGACACACTTAAGAAAGTACACAGAGCATATCATTGTGCTCGAAGAGCAACAAATGAGATATCCATGCTCGAAACACTTTATCAAAGTTTTCATAGCATATCATTATGCCCGAAGAGCAACAAATGAGATATCTATGCTCGAAACACTTAGGAAAGGTTTCCAAGCATATCATTATGCTCGAAGAGCAACAAATTACACATACAAGTCAAAAATAAGCTCGAAGTACACTCTAATACTTAGACCATACTCGAAATTACTTAGAACAAAACATATTGCATTTGTGAACACATCATCATTTACCTAGCAGACTAGACAAATACCACACTCAAACTTTGCTTAAAACAAATAGATATATCATTTGAACCCCTGTTTTTATTTAAGAATAAGTTTAAGGTGAAGAAGAGATCAAAATTCAGTTAAAAGTTCTTTTCGAACTATTTTGGAGAGATCTCAACATGGGATCAGATTGTTCAAAATCTTTCACACCAATTCATAGTCAGCCTTATCATGATCTAAGTCAGGTTGACATTTGGTAGTAGCACTTAGCATGATTCTCATAACATTTGTGATATGCTTAAAGTTCAATTAAAGCTTTTGTGAAGAATGGTTACATTTTGGACTTCAGGTTGTTCCTAATCTCTTCTCAAAACTTATTTAACTTTCTCCAATCACTCCAATTTGACTTCAACCCCTGATGCCTTGGTGAAAATTTGTTTTGTTAGCAGTTTATTTGAATATATATATATATATATATATATATATCAGTCTATAAGTTTGGACGTTGGACTTATATGCCATCCGGACTTACATGCCTTACATTCATAGTGTTTAGGACTTATTTGTATGCCCCACCCTTGTAGTTTCCTTAGCGACCCTCAAGTCATGATATATTAATACTTGATATATTATTTTTTGAAGCATTTTTCTTTTTCTATATTTTTCTTTTTCTTTCTTTTCTTTTTGATAAGCTTTTATATAGCAATACTTTTATATCTGCTTAGATACTTTGTAAACATATTTTTGTGTGACCAAAACACCAACAGGCTCGTGTATGATTGGATTATTGCCTTTCTGCCGATCATTCAGAGAGATATGCAAGGAAACATACCTTGGTCTTCAAATGAGTCACCACATCAGACTTAGCATGATCATTATATTTGTATCACTTATGTCACTCCACTCATGAAAAGATACCATACAAAATGTCAATTTACTGATCAGAGATCTTTTAAGCCTATAATCCATGGGTTAGGAGTTTAAACGATATACTCATTTCCCAGAGGTTTGATTCAATCTCCACATAAAGCATTTTAAGCTTCTTCAAAGCTTGGAACTGAATAACATTATCATTTCTCTTATGTGTTCACCGAAAACTGTTTACTTAGTCAAAAACCATTTATGTGTCAAAAATCAGTTTCTAGTAAATTCATTTTGTATCTAATTTCGAAACACATTTTGGTCATTTAAGCACATAAGACTTACAAACAGCACACAAGTTACACACAATTTGCAAATTTACTCAGTTTCGAGTGAACTTACACTTCAAGCACACAAGTATTCTATTGTGCAAACTTGAAATTTATCATGTCAATGCGTGTGATCGATGAACTTAAAAATTTATCATTACAATATATATGCTCGAAAGACTTCATAGAAGTTTCATTTTGCTTGAGTACGAGACTTGTGCTCGAAATTACATAGAGATGATTCCGGACACTGTCATTGTGCTCGAGCCACAGATATATGCTCGAAAAACAGGAAAATGCTTTCAAGACATATTTCCATGCTCGAATATCAGATATATGTCATCTGTGCTCGAATTACATGAGGATTTTCAAGTATGACTGTATGTGCTCGATGAGCAACAAACACAGCCCCAAGCACAGATCCATGCTCGAAATACTTAAAACTACAAAATTTATCCTGTATGCTCTTAATTAAGTACCAGAGAGATGAATAACACAAACATGTCAAATTTCACACAAACCTCTAATCATGCATGATTCAAACAATTAACAAGGTCATTCAACCATACATCAAATCATGAAATTTATCACAATGAGCAACAAAAGAGAGCCAGTAAGCATCTCACCTAAGCATACATCATCAATAAAATTTCATCAGCATTTATCATACTTAGGCATTTTAACAGAAAGTGAAACTTGGTCTTATCTAAAGGTTTGGTGAACACGTCAGCCAAGTTATCAGATGTATCTACCCTTTTCATTTTTATTAAGCCTTTTTCACTACAGTCCCTAATAAAGTGATGCCCTAATTTCAATGTGCTTAGTATTAGAGTGTTGCACTGGATTTTTAACAATGAACATGGCAGCAGTGTTATCAATTAAGATAGGTGTAATAAGAAATTCAGACCATAGTCCAGCAGTTGATTTTGTATCCACAAAACCTGTGCATAACACGCATATGCAGCAATGTATTCAGCTTCAGCAGTTGAGATAGACACTGTAGTCTGCTTCTTGCATTGCCAAGACACCAACCTGTTTCCTAGAAACTGGCAGCCTCCTGAAGTTGCTTTCTTACTCATGTTGCAACCATCATAGTAACTATCTGTATAGGCCATCAAGTCAAAGGAAGGGTTCTTTGGGTACCAAATCCCCAAATCTGGTTTCCTTTAAGATATCTGAATATCCTCTTCACTGCTAACATGTAGGAGACCTTTGGATTAGCCTGAAATCTTTCGTAGACACACACAGCAAACATGATATCTGGCCTAGATGCTGTTAGATACATCAATGATCCTATCTTGGCCCTATACTCATGCTGGTCCACTGGCTCCCCCTTTTCATCAGGTACCACCTTCTCATGTGTGTCCATTGGAGTCGACACTGTCTTGTAATCCAGACACTGAATTTGTTGAGAATTTCTTGAACATATTTTGATTGATTAATGAAGATGCCATCTACCTTCTACTGTACTTGTAGTCCAAGGAAGAAGTTCATTTCTCCCATAGAACTCATCTTGTATTTTGATTTCATCACCTGTTCAAAGTCCTTACACATTTGTTCGTTTGTTGAACCAAAGATGATGTCATCAACATACACTTGTACAAGCAGGAGATCTTTCTTCCATCTCTTGTAGAATAGAGTCTTGTCTATAGTTCCACGGTAGAATCCATTATCCAATAGGTGATTTGACAACTCATCATACCAAGCTCGAGTAGCTTGATGTAATCCATATAATGCTTTACTGAGCTTGTACACCTTGTTAGGATGGATTGGATCTTCAAATCCAGGTGGTTGTGCCACATAGACTTCTTCATCTATCTTTCCATTCAGAAATGCATACTTTACATCCAATTGATAGACTTTTATGTTCATGGATGCTGCATACTAATGGCTTCTAGTCTTGCAACAGGAGCAACTACTTCTTCACAGTCCACTCCTTCTTCTTGTAAGCACCTTAGAGCCACCATCCTTGATTTGTTCTTAATAACAATCCCTTTTTCATCCTTCTTGTTTCTGAAAACCCTCTTGGTTCCAATTACATACTTTCCTCTGGGTTTGTCAACCAAATCCCAGACATGTAAGTCTCTGAACTGAGCCAACTCTTCCTGCATAGCTTCCACCCAGCTGTTGTCTTTCAATGCTTGATTTATGTTCTTTGGCTCAACTTGGGATATGAAGCATGCATAAAGACATATGTTTGCTCTTTCAAAAGAACTTCTTGTCGCTTTTTCATGCAAATCCCCAATGATGTTTTATGAAGGATGATTTCTTTCAATTGAAGTGTTTTGCACAATTTGTTGTGCTAAAACTTCTGATTCAAGATTTGTCATGTTCATATCAGCAGTTTCATTTTCAAGTATTTGTTCAGGATCATTGGTCTCTTGGTGTAGAGGATCTGCAGATGAGGCTGCTTCATTGGTTCCAATCTGAAGAGAATCAAACATAGACTGAAATCTGTCTTCAAATCTGTCTGCTTCTTCATGTTGACTCTGCTGTTGACTCTGTAGTTGTTCACTCTCCACTTCACTTGGTCCTTCATTTGAGACTTCAACAGCAGCTTCTTGATCAGTCACTTCCACTTCAGTTGGTCTGCCATTGCCTCTTTCAAAGTTGAATCCTTGATTTTCTGAGGCAACAGTTGACCACAGGTTGTCCAGGTCAACTTGCTTTTGCTTTTGTTTCTATTCAATGCTTGTTCTGTACATGTTGTCATCCAAGTCATCATTGTAGATTTTAAATGATTTGATCATCTTTTTCAAGTCAAACAGCCACTTGGGTCATTCCACATTGTTAAAATGATTTTCATTAAAGATTATGTCAGATGATTTAATGACCACCATGTGCTCCTTGACATAGACTCTGTAAGCCTTTGAATGAGATGAATAGCCCACTAAGAAGCATTCCAAAGATTTTGATTGGAATTTGTTAAGATAATACTTTGTGTTCAACAGTGAGCATCTACATCCAAAAGGCTTCAAGAACTTCACATAAGGCTTTCTTTTAAAGATTATCTCATATGTAGTCTTGTTTTGAGTCTTGTTCAACAAAACCCTGTTTTGCACATAACAAGCAGTGTTGATAGCCTCTGCCTAGAAAGTAACTGGTAGATTTGCATCAATGTTCTGTTTCTTCTTTCTGCAACACCATTCTTCTCAGGACTTCTTTAAGCACTGTATTGTTGAAAGATCCCTTTAGAAGTGCAGAATTCTTCCATCAGTCCATTTTTGAGTTCAGTCCCATTGTCACTTCTAATCACTTTCACCCTTTTTTCAAGTTGATTCTCCATTTTCAACACATAAGTCTTGATTAGCTCCGAAGTTTCATCCTTGCTTCCCATGAAGAAGACCCATGTAAATCTTGAATAGTCATTAGTGATTACTAGACAAAATCTTTTCTTGCCAATGCTTGGAACACTTACAGGACCAAAGAGATCCATGTGAAGTTGTTCCAATACCTCATCAATAGTTTTGATCATTTTGCTCTTATGAGAGGATTTGTGTTGTTTACCCTTGAGACATGATGAACATTTTTCTTCCAGTTTGAATTCTCTTGTAGGAAGACCCAAAACATGTTCACCTTTCACTAGCTTGTTCATGTTCTTCAAATTGACAAGACACATCTTCCTATGCCACAATCTTGATTCATTTTCAGTAGCTTTGGAAACAAAACATGAACCACCTCTTGATATTGCATTATTCATTCTCAGCTCATAGAGGTTCCCATTCCTTGGAGACATCATCATGATCATTTTAGGTGGAATGACAAATTCTAGCTTGAGGATTAGGCAATGTTCATCATTGAAGGCAACTTTGTAACCTTTGTCACAGACTTGAGAAATTCTTAGCAAGTTATATTGTAGTCCTTCAACATGCATCACATTCTCAAAGGTTACTTTGCCATTGGTGAGAGTGCCTCTTCCTACAAACTTCTCTCCATTCTCATCACTCCCAAAGGCAACTGGTCCTTCATATTTTCTTTCATAATTGATAAGAGCTTCCTTATCGCAGGTCATGTGCCTGGAACAACCACTGTCCATATACTATATATAATTGCAATTCCTAGACTATTCTTGCACAAACATACACAAAAGTATCAGTTACATTCTGAGTCACAAACTGCATCAGTTTGAGTCTCATCAGGAGTTGGAAGTGGATCTTGATAGACTATTTCACAATCATCATCTGAGTTTGAATCTACCACAACTGGTGACTTGATGCTATTCTCAATTTGCTCAATCACACAGTCTTTCCATTTATTCAACTCCTGCTTTGACTTCCACTGATAACCTCTTGGTTCAAATCCTTGTTTAAGCAAGAATTTCTCATCACCATTTAGAACACCAGGTCTCAATTTTGCTTTTCCTTTATCACTAGACCTTGTGCCCTTCACAGTTTTGCTTGAAACCTTTGATTCTTCCTTGATTTTCAGCACTGATTTTAACCTTTTCGCAAGGGTTAATCTGTTGTTCTCATCATTAGAAGAGTTCCTGTTTCCATTCAGATACTTCTCATACATTTCTTTATAACCCTTCATGTCAAATCCACTCACCACTTCAAGAATTTCAAATGTATCTTTAACCACCCAACAAGAATCAGTGTGATGACCATAGGCATTACACTTCTTACACCATACTTTTGCAAAACTTCCCATGTCTTCAAGTAGTTTCATGTCCTTGATTATATCGCTTGTCTTTGGGAAATCAAAAACTATAGAGGTTTTTGGGCATAAATAATTGGTGAAGTCCATCTTGATGGGCTTGCTGATGTTAGGTATTTGTGGATACTTTTCTTTCACGAATACTATCTTCTTCAACTTAGATGGAGTTCTTGAAGAGCTTGACTCTTGCTTTGTTGAATATCTTCTCATGGGCACATAATCAATATCTCTAATATCAAAGTGTTCATGATTTGAAAATACTGGATTGATTGGAGGATGGGTTTGATCATATGAGGATTTCCTTGAAACATCAGTCTTTCTTGTGATCTCAGATCTATCACAAATATCAAACACTTTATGTTCTCTTCTCATCTTTTCAAAGTTCTTTTTCATCTTGGGAGTTATCTTTGGCAACTTTGGAATTTTTGTATCATCTCTTTTGTTTGTATTCTTCTTCCTTTGCTTGCCTTTTGAAGATTTGTCACTGTTGCAGCTGCATTTGCTCCCTTCACTGAAGTATTCACTCCATCTCTTCTTTTGTTCAACCTTCTTCACTTCTTTCTCATCAGTCTTCTCAGGCTCACTCATGACAAACTCTCCATCTTTGCTCACATTTAGGTTCTCATATTGTTTCACAAACTCAGGTTTGTCTTCAAACACATACTTGAACTGCTTCAAGTATTCATTTCTGCCTTCCTTGTCTACTTTCAGTGGCTATTAGTCACAAAAAGGTGGTGGAACCTTCTTGTATTTTTCCTCTTCAGTCATTTTGTCCACATACGCCACAATGTTACCTGTTGACACCAAATTCTTAAAGAAAACCATTTGGATCAACAATTCTGCATTTTTGAGTTTTTCTTCAGCATACATCTTCTTTAATCCATAATTCTCAACACTCATTCTGAATTGAGTCATGTAGGCTTGCATACAGTCTTATTCTAGACTCTTGATTTGATTTTCATATGTTCCCTCACTGTACTCAAATGCATTCAGAATAGCCGCTTTTCTTCCACACTCCGTTTTCCACTTTCCAATCTCCTGATTTAGTTCATCAATGGTTAATAGAAGATCATAAATAGAAAGTTCAGAATGTACCTTAGAACCAGAGGATTCTCCTTTCTCTTGCACCTTTGCCATAAAAGCACCATTTGCCTTTTCCATTTCAGCGACATGGTTACTCCAATCAAATTCTCCATCCTGTGCTCCCCTAGTAATAGCTACATTCCCCGAGTCTCTTGCTTGATTCATCACATTAGTATTTCCTGCGTTTTGATTGTTCTGAATATGCAATTGATTGTTTCTTTGAGGTTGGACCTGTTGTTGCTGGGGTCTGTTCTCTGTTGAGATCCTTGGTAGTTTTGGTGTTGATTTTTATAGAACTGGTTTTGATTGACTTGATTCCCAAACTGCTTGGGCTGATTACATTCTTTTGCAAAATGTCCTGGTTGTTGCAGTTGTAAATAGCCTTTGATTTATCAAATCCTATTAGATCATTTGGCCCAAAAAATGATGATCTCCCAGTTCAGTTATACAACCTCTTGCTTCTAACTGCCAACATTGCAGCTTGCCATTTAATATCCATGTCCTCCAGTTCATCTGCATCAATCTGTTCCAAATCTTCCTACACTACACCTGTGTGAATGATATTCTTTGCCACAAATGCATTGTAGGAGTCAGTGAACAGCGAAAATAAGGCCTGATAGTCAGTTCCTTGGCTTGAATTATTTTGAACATAGGGAGGATGTCCACTAGCTGTAGAGGCAACATCATCCTTAATTAGTTGGACATTGAATCTTGATTGTCCTCCACACACTGAGCTAGATACAGAAGGCTCTTCAACAACAGGCTGTTGGTTAGACTTAAGAGAGAGATTTCCCATGGGTTCCACTAAAGCATTTGTCATTGGGAAGCTGGGCTTCTCTTCTCTTATCATATGATTTTCTATCATTTCATGTTCAGCAGCCTTCAAAAATGATATCACATCATCCAGTTTTAAACTAGGAAAACTGGCTTTATCTTTGATGAACTTACTTGCAGTATATCACCCTCCAGGGAGTGAAGACATCAATTTCTTGTTCAATTCGAAATCAGAAATCAGTAAATTAGTTGTTCTGATTTCATTCACTATGGTTATGAACCTCTGCAATACTGATTTTAGTCGTTCGCCTTCCTTGAACTTGAAACGGTCAAGTTGCTGCTTCAGTCTGTCTTTCTTGATGTCTCTTAACTCAGTGTTTCCTTCAAACATATCAATGACAGCATCATACATCTCCTTGGCGGTTTTGTGATGATTGACACTGGTCAATATCTCCCAAGAGAGACCGAGTTTTAGCATAGACAAGGCCTTATTATCCCTTTTCTTCATCTTGAGTTCTATTGTTGCATTGCTGTTTGCGACAGTGGATGGAACATATTGTCGTTCTCTAATAGAAGTCCAAAGTTCAGGGTCGTTGTAGTTCACAGCAGCTTCAAACAGCACCTTCCATTTGATGAATTTTTCTTGACCTAAAAGTCTTGGAATCTTGTTGGTGGAGACTTTTTGATCATCCATCTTATTCAGATCCAAGATTTTACAGACAAAAACCTTGTAAAGCTTCAAGCTTTATCACAAGCCTTTAGTCCCGTGGCCTTCAGCGAGCTACCAATAGCTTTGATACCACTTGTCAGAACGGGGTATCGGGTGAAACCTTGGGTAGGTCGACAAGAGCACACAGATCCAATACCCAAAGGCCTATCAAATATCCCGGCGGAATCAGGATATTCAACGGATGGGAACGAAGGTGTGATACAAAGACAAACGAAACGATAAGATAATATTAAGTGAGAACAGATTCAAAGACAAAGATTCACTGTATTAATTATATCATTCAATGAAACAGTAAATGGAATGTCTAGCGTTTCATGACGGCAGCGGCGGTACGAGGAAAACAAAACGAATATTCTTTTGGAATGTTTTTCTCGTAATGCATGCGTTGCCAGCTTCGTCTTAAAATGGAAACCTAGGACGCTATTTATAGACCCTGGCTTTCCTTCTAGAATCCCTAATCATTACATAATGAAAGACAAATACAAATACAAGTGTAAGAGTCTTAAAGCATGATAAGTATCTTGCTCGAGCAGACTCACTATGCAAGGTATGCTCGATGAGTGTTTTCGAGCATACTTTACTTAGAATATCTTCTGTGAAGATATTCTCCTCTAGCAAGCTTCATTCTTCTTGACCAATCCTTGCTTTGCTCAAACTAGTCCATCGAGCAAGCCCATTCTTCTTGATACCTTTAGTCCTGTCTTGAGACTTATTGAACAATTTTTAGCATGCTCGGATGTAAATCTTTCTCGGGGGACTAAACCATGCTCGAAGTCCTTGCTTTGAGCATATGACATCTTCTTATTGCATCCATGCTTGTCACCGTGTGCTCGGACATCCTGTGGTCGGAATCACTTCGTTAAAACTTGAATGATCAAGTTGTTTGCTCGATTGGCAATCCATACTCGATAGAAGAACACTCTTTCTCATTGACGTGTAGCTTGCTCGAAGCCTTAACACTTAAAATAATTAACCACAAATGGTTCTGAAGACCTTGCTCGAGGTAGTAAACCATGCTCTATCGTCCAAACTTACTCGAATTCCATACTTAGCTGATTTCCAGAGGAGGTTGAGAAGATTCCAATCTTCTTTAGCAAATATCCGACTCATCAATCTCCCCCTAGATTGGAACAAGCTCAGATGCACCAAAACACACCTGCATATAGTTACACATGTATCAGCCTTCTAAAGATAATCAATTTAGGCTTAAATATCATTTCATTACATAACGGAATTCTGCCACTAGGGCATTACATATCAAATTTTTCATGTCAAATTACAAGTCATGAAACAAAATACAAAGATAAAACAGATATAAAATGATCATCATTGAGCGTCATTCTTCTATCTCCACCTTTTGCTCCTTGTATCAGATTTTTCTTTCTTGAGTTTAACAAGGGCAGCCTTCTGTTTAAACATGTCCAATTCCACAGCATCTTAAGAGTCAAGAGGAAAATCAGCATCAACTATGTCTTGAAGGTCTTGGTTATGTATGAATTGTAGGTCTTCATCATACAATACCACTGCAATTGTTCCTCCCAAAGCATTTCTCAAGGATATTAAATCATTGTGTCTATTGTAAGTGAGATAAGCAATCCTTCCATTTTGTTGCACAAGGGAGTTTGGCTCCAGCATTTCCTTTCTCATAGCTAAGCACTCCCTCAAAGTTTTTCTTTTACCACTTGAGCTGCTTGCCTGATGAGTTTTTCTCTTCTTTGAATTAAACAGAGATAGTTCGAGGGTGCGAACTTCATTGATCCTTTTACGTCTCCTCTATCTCTTAGCTTGGCTATGTATTTCTCTCTTATTTTCTTTAAGAAATGAGAACCCCTTCTCAGATTGTTCTTTGATGAATTTTGAGAGGTCATTTCTCTGTTGCTCAGCAGGTTGGCTTCTATCTTGATTGTCATATAGGTCCATCTCTGCCATTTTCTTCAATTGTTCTTCTGAAAAATTCCTCAAATCATCTCTAAAGATGATTAGAGTCTCTTCCTTATCTTCAGTGATCACCTCAAATCATCTCTAAAGAGGACCTTGCTCGAGGTTGTAAACCATGCTCGATCGTCCAAGCTTGCTCGAATTCCATACTTAGCTGATTTCCAAAGGAGGTTGAGAGAATTCCAATCTTCCTTATCAAATATCCGACTCAACACTTTTTCGCATGATATTTAAAAAAATTCACCATAATAAGAATTTTTTTTATCTTTAATATGAGTATGATTTTTTATATTAAAATTAAAACAAAAATAGCTTTATTATGTCATTTTGCTTACCATTGTGTCTTTCTGTTTGTCATTATGTTTTTTTCGTCATTGTGTCTTTCAACTCATTATTGTGTTTTTTTGAAATACTAATAATGCTGTTGGTAATAATAATATGTAAATATAATGAAAAATACCAACAAATTATCTAATACATAAAACACAATGATGAATACATATTACACAATAACCTGAAACATAAAACAAAATGATGAATACATATAACATAATTACCTGAAACATAATACCCAATGAAACTACATATTACACAATGACTTGAAAGTAATACACAATAAACATAATACTATTTTTCTCAAATTAAGTGAATGCCACATGCCAATTCCGAACAAATGACAATGAACGTATTACACAATAACTAATACACAATGATATGTTGAAAGATAAATGTTTAGCACAAAAACACAATGATGAACAAAAAGACACAATGACGTAATATTTGTTTTAATTTTTATCTTTAATATGAGTAACAATTTAAAAACATAATGACCAAAATCTATAACACAATGCATAGAAAACCAAATTAAAAAACACAATAAACAACCAAATAACACAATTTAAAAAAAACCACTAATTTTTTTTATTTTTATATAGCAATATGATATTCATATTAAAGATAAATAAAAGCTTGTTATTATGGTGATTTTTTTTAAATGTCATATGAAAATATTATGGACATTTTAAAATAATGGGGGAATTGACATGTGTCTTGCACGTGGGGAGAGAAAATCATCATAATTGGGATATTACCTTAATGCTCTTCTCATCGATTCTTATTCTTAAATTAATCTTCGCAATCCAAATTTAAGATCAATAAATTAGATTTCCTTCTCACCCTTCTTAGTTTTGTTGCACTTAGTATTTTAACCTTATCTCATGATTATAACATGAAAAATATTCTTTTAAAGGATCCAAAATACAACAAAATTTAAAACAAGGAGGATTTTCGGGTTTTGAAAATGACGGATGTCACAGGTCAACCATCAACTTTTCATGATTGTACCATCTATCTATATTTTATATTTGTTAGCTTTCATATATCTTTCTCCATATCATATCCCTCTCTATATATCACAAATTTGTTATCTCTCAACAACCATTTGCTTTACAATTTTTAATAATACCACAATTCACTCTCCCAACTGGCAATACACCATTTCCTCCACTACTCCAAGAAGTAAGGAATGCCGCCAAGCTCGTAACCCCAGTGGAGCCACCACCATCGATGACCAGTAGAAGAACACAAATATGTTGCTTCACCGTTTACAACTCCAAACCACCGAATTTGTGGACCCCCGCCACTACCTAGCTCGTAACCTTAGCCGTGAGCCCTGTTTGTAACCCTAGCCAATGACACTTTTGCCTTTTTGGCATCGTCGGATACAGATCTTGAAGGAAAAAAGAATATGGAGCAATGTCGGATATGAACTTACCGATTTCAGGCCTATCACACAACTAATATGTGACATTCAATGTTGCTCCAGATCTTGAAGGAAGAAAGAATCTGGAGCAATGTTGGCATCGTTGGGTACAGATCTTGAAGGAAGAAAGAATTTGGAGCAATTCTTTTTGTTTTTTTGTTTATATTTTGTGACGTTCAATCGTTCCAATTTCTTTGAGGCGTTTTCGGCTTTCATTTCTATTCTCGCTTGAATTTCAAAGCTAAGTTTCTCACACCCCTTTTTTAACGCTTTTACATATTTGGGGGTAGCATATATAACCTATCCAAAATGATTGCTTGTTTATTCAATTACAAAACTAAAATTCATATCATGAACCTATGTGTTTACTTGATTACTTGCTCAAAACTTACTTGCATGTGCTATTCTCAATAAGTATGATCATACGTCCCCCTTTGCACTCAGGACCATTTTTAATGAGTGTAAAAGGGCATCATTATCAGAGAGCGTTGGTTGTTACCAACTGGAAAGGACCTTACTTGCTTATTTTTCTTGTATTTCTTTGTTCTCAAACTTGTGTATCTAATGTTGAAATTAATTAATGATAATACTGTCCTTAATAGTGTCACATGTGTTTTGAGCAATCTATACATCACACACAGCGTTTTTGCTTAAGCTGGGGTGTTACAGATTGGTATCAGAGCCGTGACTTTAAGATAGGACATTAGACATAGTGTTCTAGTTGGTTATGGCTTATTTTAGTTATTTGTTGGGGTTATATGATTAGAAATTATTTGGGCCCTATTTGATTATTCAATGCACATGTTTATTATTTTATTATTATTATTGATTCATTTACGCCTCATGTACCCAAGCACATACATAAGTCATGGTTTATACCTAAAACAAGGATTGTCAAACATTCTCAACAATTGATTTTCGGTTGTCGATATTTCTTCTTCTTAAATATGGGTCTACGTGGCGGGTATGTAGTAACTGGAAGGGGGCGTGCTTTTTTTCTGAACTCTAGACACCAAGGTTATTGAAACCAAAAATAAGCAATGCGCATAAATCCCAATCAGATGCGGGACTCGATTGCTTACCTGGAGAGTTCAGAAAGGGCATGAAACCTATTAGGCCAAAACGTACCACACCAAACGCCATACGAATCACAACTTTATACTTTCAAACGTGACCATGTTCTCTTTGTGAAAATAATATGGTTACACTCCTAAGGATGTCACACAAGTAATGGTGGTTCATGCGACGTGTGACTCCGACCCTCAATGTTTTACAATGTGTTTTAACTAAAAGTCCGACAAGTCGTGGTGATACACGAATACCTAGCTTTTGGTTCAATTAGATTACACATTTCGATTTGTGAGTTTTAATTGAAAGTCTTTCAAGTCGTGGTGATACACGATGTTGGGCTACAATAAATGGTTTATGCTTTTATATATGTTGTTGGGCTTTCTTTTGTAAACTGAAAGGGTTTTCGGTGGGCTTGTGATTGTGTTGGGCTTAGGTATGGTATATGTCTATAAATACCATGCATTTCACCTGGAAAAGGGTTGGTCGTTTGTTAGTATTGAAGCCGTGACATTGTGTAACTCTTAAGGGCTTAAGCACCCGACTATTATATAATAGTGTGTTTTGAAGCCTTTCTTGTGTGTTCTTATTGCTATTATCATTCACGTATTGAATCAACACGTTGTTATTTTCCGCATTTCATCGTGTATTTGGTATCACATTGCAAGATCCTCCAACACGGGACTTACACACAAATACCCAACTTTTGGTTCGATTTGATTACGCATTTCTGATTTTTGTTGGAACATGCAAGTGATATACAAAGTGTGATTCCAAAGAATCAATTGTTTATATTGTGGTTTTGAAAAGTCATTGTGATATGTGAATTGTCGAGTTTCAATTCGTTTTCTGTATTTATATATTCATTACTATTGTGGTTAAAATTAAAAATGCGAAAAGTCATGGTGATACATGAATAGTTGAATTACAATTCATTTGCTTTGTTTATATAATCATTAATTACTATTATGGTTTAGAATTGAAAAATTCGAAAACTCATGGTTACACATGAATAGTCGATTTCCAATTCGTTTTATTTGTTTATATGATCCATTAGTTTTAATTGAAAATTCGAGAAATTTATGGTGGTACATGAACACTCGATTTTCAATTCGATTTCACTACTTATATTAAGTCTGTATTAAATCCATGGTGGTTCATGGATATTTGTAACATTTCGGATTTCCAAACCCGTATTCGTGTATATTTAACCCGACCGAAACATTTTTTAATCTTCATCATTATTGAAAAATCAAATAATTAGTAGTATTTAGTTTTCTTAATGTTCATTTCAAGCCCTTCATGTTTCATACAATGTTTAATTATGATTTATAGAAGTAATAGTTCAATAAATGATCCAAAATCTAAACACAAGGACTAATTATGACAATTTGCGAAAGTTGGACATCCTCAGCACCCAGAGCGCCGCGCAACGGCAGGGATGTGGCTGGCCGCGCAGTGCGGTAGCCCCCATGCACCAGATCCTTGTTCGTTTTCATTTTATTGCTCGTTTATGGTATAAAATCACTTATTTTAGGCATAAATCAAGTAAATTAAGGTCCAAGAAAAGGTTTTTAACTACATAACATGTCCTCATCCATAACTTACTTATCAAGAACGAAATCTTTAGTTTATTTCATCGATTTTCTCATTAAAAAACATATTTAGTAGCTTAAACGGGCCCAAAGCCATAATTAGCCCGATATAACATTTTCTATATAAACAAACTTAAATTTCTGCCATAAATCTTTACACAAACCCTAAGCAACATCCCTCAACCGTCCTACCTCCTGCCCATCTCGTATTCTCTCGATTTTTGCTTGTTTGGTTGAAGACATAAGTTGTACGGTTGACTTTGCAAGTCTAAGGACCTTTGACTCGATATATCTCTATGTTCGTTCACTTTCCAAGTAAGTTGTAAACTGAGTTTTCATTCATAATCATTCCCTAGTCGATATCCTTCAATCAGTTTCTGAGATTGAAGGGTATTGACTGGTCATTTGCTTTAAAACCCGATAAATGGTAAAACAGTAAACAACTTTGACCTACAGTTTTCTCACACTTCTGCTCGGATCCAACGTTCGGTCCAGAAAACTTTTATTCTCGTAATGAAATTTTAAGGCTACTGACCAAAACCCGACTTTCGAATCGCTATTCGGATTCTGGTCTGTACTAGCTCGCTTAAACGTTTATTTCAACATAACTAGAGTTCTACTCATCCGTTTGGATTGATTTTAGAGGCATTAAGTTCGTTTTTATTTTTAGTTTCATATCACAAAGTTTCAGATTCTAATCATTAATCTCGTTTGACACGTATTGGACGACTCGCTTATCCGTTGACTCGTTTATTCTGAATTATATTCACTTGCCTTCCATCTAAGGTGAGTTTTATCATTCCCCTATTTTACTCAGTTTTCTAAAACGTTTGAGGGACATACGCGTATATCATACTATATACATACATATCTATACATATATATCAAGAAATAGCAAACATGTAATTCATCATCATCATCATCATCGTACTCAGTATATCCCACCAATAGCAAAGCTATAGTAGGGTCTGAGGAGGGTAAGATGTAGACAGCCTTACCTCTACCCCATAAGGATAGAGAGGCTGCTTCCGGTGAGACCCCCGGCTCGATAGTAGTTTTGCATCAAGCCTTGGACATAAGGCACATAGCACTCAATCATCGGGACACCGGCTGATCGGTGCATGTACCCTTGTCTTTCGGCTATCAACGCCACTACATGATGCCTGATTAACCGTCCGTCACTTTTAACGTTATTTTCACGAGATTAGTAAAATAACGTCAAAATTAGTGCAATTTCACTTTTGCCCACCCGAGGGTTCACACATATATACATCATATGTGCGCACCGCAAGCAGGGCTAATAGCAAACATGTAATTGTGTGTGATTAATCAAATCTGCTTGTTATGTGCTTATTTGTCTTTGTATGCAATCGCTTGACGTATCCCCTTGGAGATGGTTCTCATTTAACACCGCCCAATTCACTTGGCAACGGTCTTACTCTATGTATTTGCTCATAGTTGATTTACCGACGCCCGATTCGCTTGGCAATGGTTTAGTCGACAACTTATTTACTTTTGGTTTGATTTCATTACCTCATTTATTATGTTTTTCTTATTTATTATATTAACATTATTTTTGGTGTCAAAGATGGTGATAAACTCACTCAACATGTGTTGTTGACAAACTCTGTTTTCTATGCATATGCAGGTTGCTTGAGTTGAAGTTTGGACACTTAGAAAGACTTTAGGGTTTTATAGAAGACAAACACAAATTTAAATTGTTGTATATATTTATTTGAATTGTTTTGTTGTATTTGAATATTGTGTGCATGTTTAAAATAAAACAATTAAATAGATATTGTCACATTTATATTATGATAGTATCTTCGAGCTGTGAGCAATCGGATCACGCCCCGGCATTTCCGCCTTAGGTTGGGGTGTGACAATATTCTTATTTCAAAATTTGGTATATTTTCCATATGGTTATTCAAAAGTCTATGAGAATATTATTGAACCGCGAAAACTCTTGATGGTTCATCAGCATTTCAATTTCGATTTCAAATATTGTTTCATGCGATTTTTTTTTTATGATTTATATGATTGATTCGGATTTTAGGAATGTTTCATGTAATGCTTCTTTTGGTTGTTAATAAGAATTTCATATTTATGTCCCATTTCACGCGAATCCTTTACGCTTCGCAGCATATCTTCTTATTTTCCTAGGCGTCGCACTCGAAATGTTATAAGATAGGTCGTTAGAAATTGTCCTAGACATATGTTAGGAACCCTATACGTGCTTATCTAAACTGCCTTATGTGCTATTTAATTGTTTACAACTTAATTAGATTAATTATTTTATTGTATTGTATTTATTTATTGCACACACACACGAATTCCGAAGTTACACCTCACTTTCAAAATATTTTTAATCCTCTTAATTTTAGTAAATTGCCTTTTATTGTGGAAAATTCCTTATGAATTCCCGTGTTTTGCTTTGCTCCTTCACCTTGAAGCATGGGGGTATGACAAATTTCATACAACCATAACTTTAAGTGGTACCCATAATCGGCTAAACGGTTGCATGGTAAACGTAACCGGCTAAACGGTTACACTTCAAATTGTGTTTTTAGATTATTTTAAATGCTTAGTTGGGTAAAAAATCCATGGAAATCCATGGGCACTCCAACTATTCATTTCTTAAACCATTATCGATTTGATTTTTGGGTTGGAACGTATTGTCCGGGGTGGTTCCTGAGATACACCAACTAATTACATTTGATTCGTTGATTCAATATTTAGTTGGGTCGGTTAAATGTCATGTAACGCTTATGGTCCGAACAACTCCATTGATTCGATAATTCGTTAATTAGTTGGGTTAGTTAAACGCCATGTACACGCTCATGGGCTGTCACACCCCGACTAGCACAATGCGGAAGCGTAAAAGGGGAATGTAACAGACACCTCTGGTATCAACACATTGTTTATAAAGAAACATTACAAACTAATTTACAATATATTACATTTCTTTGTTCTATCATTGTTTTACAGTCTAGGTGATACAAACAAAACTAGTTCGTTAACTATACATTCTTACTAAGAAACATTACAACTAGTTCGTTAACTATACAACCGAATTGGTTGTGGTCTTGGTAGTTGGGGACGACGGGGTTGGGTTATCTGGGCTGGTCGGTTTACAATCTCCATACCAATTCGGCAATTGGGACCACCATTGTGTCCAGTCCTTCCACACCTTTGACATATTATTGGTCTACACTCGCCCACATGATGAAAACTACATTTATCACATTTTGGCCACGGTCCCTTGTACCTGTCTCGTTTCACCTCAAAACTACTCATGACATAAATTTGTATTGTTGGGCGTGCACGCTTATTTGCTGGCCTTCCTTGTGACCATGATCCATAATTAGTTCGCTTCATACCCGATGATTCCCCGACCATTCTCAACACTCCACTTCTTACCAAGTCAAAAGTCACAATGCCGGCTTGAGTCACGGCATTCTCGAACGAAGTGTGACCCACAGAGTTCACCAAACTGCTCACTTCCAGGGCTAAACCCCAGATATAACGTTCAACTCGTTTGTCCTCGGGAGTTACTAACCATGGTACTAGGCGAGCCAGTTTGTTGAAGAGGTTGGTATACTCCAGATGATCTACTCCTTTCATCTCCAAACTCCAAAGTTCATGTTCTAACCTTTGAATTTCGTTCCTTGGGCAGAAATGCTCCAGCATCAGTGTTTGGAGTTCAGCCCATGTCATGCGATTCACCGTGTCTTGACCTTTTATCTGAACTGTAGTGTTCCACCACATTAAAGCATGATCCGTAAAAGTAGAAGCAACATACATGACAAGGTTTTCAGGTGGACAATTGCTGATATTGAGGACAGATTCAGTCTTTTCGATCCATTTGATTAACCCGTTTGGCCCTTCAGTGCCCTTGAAATCAATCGGTTTACAGGCCATAAAGTTTTTGATCGAATATTCCCTTCGAGGGGGATTAGGGTTGTTATTGTTATTGTTTGGGTTCGGTGGAAGATTATTGTTGTTGACATTATTTGCATCAGGTGGGGGATTGTTATTTGTAACTGTTTCATTGTTGGTTGGGGGAGCATTATTGATTTATTGCTGGTTTGTTTGTATATTGGCATTAATACCAGCAGTTACTTGTGTTACAATAAGTGGGATTACTGCCTGCATTTTCCGAGCAATCATCTCGGCTATTTCTGCCTCAGTCATAGGGGTTTGCTTTCTTTGTGGCCATTCTATAATGATAAACAATATAAGCCAATTAGTACTATTCCAGGCTACGGCACTGTGTAATAATAATCACAATAAATGTTGTACAGGTAAACCAGATAATATACTGACATTTCACAAATTGTTCCATACATTGATATCAAAAAGTACACAGACTTAGCCTGATAAAGGCCAGTTGTTGCATGTATATAGTAAAATCTGTCACTAAGTGATGTTAGACATAACCCTATAAGGGTCAGTGGTTGTAATAATGTACCAAATTGTGCCTCATATTAACATAACATACTACTATATACATACATGGAGTAACAAAAGATCATGTACACATATCTGTAACATTCTACATTTATCCGTACAAACGATAGGCTAACCACAAACATAAAAATAACAACACCGTAATCTCCCAGTAGCAGTTCCGCAGCCGAACTGTCACCCTATCCAAACACCAGTGGTGGTAGGCATCTGACTGCTACAGGTTTAGTACTATCTGATGTAACGTCGATAAGTACTGGGTCACATCCTTCCTCTCTTGGTTAATGTTAGCTATGGCTATCGAGTGGTCTATCACACGGTCAGTCAAGACAGCCATCCAAGAGTTGTTTCCTGCGTTTGGGAGGTCAGGGCGAGGGGTAGGTATACTCAATGAATGGGAAGATGAAGTATCTACCCTAGGGCGTGAAGGTACTCCCCGGTCGTGGGTAAATCTGAATGGAATCGAGATAGGGTCAATCGGGGTTGCCCTAATACGAGCAGTCTGCCGGACTCTCGCAGTAGCTGAAGTCGTCGGCGACAGGTGAATGGGTGGAGTGGGTGATCTGGCTACTCTAGCAAGTAAACGATACTGACTGTTAGCTTCATCTTGATCCTGCGTGGTGACCTGGGTGGATAACTATCGCATCTGTAGCCGGATAGATCAGGCACATTCCTGGGTAGCTCTCTACATATAACTTCTTCTTCCACCTCTTCCTCCTCCTCCTCCGGTTCCTCTTCTTCTGGATTCCTCCTCGGGATCCTCCTCTTCTGAATCCTCCTCTGATTCTTCCTCGGGATCCTCCTCAACAGAGATTACCGGTTCTTCTTCCGGTACGTACTTGTTATTCCTTGACATGACTCTGCACAAAGGTTAGTTATAAGAATAATAACTATTGCTATCGCTAACTATTGTCGAGGAGATTAATTAATTAAACCAAATTTAATATTAATTATATTAGAATATAATATTAGTTTGATTAAGATTTTAATTATTATTATTATAAACGAATTGAAATTTACCGTCATCAACAGTATCGTACGTACACGTATTCATACACCTTGTTCCAATTAAGCACGTATGAGTGTTACATATATATATACTTTCACATTACCTTTTGTACACATATGTTGCCACTTTTACCTAACCACACGCTCCGCGACTTCTCCCCGAATTCCCTCGTACAAGCAAGTCTGTTATTATGTTCCGGACCACAATAACTCACTTGCCCTAAAAGTTCATCCCGACATCCATCAGTATCATATATTAATTTATTATTTAAATATTTCCCAATGTTAATCGAGCCTACGGTTATATTTTAGGTATCCTAAAGGATAACCTAATCCTTTATAACCAATGGCTCTGATACCAACTTCTGTCACACCCCGACTAGCACAATACGGAAGCGTAAAACGGGAATGTAACAGACACCTCTGGTATCAACACATCGTTTATAAAGAAACATTACAAACTAATTTACTACATATTACATTTCTTTGTTCTATCATTGTTTTACAGTCTAGGTGATACAAACAAAACTAGTTCGTTAACTATACATTCTTACTAATAACGCCCTTGCTTCTATTCACATAGCATCAACCACACACTTCAGGCAAGTAACATATCACCCAATCATTCCGACTTAGGTATACCTAAAAAGCAGTTTAAAACGGGTCACCTACTAGAGTTGGTGAGTTTCACGAGTTTCAAGAAAAACAGTAATGAGTATTCACAAGTCAACACTTGTAATCATGAAATAAGTATGTATGTATGTAAATGATGTATGTAATGTAATTATACTAAGCTACAGTGAAGCCTGGATTGTCCGTGCTGCGTGCCTCCATTTCCCACGCTCAATCAACCACTGTGGCCCATTTCCGCCCACAACATGCCCCAGTAGCTATGTCTAACACTACATAGCTGGTTCGTAAAAAAAATATGGACATGTGCAAACGGGATAAAGTCTAAGCAACCGTGCTAGCCCCACCTGGGTTTGTCAAACCAATAGTACTATTCACAAGCCACCGGCTCGAAGTTAATCACTGTGATCGTGGGGACTTTCGTGTGTTAGCACATAGATAATTCACATCATCACATGTTTCAGATAAGTATATAGATATAAGCAAACACGCTTTTCACCCCAAAATTCGTAAAACAGTTTAAAAGTGGGGTCATGAAACTTATGGTTTAGTAGATATTCAGTACTGTATCAGCTCGTGGTTTGTTCGGTCTGTTATCAGTAGTCCCTATAATCAATATTATAATAATATTAATATTTTAAAATTATTATAATCTCAATACTAAACTGGGCTGTATAACTAATCTGGGTGTAGCTGGAACGCCCAGAAAGTGGCAATAGGCTTAGGTTGTGATGTTGTTCAATGTGTAATACTTAAAACTGAACTTGGCTCAGATTCCCGTTTTCCCAGCTGGGCCAAGTTGTTCGTTTATATGTTCAGAAAACAGTTATGGGAAAGTAAGCTTGGGTAAATGTTTTGGTTAACAAAATGATTAAGTTATAAAGAAGGATCACCTATTAAAGTCCCGGATTAGCCACGGGGCCCGTTTCCGTTTATTCAGTTTGATTTGAGAAGAAACGCGCACAATCCACCCGGATTGTCCAGGTTTCTGATAGATTAGTTCATTTTCACTTAATTAGTCCAAAAATATGATTTTTGATCATTCTTGGTGTTTTGATATTCCCGCAGATTCGTTAGTCGCAAACTTGCCGGTTTTTATAAAAACTGAATTTGTTTAATATTCAAATTAGCATAATTAATTAACTGTTAATCATTAAATTATGAAAATTTAACCACTTATCAATTAAAATATGTAGATTTTTATAAGAATATTTTTGGAATTTATTTACTGATTTATTAATTTATAAAAATTCATTTTATCAGCTATATTTCGCCTGAAAATCGTCCGTTTACCCCAAATAATTTCCAAATATTCCACAAAAATTCCTGAATCCTCAAATCATGTCCCAAATCAACCTGTATCACTTCCAGAATGTAAAAAGTTCGTGCGATATTCTTTTCGGCCCAAATTCGGCTATAAAAATTCACACGAACACATATAAACAAAATACATTTAAACTTCTCCAAATGACACCAAAATTCATAAGTTATCAAAATACATCAATTCTGAGTTCCCAGAAAATTTTCATAATTTTTGAAGTATTTTAGCTATTTTTCCCAAATAAACGTCCCAATTCGGTAGTAAATTTGCCAAATATTCTCGGATGGTCGAAAAATTACCAAATTGAACAGGGACTCATTGACATGGTCCCTGAAGTCCCTGAAAAATTTCAAGGCCTAAAAATATGCACATCACAACCTTAACCTAAATAGCCCATAAGCGAGTGTTTCGGCATTACCTTAGCGGGTTTGGCTCGTTTCCGACTTTTTAATCAAGTTTTCAGGTTCTTGTGCTTCTAAGAAAGCTAGGTAAAAGTCCTATATCACAAACCAAGCAATTTTTCATCAACATAACAGCCCTTAAATTAGGGTTTCAGCTAGTGCACAAAAACGAACTTTTGAACCGTAAAAACGCCGTTTCAACCCTTTAATCCGTGTTTATGGACAAAAAAAACTATCAAAACAGGTTCCTTACCATGTTTATGATCAAAACATGTTTATGGACCATTTTTAGGACTTTTACACGGTTAGGAATGATTTTTAGTAACCAAGACATGTTTTTATGGTATTAAACGAGTTTAAACAAGTATAAAAGCTTCTTATTTGAGCTCCTTACCTTAGGGTTTGAAGGTTTTCTGGAAACTCAGGTTTAGAGCTGCTTGGACCTCAATTTTTATCAACTAAAATGAATAAACAAGCTTCCAAAATAAGTTTTATAAAAGAATGGGGGTGGGGGTGGGCTGCGGTCGGGATTCCTTATGGGCCCCCTTTGGGCTGTTCTGGCCCAATATTCTGATTTCTCAAGCCCAAATATGAAAAGCCCGATCCAAATTTAGTTTGGGTTCGGTTTTTGGCGCGAAAAACTTATCGGGTGCGCTAAACAGCACGAAAACAAGTGTTTTTCGGCTAGTTTTGTGTAAAATTATAAAAACATACTATATGTTTGTAAAAATCAAAAATATTTTCACGGATCGCTTAAAACATTTCAGTTAAGTGTTTGGTAAGTCTTTTTCGGCTTAACGGATGATACAATGCTTGGTTTGTAACTATCTTTCGCGTTTAAATCTATAGCGGGTAGTTAAACGAGCATATTTTCGTTTAACTTGTTTGCTATCAAACTAAGACCATATTTCTAATATTTTATCTTGTATAGATCGTATATCACTTATAGATGGCCCCCCGAGATATCTGGATCATAACCCGACCCGTTCGGTTAATCGTTCGTTTGTTACGCAACAGACGTTTATTTGCTTAATCGGTAAATACGTACTGAAGTGTACCTTGTTTTGGCTCAAATGTCACATTCTCCCCCTGTTAGAAAATTTCGTCCCTGAAATTTGATTAATCAACTTTGTCTTTGTTCGGAAACAGGTGCGGGTATTTCGTTTTGAATTCAGACTTCCGCTCCCACTTGAATTCGGGTCCCCGTTGTGAATTTCACCGAAATTTTACTAGAGAGATTTTGTTGTGTCTTAGTTGTTTTATTTTTCCCTCTAATATTTCCACCGGTTCTTCAACAAAATTCAGTTTTTCGTTTATATTTAAATCTTTTAATGGCATGATTTCGGTTTCGTCAGTAAGACACTTTTTCAGGTTCGAAACATGAAAGACATTGTGAATAGAACTCAACTCCACAGAAAGTTCCAATCGGTAAGCTACCGGACCTATCTTAGAAATGACTTCATATGGCCCAATGTATCGCGGGGCTAATTTACCAGTTTTTCCGAATCGAATGACGCCCTTCCACGGGGATACTTTCAGAAAAACTTCGTCGCCTATTTCAAAGGATAACGGCTTTCTACGAACATCAGCGTAGCTTTTCTGTCGATCTCGGGCGATTTTCAATTTGCTTGCAATCTTAAGGATTTTGTCGGTGGTTTCTTGAATCAAGTCAGATCGTGTAATTTGGTTATCTCAAACCTCAGTCCAGCACAAGAGTGATCTATATTTCCGTCCGTACAGCGCTTCATACGGTGCCGCTTGAATGCTACTGTGATAGCTGTTATTGTATGAGAATTCAACTAGTGGAAGATGTTGATCCCAATTTCCACCGAAGTCTAGTACACAAGCACGAAGCAAATCTTCTAAAGTTTGAATGGTTCGCTCAGATTGACCGTCGGTTTAAGGATGGTAGGCGGTAGTTAGGTCAATTCGGGTTCCCAAAGCTTCTTGTATGGCTTGCCAGAAACGAGAGTTGAAATGGCTATCGCGATCAGAAATAATTGAAACGGGTACGCCGTGTCGGGATACGATTTCATTGATGTAGATGTGAGCAAGTTTTTCGGTTGTGTAAGTGGTTCGGATTGGAAGGAAGTGTGCGGATTTTGTTAATCGGTCAACTATCACACATATTGCATCGTTTCCTCGGGAGGTTTTTGGGAGGTGTGTTACAAAATCCATGGTAATTTGTTCCCATTTCCATTGTGGTATTTCCGGTTGGTGCAACATTCCCGAAGTTTTTTGATATTCAGCCTTAACCCTCGCACAGGTTAAACATTTACTGACATAAGTGGCTATATCCTTCTTCATACCGGGCCACCAATAATACTCTTTCAAGTCCTTATACATCTTATCTGTTTCAGGGTGAATGGAGTATTTGGACTTATGGGCTTCGTCCATGATCAAGTCACGCAGATTGCTGAAAATGGAAATCCAAACTCGATTTTTGTAGTATAGAATTTTGTCAGTTCTTTTTTCAAAAAGTTGTTTGGTCCCATGCAAGTTTTCATCTTCCAAGTGATCTCCTTTCAGAGCTTCGTTTTGAGCAATACGAATTTGCTCGGTGAGACTGGTTTGGACGATCATTCCAAGTGCTCGGACCCGTAGTGGTTTGATCCTGTCTTTTCTGCTCAAAGCATCTACTACTATATTAGCCTTGCCCGGGTGGTATCGAATCTCACAGTCATAATCGTTCAACAGTTCTACCCATCTCCTTTGCCTCATGTTTAGCTCTTTCTGGTCAAAAATATGCTGTAGGCTTTGTGGTCGGTGTATACTGTACACTTGGTGCCATACAAATAGTGCCTCCAGATCTTGAGCGCAAAAATAACCGCGCCCAGTTCCAAATCATGGGTGGTATAATTCTTCTCGTGCACCTTTAATTGTCGAGAAGCGTATGCTATGACTTTGTTTCTTTGCATAAGTACACATCCCAACCCTTTTCAGGACGCGTCGCAATAAACAACCAGATCATCAGTTCCCTCTGGAAGACTCAGTATCGGGGCTTGGCATAGTTTCTATTTTAGCAATGGAAAAGCCGCTTTTTGTTCTTCTCCCCAAACATAAGCACGATCTTTTTGAGTCATAAGAGTTAAAGGTTGGGCTATGCTGGAAAAATTAGCAATAAAACGCCGATAATACCCAGCTAAACCCAAAAATTGGCGAATTTCTTTTGGTGACTTTGGGGCTTGCCAATTTTTGATGGCTTCAATCTTACTCGGGTCTACATGGATACCGTGTCAGTTAACAACATGCCCTAGAAATTGTTCTTCTTGTAGCCAAAATTCACACTTTGACAGCTTGGCATACAACTTTTCTTGCCTTAACAGCTCCAAAATAGTTCGTAAATGCTGCTCGTGTTCCTCCTTGGTTTTCGAATATATCAAAATGTCATCAATAAACACAATAACGAATTTGTCAAGGTACGGTTTACAAACTCGATTCATAAGGTCCATGAAAACTGCGGGAGCATTAGTCAGTCTGAATGGCATAACTAAGAATTCGTAGTGGCCATAACGAGTTCGGAACGCCGTTTTAGACACGTCTTCCTATTGTATTTTAACTTGATGGTAACCGGATCGAAGGTCAATTTTCGAGAAATAGTTTGCCCCTTGGAGTTGGTCAAACAATTCATCTACTCGTGGAAGAGGGTATCGGTTCTTGATGGTAACTTTGTTTAATTCCCGGTAATCAGTGCACATTCTAAAACTTCCATCTTTCTTCTTCACAAACAATACCGGTGCTCCACAAGGAGAATAACTAGGACGAATGAAACCCTTATCTAACAATTCCTGTAACTGGTTGGATAGTTCTTGCATTTCAGAGGGTGCCAATCGGTAAGGTGCCTTAGCTATAGGGGCTAATCCTGGAATTAAGTCTATGCGGAATAAAACCTGTCGGTTCGGTGGTAATCCGGGTAAATCTTCAGGAAAGACATCAGGGTATTCACGTACAACGGGAATCTCTTCTATGCATTTCTCATCAGGGTTCTTTATAGTCACGTTTGCCAAGAATGCCATACAACCTTGGCGTAAAAATTTCAACACTTTAAGATGAGACACAAGAGGTAAAATCGAACCAGACTTCTCTCCTTGTACTACAATCACCTCACCATTCGAAAAGGGAATTTTAACCGTCTTGTCGTTACACACAATCTCTGCCTTATTCTTGGTTAACCAGTCCATGCCAACGATTACATCAAAACCTCCTAACTCTACCGGGAGTAGGTCAATAAGGAATGGGTGGTCATTAAGAATAATAGAACAGTTTTGGATTATTTGGTTGACAGTTATAGAGTTACCGTTAGCGAGTTCTATAGTATAGGGATTTGTTAGTTCACTAATTGGCATGTTACCCAGGGATAAAAAGCTAGAGGAAACGAAGCTTTTATCGGCACCAGTATCAAATAATACAGAAGCATATTGATCAGAAACAACAAATGTACCTGTTACTACGTTCGGGTCTTGTCGTGCTTCTCCAGACCCGATAACAAGCGCGCGTCCCCGAGGCGCATTTGAAGTTGATGCTTGGTTTCGACCGGTGACTGCTCCTCGATTCAACTTGGGGCAGTCCCTTCTAAAGTGTTCCGTGCTCCCACATTCAAAACAAGCATGGCGATTCACTACAGTTGAGTTTTGCTGAGCTGGTTGCTGACGAATTGGTTGTGGTCTCGGTAGTTGGGGACGACGGGGTTGGGTTGTCTGGGCTGGTCGGTTTACAATCTCCATACCAATTCGGCAATTGGGACCACCATTGTGTCCAGTCCTTCCACACCTTTGACATATTACCAGTCTACACTCGCCCACATGATGAAAACTACATTTATCACATTTTGGCCACGGTCCCTTGTACCTGTCTCGTTTCACCTCAGAACTACTCATGACATAATTTTGTATTGTTGGGCGTGCACGCTTATTTGCTGGCCTTCCTTGTGACCCTGATCCATAATTAGTTCGCTTCATACCCGATGATTCGCCGGCCATTCTCAACACTCCACTTCTTATCAAGTCAAAAGTCACAATGCCGGCTTGAGTCACGGCATTCTCAAACGAAGTGTGACCCACAGAGTTCACCAAACTCCTCACTTCCAGGGCTAAACCCCAAATATAACGTTCAACTCGTTTATCCTCAGGAGTTACTAACCATGGTACTAAGCGGGCCAATTCATTGAAGCGGTTCGTGTATCCTAAATGATCCGCTCCTTTCATCTCCAAACTCCAAAGTTCATGTTCTAACCTTTGAATTTCGTTCCTTTGGCAGAAATGTTCCAGCATCAGTGTTTGGAGTTCAGCCCATGTCATGCGATTCACCGTATCTTGACCTTTTATCTAAACTGTAGTGTTCCACCACATTAAAGCATGATCCGTAAAAGTAGAAGCAACATACTTGACAATGTTTTCAGGTGGACAATTGCTGATATTGAGGACAGATTCAGTCTTTTCGATCCATTTGTTTTTATGGTATTAAACGAGTTTAAACAAGTATAAAAGCTACTTATTTGAGCTCCTTACCTTAGGGTTTGAAGGTTTTCTGGAAACACAGGTTTAGAGCTACTTGGACCTCAATTTTTATCAACTAAAATGAATAAACAAGCTTCCAAAATAAGTTTTATAAAAGAATGGGGGTGGGGGTGGGCTGCGGCCGGGATTCCTTATGGGCCCCCTTGGGGCTGTTTTGGCCCAATATTCTGATTTCTCAAGCCCAAATATGAAAAGCCCAGTCCAAATTTAGTTCGGGTTCGGTATTTGGCGCGAAAAACTTATCGGGTGCGTTAAACAGCGCGAAAACAAGTGTTTTTCGGCTAGTTTTGTGTAAAATTATAAAAACATACTATATATTTGTAAAAATCAAAAATATTTTCACGGATCGCTTAAAACATTTCAAGTAAGTGTTTGGTAAGTCTATTTCGGATTAACGGATGATACAATGCTTGGTTTGTAACTATCTTTCGCGTTTAAATCTATAGCGGGTAGTTAAACGAGCATATTTTCGTTTAACTTGTTTGCTATCAAACTAAGACCATATTTCTAATATTTTAGCTTGTATAGATCGTATATCACTTATAGATGGCCCCTCGAGATATCTCGGTCATAACCCGACCCGTTTGGTTAATCGTTCGTTTGTTACGCAACAAGCGTTTATTTGCTTAATCGGTAAATACGTACTGAGGTGTACCTTGTTTTGGCTCAAATGTCACAAATACACCGAAGAAGAAAACTTATACCAACTCATATCTGTTAAAATATTATTTAAATTATATTTGCTTATTTATATCGATATCCTCAAACTATAAATTTCTACGTACATTTAAAACCTTATCCTCAACTTTAAACTATTAATATTTTATTATCTCTTGTTTTCCTCAATATCATGATGGTTTTTACAACTTATTTTTCACTTTATAAATATTTATTATTAAAATTCAATTATTATAAATTTTATTATTATTAAACTAAATTATGTATTCTCTAAATTTAATTTCCATTTTTAAATTAGAAATTTTCTATTAATTAATTTAACTTATATTATTAAATTGACTTGTTGATTGAACCTTCATCGTAAATATTTCAAGTCCCAACTTTGATTTTTTGAAAACTTTGAACGTTTTAAATGATAAATTCGTAGTTGTTAGAATAGTCATGGTGGTTCATGTATTTCTAGCCTCGCATTCTTCTCAATTTATTATATGCTTCACTTTAATTTAGAATTTATTATTTACTCAAATTTTCATTATTGATAATTCAAATTACTTACTTTCTAATATTTATAACTATTTTATGAAAAAGGAAAAATCCACGAATTCCCAATTTAATCTAATTTAATTACCTACTTTATATTTTATCTAATTTTAAAGATTTAATTGGAATATGACTATCTCGGTGATTTGGAAATATCCGCTTCTCAATTTAATCTAATAACGATTTATTCAAATACGTATATTTTCACATTTTCATTAATAATTAAATTATTAACTACTAATTTTTATAATATTTTAGAAGATCTTAATCGAATTAATCTCATCCCAAATTCACAATTTGAAAACATAAACTTTGCATTAACTTCCCTTTAATCTCATAAGTTCTTCAACTAACTAAACTCGACTCACCAGAATCTTCGTTTAAATTCATACTCTCGATCTTAAAAATTTCGTCCTAATGAATATGAACTTTAATGATTCCGCATGTTATTAACTATCTTAAGAATTGTTATAAATTAAACTTTTGCGCATACCATCTCATGAATAAAATTTCTTTATTTATCACGATTAGCTTCATATTCTACTTTTAACTTATTCTCGATCATCATAATTCATTTCAAACGTCTGCTTCAAGATCTCCACTTCACTCTCCAAAATTTATAACTTTCCTAACAAAAAGATATAATAGAAATCACCTGGTTTTATTAATCAAATTCGAACATTAAATAAGTATCTCTGGAATTTATATTTAAAGTTTTACTTTTAAAAGCTAAAGAAATTTTAAAAATTACACGGTTTTATCAATTCAACTTGAACATGTATTAATTAACTTTTAAAGTATATTTAACAATTATTACCAAAACAATTGTTTTCTCTTAAAATTTTATTTTCATTGTTTTATAACCCACATGATGGAACGGATTATGCGGACCACCCGACGATAAGAGTAATTATGGATGCATACATAATTATCGAAGTCCTCACATGGAAAGCATAATATACAATTGTGTCATAATCTAGAACCAAAGATAGTTTGAGTAACGATACAAATGATGAGATGATAATGACATGGTGGATACGCCGCTGGTACATCCAATATATTAATGCCTTATCGGATTGTTATTTGAAACGTTGCTTTGGTTATTAGAAGTTCTATGTTAAGATATTTTCCTTAAAAGTATAAATTATTTTCAAAACGATAATGTTTTGGTTTACATTAATTTCGGGACGAAATTCCCTAAAGTATGGGAGACTGTAACATTTTGGATTTCCAAACCCGTATTCGTGTATGTTTAACCCGAACGACACATTTTTAGATCTTCATCATTATTGAAAAATCAAATAATTAGTAGTATTTAGTTTTCTTAATGTTCATTTCAAGCCCTTCATGTTTCATACAATGTTTAATTATGATTTATAGAAGTAATAGTTCAATAAATGATCAAAAATCTAAACACAAGGACTAATTAAGACAATTTGCGAAAGCTGGACATCCTCACCACCCAAAGCGCGGTGGCCCCCCTGCACCAGATCCTTGTTCGTTTTCATTTTATAGCTCGTTTATGGTATAAAATCACTTATTTTAGGCATAAATCAAGCAAATTAAGGTTCAAGAAAAGGTTTTTAACTACATAACATGTCCTCATCCATAACTTACTGATCAAGAACGAAATCTTTAGTTTATTTCATCGATTTTCTCATTAAAAATCATATTTAGTTGCTTAAACGAGCCAAAAAGCCATAATTAGCCCGATATAACTTTTTCTATATAAATAACCTTAAATTTCTGCCATAAATCTTTACACAAACCCTATGCAACATCCCTCATCTGTCATACCTCTTGCCTATCTCATATTCCCTCGGTTTTTGCTTGTTTGGTGGAAGACATAAGCTTGTACGGTTGACTTTGCAAGTCTAAGGACCTTTGACTCGATATATCTCTTTGTTCGTTCACTTTCCGGGTAAGTTGTAAACTAAGTTTTCGTTCATAAACATTCCCTAGTCGATAACCTTCAATCATTTTCTGAGATTGAAGGGTATTGACTTGTCAATTGCTTTAAAACCCGATAAAGGGTAAAACAGTAAACAACTTTGACTTACAGTTTTCTCACACTTCTGGTAGGATCCAACGTTCGGTCCAGAATACTTTTATTCTCGTAACGAAATTTTAAGGCTTTTGACAGAAAACCAACTTTCGAATCGTTGTTCGGATTCTGGTCAGTACCAGCTCGCTTAAACGTTCAATTCAGCATAACTAGAGTTCTACTCATCCGTTTGGACTAATTCCAGGGGAATTAAGTTCGTTTTTATTTGTAGTTTTATATCACAAAGTTCCAGGTTCTGATCATTAATATCGTTTGACACGTATTAGACGACTCGCTAATCTGTTGACTCGTTTATTCTTAATTATATTCACTTGCCTTCCATCTAAGGTGAGTTTTATCATTCCCCTATTTTACTCAGTTTTCTAAAACGTATATCATACTATATACATACATATCTATACATATATATCAAAAAATAGCAAACGTGTAATTGTGTGTCATTAATCAAATCTACTTGTTATGTGTTTATTTGTCTTTGTATGCAATCGCTTGACATATCCCATTGGAGAGGGTTCTCATTGACCACCGCCCGATTCGCTTGGCAACGATCTTACTTTATTTATTTGCTCATAGTTGATTTACCGGCGCCCGATTCACTTGACAATGGTTTAATCGACAACTTATTTGCTTATGGTTGGATTTCATTACCGCATTTATTATGTTTTGCTTATTTATTATATTAACATTTTTTTGGAGTCAAAGATGATGATAAACTCACTCAACATGTGTTGTTGACAAACTCTGTTTTCTATGCATATGCAGATTGCTTGAGTTGAAGTTTGGACATTTAGAAAGACCTTAGGGTTTTATAGAAGTCAAACAGGAATTTAAATTGTTGTATATATTTATTTGAATTGTTTTGTTGTATTTGAATATTGTGTGCATGTTTAAAATAAAATAATTAAATAGATAATGTCACATTTATATTATGATAGTATCTTCGGGCTGTGAGCAATCGGATCACGCCCCGACATTTCCGCATTTAATTACATAGGATAACCTTTGAAATAAATTATTAAATTTTTACCAAACTTTAATAAATATCTTAGGTTTATAAAATTATTTTTATTATATTTTTCTAGTGGACACAAAAATCATAAAAATTTCTCCAACACAAAAAGGTATGCGCAGCTATTTCAGTGCGCAACAAAATGGTTTTATTTTTATAAAAATCATTACCCATCCAAATTAAAGGATTACAATTGGGTTTGGTTCCTAACTCAAAATATTAACTTCCAGAAGTGGAACCAACCAATTTGGACTTGTCAAAAAAGAGTTATGATGTTGGGAAGACAAAACAGAATCCGTCATCTCGCATCAGCTTTGACACTCAATCTTATAAAATCATAAAAAGTATTCAAATCTCGTCCAAAAAATTATGTATTATACCTTTCTGGAAACTAGACTCAAAGTAGAACATCATAGAAACAAGATGGGATCAAAAAAAATATATTTTCATCGAGTTACAGACCGAACAATAAACGAGTACGAATCTGTCCGAAATCGTTATAACCAAAACTCAACCCTAACGACCAATAAGCGCGTTAATACGATCAATTAAGGTGTAAAAGACTTGGGGAAACATAAAACTAACCTGGAATTGAAGTTTTAGACCCTAATGATGGCTAAAAAAAAGAAAATCGCAGGTAAGGGAGGCTGCTGGAGTGCCGATTGCAGAAAGGAGAGGGAGGAGCTAGGGTTTTGTGTTATAATCAAAATGTTACACTTTAGCCCTTAGAGTTTGAAAGATATAGCAGCTTGAGGGAGAGTTTAAATGATCTAACATACCAGGATGACGAGAAGGTACCCGAGGAATGCCGGTTAAGTCTCGAGAGATATACATACTTTACAAACTTTAAATCTTTAAACCGAAAATTAACGGGTGTTACAAGTCCAGCCCCCTTACAATGGGATTCGTCCCCGAATCCCGATGCGACAGGAACAACTGCGGATAGAGTTTCCTCATCTAATCGTCGGACTCCCAAGTAGCCTCGGAACCCTTACGGTGCCTCTACTGCACCTTCACCTTCCTAACCATTTTATTCCTCAAACGCCTTTCCTGACGGTCAAGAATAGTGATAGGTTCTTCAACGTAGTTCAATTTACTATCAAGCTCAATGTCATTAAGAGGAACATGGGCCTCCTCATCTGCTAATCATTTCCTCATGGGACACGTGGAAAGTAGGATGAATCCCCGCAAGCTCCTCGGGTAATTCCAATCTATACGCTACCTCACCAACACAGGACAATATACGGAACGGACCAATGAACCTCGGACTAAGCTTCCCCCTCTTACGAAAACGAATAATACCCTTCCAAGGAGAAACTTTCAACATAACCCGATCCCCAGCCTCAAACACAATAGGTTCCCCAATTACACTCTGACATAATCCATTCCACCTGTAAGGCTTCGTTCTGAACGTTGGCTATCTGTTTCAAAATATCGGGTAAGAATAAGCTAGTGAGATTTCACACGAATAGGTTTCAGTCTCTCCTTCCGGCTCAACGCGTCGGCTACCATGTTAGCCTTACTGGGATGGTGCATAATCTCCAAATCGTAATCCTTAATCAACTCCATCCACCGATGCTGACGCATATTCAATTCCTTTTGCTCGAAGAAATACTTTAAGCTCTTATGATCTGTATAGATAACACATGGGACACCGTACAAATAATGTCGCCACAACTTAAGGGCAAACACAACCGCCGCCAGATCCAAATCGTGAGTAGGATAATTCTCCTTGTGAGGCTTTAACTGCCGCGAGGCATAAGCCATGACTCGGCCCCACTGCATCAGAACACACCCAAGCCCCTGGTAAGAGGCATCAGAATAAACAACCAGATCATCAGTGCCATCGGGTAAAGCTAAAATCGAGGCATGTGTCAACCTGTTCTTTAATTCGAGAAAAGCCTCCTCCTGCTCGGTACCCCAAACAAACTTAACACTCTTCTTGGTCAACTTGGTCAATGACGAAGCAATTTTCGAAAATTCGGGAATGAAGCGGTGGTAATACCCCGCCAAGCCCAGAAAGCTACCAATTTCGGATGAAGACTTGGGAGATTCCCATTCGTTTCATTAATTGATTTTTGATTTTTTATAACTTAACTGGACTAACCAGACTGACTGACAAAACTTACCAAAAATATAAAACTTAGCGGAAAACTAACTGTGTTGACTTAAGATGGAGAAAAACGTCTACCTAGGTCTGAATCAAATTGTAGGCCTAACAAGCTGACTAAAGATGACACGACTAAGGATCGCTCGGGCTCACTGGATTACCTCTCGGTCTCACACAACAAACCCTAACTACTCAAAATCGGCTAAAACGACCAAACCGGGAAACAATTGCTAACGTGTTCTAATGCTAGATCACCTCTCGGTCTCACCAACACTCGACCCTAATGGTAATGAATACTACACAACCAAGGATAGAGGAACAATTCAACTTAAACCAAAATAGATCAACTAGTCGCTCAAACACCTAAACCTGACAAGAAACAAACTCGCTCTCGCGCAATCCTTATTCTAGCATGCAAAGGCAATGAGACAACCCTAACTTCTTATCACCTCTCAGTCTCAAAGAAGGTGTTTAACCGCTGTACTTAATCCAAATAATCACGCAACAAAACCCTACGGTGGTACCTACCGCAAACAAACCCTAAACACAAAGTCTAGAATCAAACAATGCACCGATCAATCAATACAAACTAATCAATCAACACACGGGGTTTATGCAATGAATCCCCAAAATTTCCAGCCCTTAAACACAACCTATTTGTCACACCCGGCCCTGAACGGCGGAAACAGCCGGGCGCGCGCGAGTGGGGGATTGATAATTAAGCACGGGCCATTGCAAACATTCAAAGTAAGATTTTCATTGCGCATGAAATGTTTAATACAAATACATTACATTGATTAAAGATTACATAAAAACATCCAAGTATAAAAACTGTTGAAGATTTCCACGCCATATCCCCTTGCGCGGCGAGAACAATCACGCGCATCGAAGGGATAGAACTAAAATCTTCCAAAAAGCTAGTTTTAGATGTTCAGCGTGAGGTGCTCTAAGTGTGACTCCATGTTTTGAAACTACTTCTCGAATATACAATCGGGCTAACTTTTCCATCTTATCGGTTTCCTTGATCGGCAGGAAGTGCGCTGACTTAGTTAGCCGATCCACAATAACCCAGATCGTGTCGTAACCCCCAGGTGTCCTTGGCAGTTTGGTGATGAAGTCCATAGAGATTTGTTCCCACTTCCACATGGGAATTTCTGGCTGTTGAAGCAACCCTGATGGTTTCTGGTATTCAGCCTTTACCTTCGAACACGTCAGGCACTTACTGACATACGTCGCGATGGCGCCTTTAAGATTGGGCCACCAATACAACGCTTTAACATCTTGGTACATCTTGTCTGCGCCAGGATGTACGGAATACCGCGTCTTATGAGCTTCGTTTAATACTTGCTCGCGCAATCCTCCCTTGAGAGGGACCCATATGCGGTTAGCAAAATATCGAGTGTCGTTCTCTTTGAGCTCCAAATCCTTAATCATACCCCCAAGGGATTCGTTTTTAACAAACTCTGGTTTCAAGGCTTCTTGCTGAGCGTCTCGGACGCGGGTAGAGAGATCTGCGCGAATGGTCAACCTTAGAGCCTTGACTCGTAGCGTTTTTATTCGCTCCTTCCTACTTAGCGTTTCTGCTACCACATTCGCCTTTCCAGGGTGGTACTTAATTTCACAATCATAATCATTCAACAACTCCACCCATCTTCGTTGCCTCATGTTTAAATCCTTTTGATCAAATATATGTTGAAGGCTCTTGTGATCCGTAAAGATTATACACTTTGTAACATAGAGGTAATGGCGCCAAATCTTTAGCGCGAAGACAACCGCTCCAAGTTCCAGATCATGCGTTGTGTAGTTCTTTTCATTGGTCTTGAGTTGGCGCGAGGCATACGCTATGACTTTGTCTCGCTGCATAAGGACACATCCGAGTCCCTGATGTGAAGCGTCGCAGTAAACGACGATGTCATCCGTCCCCTCGGGTAAAGACAAAATTGGCGCACTACATAATTTCTGTTTTAACATTTGAAATGCCGCTTCCTGATTTTCGCCCCAAACAAACTTCTTGTCTTTCTGAGTTAGCGCGGTCAGTGGTAGAGCTATCTTGGAGAAGTTCTCAATGAAGCGTCGATAGTAGCCAGCTAGTCCTAGGAATTGCCTCACCTCAGTTGGGGTTTTTGGCGCTTCCCAGTTTTCGATGGCCTTGACTTTGGAAGGATCAACGTGTATTCCTTTCTTGTTTACAACGTGACCGAGAAAGTGAACTTCTCTAAGCCAAAACTCGCACTTGGAAAACTTCGCATACAACTTTTCTTTCCTCAACAATTCCAAAATCAATCTCAGGTGTTGCTCATGCTCGGCCTTGGTCCGAGAGTAAATCAGAATATCATCTATAAACACAATCACAAACTTGTCCAAGTATGGTTTGCACACGCGGTTCATCAGATCCATGAATACAGCTGGCGCATTAGTTAGCCCGAAAGGCATCACTAAGAACTCATAATGGCCGTATCTAGTTCGGAAGGCTGTTTTCGGCACATCTTCCTCATGGACCCTAAGTTGGTGGTATCCTGACCGTAGATCTATCTTCGAATAATAACTGGATCCCTGCAACTGGTCAAATAAGTCGTCAATCCTCGGTAAGGGGTACCGATTCTTGACTGTCAGCTTGTTCAGCTCCCTGTAGTCAATACACATCCGGAAGGAACCATCCTTCTTCTTAACAAACAGTACTGGAGCTCCCCAAGGTGAAAAGCTTGGGCGTATGAAACCCTTATCCAATAGTTCCTGTAACTGATTGGATAGCTCTTGCATCTCAGATGGAGCTAATCGATAAGGCGCTCGAGCTACTGGCGCAGCTCCTGGGACTAAATCAATACGAAATTCGACTTGTCGCGGCGGCGGTAATCCGGCCAAATCTTCAGGAAAAACTTCTGGAAATTCGCGCACTACAGGTAAGCCTTCAATTCTTTGCTCATCTCCTTTCTTCTCTACTACATGCGCCAGGAAGGCGTAGCACCCTTTCCTTAGGCACTTGCGCGCCTTTAGGCACGAAATCAGTTTCGTCGCAACTCCCCTTCTTTCCCTTTGAATTACCAAGGTTTCTCCGTTCAACAGTGGGATCCGAACCTGCTTCTCATGGCAAATAACCTCTGCGTGGTTCCCGACTAACCAATCCATACCTACCACAATGTCAAAACTTCCCAAGTCTATTGGCAACAAGTTAATATTGAACCCGTGACCTCCCATGACTATTACACATTGTTCAGTTCTTTCATTCGCGCATAACTGCCTACCATTGGCTAGTTCTATAGTATAAGGCGTGTCTAGCCTACTGCTTGCTAGGCCTAGGGAGTTTTTAAACTCAGCGGATATAAAACTTAGGTCAGCGCCTGTATCAAATAAAACAGATGCAAAATGGCCGTTAAGCAAAAACGTACCGGTTACCACATTCGGCTCTTCTTTAGCTTCGCCCGCGCCGATCACAAAAGCTCTCCCGCGAGCTTGGTTTCCCTTTTGCGGGCAATCCCGACTAAAATGCCCTAGCTTTCCGCATGCGTAGCAGTTGTCATTGGCTCCAGCTTCTTTAGCACGGCAATTCACCGTCTTGTGCCCTGGCCTGTTACATTTGGCGCACGAGACGCTCGCGCATTCACCCTCGTGGTGAAACTTGCATTTGTTGCACCATGGGTAAGGCCCGCTGTATCCTTTCCTTGATGGCTCTGCGGCTTGGATCGCGTAAACCTTTGCGCTCTCCTGCTTCTTGAACGGTGGCTGCTTGGAGTCGGACCCTCGGTGGTGAGAGTTCCATTTCCTCTTGGAGTCAGAGGTTCGCTGCTCGTTTCCGCGCGTAGTCAACATACCCGCACGGACCGTATCCCTTGTAAGGGTGATGGCCCGCGCTACCGCCTCATCAAAGGTTGGAGGCGCTGCGGCGTTGAGCGGAACCCTAACAACAGGAGGTAACCCAAAGATATATCTCTCGATCTTCTTTTCCTCCGTGTTTGCCATGTCTGGCACTAACTGGCAAAGCTCATTGAACCGGTTGTTGTAGGCGTCGATATCCGTTCCTACCATGGTGTGGTTCCAGAATTCCTGTTGCAGACTCTGGATTTCTGCGCGAGAGCAGAACTTTCTCATCATCATTTCCTTCAGTTCTTCCCAGGTCTTGTGAAGAGCAACTTCTCGCCCCAAAGTCTTCACTTGAAGCTTCCACCAGGACGAAGCTGCTTCTTGGAACATGCAGGTCGCGTAAAGGGCCTTCTGGTTCTCACTACATCCGCTAATGGAGAGAACTGTCTCCATCTTGTCAATCCAGTTGTAGAGCCCAATGGCCCCTTCGGTACCCTTGAATGGCCAAGGCCTACAGGCCATAATGTCTTATAGGAGCACCCTTTGTCCAAGGCTCCTGATTCGGGTTCTGGGGTCTAGTTCTGACGACCCTGACTTGATTCGGCCTTGCTGGCCTCATGTGTCGCGATCGCCTGCGCGATTATTTCCGCGAGTTCCTCGGGTGTCATGGTGATTCCCTTGGCTCTAGTTGGAGTCATTCTCGCTTAAAAGAGTGAAAATATATCAAACTTAGCGCATGTACTCTGAGCACATAATGTTCTTTATCTTTATTCACTAGACACTGTGTGACCCGTGTTCCTAAGTGTGTGTATAGTTTCTTTTGAAAATATTTTCTTTGAAAAATATTTCATGCGATTCCCCAACGGTTATAGTCTAGGTTAAAACTTCTTTTCCTAGTTCGCTATAACCAGTGCTCTGATACCAATCTGTCACACCCGGCCCTGAACGGCGGAAACAGCCGGGCGCGCGCGAGTGGGGGATTGATAATTAAGCACGGGCCATTGCAAACATTCAAAGTAAGATTTTCATTGCGCATGAAATGTTTAATACAAATACATTACATTGATTAAAGATTACATAAAAACATCCAAGTATAAAAACTGTTGAAGATTTCCACGCCATATCCCCTTGCGCGGCGAGAACAATCATGCGCATCGAAGGGATAGAACTAAAATCTTCCAAAAAGCTAGTTTTAGATGTTCAGCGTGAGGTGCTCTAAGTGTGACTCCATGCGCTACCTAGTTATCTCCTGAAAGACACGTAAAACATTTGAATCAGTATAAACTGAGTGAGTTCACAAGTTTTAGTAACTTGATAAATCGTATCGCGTCATAATTTGATAAAAATCATTCTGAAACATAATTCTGATAGCATTATTAAAACACATGCTTGGTAAATCATATTTCTATCAACATGTTCTGATAAAATCGTTCCGCGGGTTACGAGCGAACATTCTGGGAACTGTGCTCGTCTGTGTAAGTGGCGCTGCCACTACGAGCGAAATGAGTAATACCGTCCCGCGGGTTACGCGCGGACACTTCTGAAAAATCGTGCTCGTCTGTGTAAGTGGCGCTGCCACTACGAGTGAATAATACCGTCCCGCGGGTTACGCGCGGACGTTGTGCCGGAAAACAAGGCGCTCGTCTGCGTAAGTGGAGCGACCTCTACGAGCGGGCTTAATCCCATAGTACTGCCCCGTGCTAGGCACTCGTCCGTGTAAGAGGTGCGACCCCTACGAGTGGGTGGATCAAACCAGCAGTCCCTACCCTTAGAGTTCCAATGGTAAAGTGATCACTTACTCGAATCTGGCGCACTAACAACGAAAACCATAGATAACCGTTCGCATTGCTCATCATGAAACATAATTTTAAACACAATCGCTTGCATAGCTTGTAAGTATACCATGATAAAACATTATTTAAGTACGTGTCCCTCGCCCCGAAAACAGTTTAAAAATAGTGAAAGCAGTGAAAATAGGGGCTGTGAGACTCACCTGTGGTTCTTGTTAAGGGATTAATCGAGATTCGGGTTTTCTTGGTGTTGGCCTTTGAATTGAAGGTCTAGAATACGATTAGATAACAAGAAGTATATATATTAAGATCAAGAAATAGGAGAATATAAGGGTTGGAAAGTAGATCTCAAGGTTATAATCTCGGCTTACCTAGTAACAGGATCGGAAATGAAAACAACGGATGCTTGGGAGATGATTAGTGCAAGTTTGCAGTTCTTAAGAGAGAAGTTTGAAGTGTGTTTGGGTGATAATTTGGGTTACATATTTATAGGCAAACTCAAGGGAACACAATCCCTTGCTTTAGGGGATTGTAATCTTTTCATATCTAGGTGTAATGATGATAAAGTATGGAAATTATTATTATTTATTTAAAAGTGGAGGAGTGGATAAAAGATCTTGATTTGATTTGGACAGGACATGCAGGTCTGGGGTTGGTGAGAATAGGGTGGCTGACAGTCGACTTTTCATGTTACAGTGTGCTTTTTCAGGTACTTTTGTCAGTGTACAGTAAAAGGTGGAAAATCTCTGAAACACGCTACTGTTTCCTTTTGGGCGGGAGTAATCTCCTTTCATCTGGAGAATAGACTAAGTGTTCTGCGCGTATCACTTTGTGCGCATAGCTTTCTGCGTGAAGGACATTTCTTTGCTGCGGGTAGGTGCGTAACCTTCTCGCAGTTAGGGACATTGAGTTTCATTTGTAGATTCTCCAGGTGGTCTTGGTATTTCAACATAGTGATCAGTCATGTTGAAGTCAATTCCATCTTGGAGCTTCAGACAAACTAGCTCTCAATGTTCCCGCCATGCGGGGAGGTTAGTTCCCTTTCCGCACGCGCATAAACGACTTGGGATGCACCCGCCTTAGCATCATGCGAGACGGTCAACCCAATAGACAACATTATGGATACATAAAACCAATACACTCGCGCATGGCGCATATAACATATGCCCACGCTGGTTCTTATCATGGCGCGCTCGCGCAGGGTGCACATAACATGCCCGCGCTGACTAACATAGCGCGCTCGCGCAGGGCGCACATAACAAATGCACGCGCTGATTAACATAGCGCGCTCGCGCAGGGCGCACATAACAAATGCACGCGCTGATTCTAATATGGCGCGCTCGCGCAAGGCGCATATAACATAATTACCTAATATTTAGGTTGATTACTTGGTTTAAGGGATTGGGAATTTACCGGGTGTCACACTATTTCATGTCTAAATCAAACTTTACAATAGCAATTCAAGTCCATTAATCAAAGAATCCATTAAACTCATCAAAACTCAACAATTTTCATCTTCCCTAGGTAGAACTAACAAGTTTAGCCGAGCATAATTTTTGGACAGCAGCAAACACTCAATAAAAACATCATAAAACTCATACCAACCATCTTAACAATCGTCCAACAATCAATCCTAATCATAAACAATTCAATCTCTCAAGTAATTGCAAAACAATTCAACAATTAAGCAAGAAACTAAAAGTGTATGAACAATGAAAAAGAGGTAAGGATATGAGGTGTTCTGGGGCTGCTCTCGGCTGTAAAAAACAGTGGTGAATGATCCCGAGGCTTGATTCTTGCTTGTTCTTCCTTCCCTAGCCGTCACATGATCAAAACCCTAGCACACAAAAGCTTTTTCTTTCTTTTTTTCTTGCTGGAAATTCCGATCAGCAGCTATTTTGCTGCTGTTGGCTGCTGTCGTGCTGCTGTTGGCTGTTGTTGTGCTGCTGTTGATGCTGTTGTGCTGCTATTGCTTGCTGTTGATTGCTGCTAAATCCGACCAGCAGCCATCTTTCGGCTCATTAGGGTTTTATTTTTTTATATAATATAATATAATATGGTCTTGGGCCTCCATGATGCATACGGGTCGGGCCTTGAGCTTTGTTTTGAACTTGTATGCGTAAAAAGCTTGTAAAAAGCTCAAAAAGTCTCGGTTTCTTCCTTTCTTTTACCCTAAACCTATAAGATTAATAAATGTATGTAAAACCTATCTAAAAAAGTAAAAACACATAAAATGTAATATATTACGTAGATAAAACGTGCGGAAAATACGAGTGTTTTACAACACATCAACACTACCGTCCTTGTTCCTAACGAACAGGACCGGGGCACCCCAAGGTGAGATTCTCGGTCGAATGAAGCCCTTGTTGAGCAAGTCTTCCAATTGAGCCATAAGTTCTTTCATTTCATTCGGTGCTAGACGGTAAGGGGCTCGAGCAACGGGTTTTGCTCCCGGTACAAGGTCTATCTGGCGGAACTCGACCTCGCGATCCGGCGGCACATCTGACAAATCATCTGGAAATACAACTGGGAAATCCCGAACAATGGGAACATCGCCGACAGTAGCCACCGCGGTTTTCACGTTTATAGCATACGCCAGACACGCCCCGCACCCCCGCTGCATCAGTTTTCCCGCCTTAAGCATAGATATAATATGTGGCGTCGCATGTAACACCCCGTAACCGCAGCGGAAACGTAAACGGGATGCAACAGACACGTCTGATATCAACAGCATTGCATATAAAGAAAACACCACTACATTAATTTACACCATATTACATTGTTCCGAGTTTAGTTACCGTCTAGGCGTTAGCACATAAGTTTTACCAACATTACATTAACATATTTAATACAAAAAGATCATTAAGCTTCCACAAAAAGCACGCATCGTCAATCATGTAGCAATTAATCCAGTTTGGGGGTACCTAGAAAGCATGTAAAGAAAACGGGTCAACTACGAATAGTTGGTGAGTTTCACTAATTTAAATAAACAGCGACAAGTCATTATAATAATCATATATTAACGATGTAAGTATGCTGAGCCCACAAGTGAAACCTCTGACTATCCACATACAACCCCGTGACATACTCCGCCCACGAACCTGCCCCAAACCGCTATGCCTAACATTACATAGCAAAATAAATAACAACAAAATAGACATGTGCAACTGGCTGGGAAACATCAGCAAATCCATGCCGGACCAGTTGGGTTTGTCAGACCAATAGTACTATTCACACTCTACCGGATTTTAGCTAATCACTCGTGTTACGGGGCCTTACAATGTTAGCAACTCATACAATTACCATCTTAGTACATTTCCGTACGATTCCCGTACAATAAAATATATATAAATACACGCAAATCCATGCCTTCAGTATGTACTTAAACATTTTGATAATAACATGCTTCCCGCCCCGAGAAAATATTTAAAAACAATTCAGAAAAAGGGGCTCGTGAAACTCACCTTATCGCAAGCAAGCAGGTAACACAGTACGTGAGCTACTAGTCCGGATCTGTACCCGGTACAGGTCCGGATCTGTAACCGGTACATCTGGGGACACTGTTAACCCAGTACTGTACCCGTTCCGGGGGCAATGTTAACCCAGAAACACTTCTCCGGACTCAGATTGTGATATCGTTTAGAGTTCAATAGTTAAAATTACTATTAGTTCGTTTTCCCCGTTTTGCGTGTCTAGCACGGTTATCCGTTTTTACGTTTCAAAAATGAGTTTGGTCACACACGACCCGAAAATAGTTGTTGACTGATAATTTAATTAAAGTTGTGAAATTAGAGCTCGGTTTAGACGCCCCGATTGGCCGCGGGACCCGTTTCCGTCTTTAGTGCACCGGAAACTGTTAAATCGGATAAAATTACCCAAATCATCCGAATTATTTTCGGATGATTTATTTTTACCTGTTTAACTCAGTTATATGAAAATAGTTCATTTTTAGGGTTTTTATACACCAGTCAGCTCGTTTAGGCGAACTTTACCGGTTTACGCGTTTTAAACTTTAAAAGTTTGTTTTGCACAAATAATTATCCGTTTAATCTCGGATCTTGAAATTTTGCACAAATCACTTTTTGACAGTGGGGAATTTTATATAAATATTTCCAGAATTAATTTTTATATTTAAAATTTATTTATCTTTTTTTAAACACCATTTAAACACTAAATATGTCGTAAATACCAAACGACCTTAGAAAAATCCCAAATTTTTCCTGGATGACCCCTGCCATCCACATAGTCCCCTGTAATTTTTCCAGAACCAAAATCTCTTTTTACATGCCATTTTCACTAAAACCGAGCTAGAACACCCTAGAACTCGTTTAACCGAAAAGCCTACATAGACTTCTCCAACTGACCTAAAATTTTGTGTGTGACTTTTACATGTTATAAAAAGATTATCTGGAATTTTCCAGAATTTATCATGATATTTAAATATTTTTCACCATTTTTAGCCAAAACCGAGCATTAAATTCACCAAATATTCATCCTTTGTCCAAAAATTACCAAATTTTCACAGATCTCATATTTTCATGTGTAGATCATCTTTGTGAAATTTCGTAGCCTAACTCTAAATTTACCACAATCTGTCCAAAACACATACACCATAAAAAAAAAACCGAACTACCTTGTGTTTTTAGCTTCAAATCGCAAGGATCTTGCTTTCTAGCCTTTGTTAACAACTAGATACAACACCTACAAGCACAATAATACCACACCAAGCAAGTTACACCCACAATCAAGCCATTTCTTTCATGGGTTCGGTTATGATTTAAAAACAAAGGTTTAAACCGTAAAAATTCGTTTTTGGTTCGTTTAACTCCTTTCTTGGACCAAGATCCCTTGTATAACCCGTATACATCACTTGATCATGCAAGAATCGGTTTTCATCTCAGGTTTTCACCCTTTTTCACTTGAAACCTCATTTTCTTGCAAATAAACTCAAGAAAAGAAGATGAAAACGTAAATAACTCGATTTTTACCTTGCTTTTCTTGCTACAAATCCGGGTTTTTAGTTCATGATGTGGAGAGAAAGTGGAATCTTGCAATGGTTGTTTTAAAAAAAACTAACAAGAGGCAAGGGGTATAACCCCCATGCCGATCGGAAGTGAGGGGAGGTGGGGTGGGACCCACCTTTCCATTCCTAGCCACTCATTTGGATTTTGGAAATCCGGATAATGTTTTGGATAATCTGGTTCAGTTCGTTTTTCGGTTAAATGTTTAATTCAGCTTAAAACGAGGCTAAAACGGTCGTTTTCTGCTTAACAATGAAATTTATATAAAACCGATTTAAAAACTTTAAAAAAGTTAAACCATGACATTTATTAACTTAAAATATCATATTATTAATAATTGCGCATCTTTTTCGGCTTGATCGATCGTCTCTTGCTCGGTTTGGTATTAAAGGTTTCGTTTAACGTACCGACGTACCATTAAATCGAAAATTCTTTTTCTGTGCTTTAATTCACTTATCCCGAAGCTTTAATACTTCGTAAACATCACTAAATATCATATATCTCATCTATAATGTAATCCTCGATTCGTTCGGGCTTCAATAATCGTTAATCGGTTAATCGTATTTCCAATACGATTAACTGCATAATCGAGTATAATCCGTACTGTGAATCATACATACTCGTATAAATGCATTATAATTCATATATTCATTACTAAATAACACATAAATAGTATATACCGGTTAGGGTATACCTGATTTTGCCGGAATCGTTACATTCTCCCCTCGTAAAAAAAAATTTCGTCCTTGAAATTTTACGCGTCGACTACTTTCTTTTGAGGGAATAGGTAGGGGTATTTTCTTCCGGAATTTGTCCTTTCGTTCTCATGTATATTCTGGGCCTCGTTGCGAATTCCATCTAACTTTGACCAACGAAATCTTATTGTGTCTAAGTTGCTTGATTTTCCCGTCTACTATTTCTATGGGTTCCTCTACGAAATTGATCTTATTACTTATTTGGACGCCCTCTAAAGGTAACACCGACGTCTCATCCGCCAGACATCTTTTCAAGTTCGATACGTGAAACACGTTGTGAACTGCACTCAGTTCATCGGGTAGTTCTAATCGGTATGCTACGGGACCGATTTTTGCAGTAATATTGAATGGTCCAATTTATCTCGGGGCTAACTTCCCCGCCTTTCCAAATCTGACTACACCCTTCCAAGGTGATACCTTCAAATACACTTTATCACCTTTCTCAAACGACAACGGTTTTCTACGGGTATCGGCATAACTCTTCTGCCGATCCCGCGCGGCCTTCAGATTGTTCCTAATTTCAAGGATTTTGCTGGTCGTTTCCTGGACCAGGTCTGATCTAATAACCTGAGTGTCGCCCACTTCAGTCCAGCAGAGTGGTGATCGGCACTTCCGACCATACAATGCTTCGTATGGCGCTGCCTTTATATTGCTATGGTAACTGTTATTATAGGAAAATTCAACGAGTGGGAGATGTTGATCCCAATTTCTCTTAAAATCCAGTACGCATGCACGAAGCAAATCCTCCAGGGTTTGGATGGTCCTCTCAGACTGACCATCAGTCTGAGGGTGGTAAGCTGTGCTTAGATCAATGCGCGTTCCCAGCGCTTCTTGCACAGCTTGCCAAAGATTGGAGGTGAAATGGCTATCCCGATCGGAGATGATTGAGATGGGTATCCCATGACGAGACACAATTTCATTTATATAAATCTGCGCAAGTTTCTCAGTGTTATAATTATTCCTAATCGGGATAAAATGTGCCGATTTGGTTAATCGATCCACGATTACCCAAATTGCATCATGTCCTCGGGACGTCTTAGGGAGATGTGTCACAAAATCTATCGTGATTTGCTCCCACTTCCATTCGGGAATTTCTGGTTGTTGTAACATCCCCGAGGGTTTCTGGTGCTCCGCCTTAACTCTCGCACAAGTCGTACACTTACCGACATACGTTGCTATATCCTTTTTCATACCCGGCCACCAGTAGAACTCCTTCACATCCTTGTACATCTTATCAGATCCCGGATGTATGGAATATTTCGATCTATGCGCTTCGTCCATGATTAATTCACGAAGGTCATGGAGGGTCGGGATCCAAACCCGATTTTTGAAATAGAGAATTTCGTCCACGCGATGTTCGAAATTCTTCTCACTGCCGTAAAGTCCCTCCTTTTCCAATTGTTCATCTTTCAACGCCTCACGTTGAGCGACTCAAATCAGGTCCGAAAGGTTAGACTGGACTATCACCCCCAGCGCTCGCACTCGCAATGGCTTAACCCGATCTTTCCTACTCAAGGCATCGGCTACGACGTTAGCCTTCCCGGGGTGATAACGGATGTCACAGTCATAATCGCTTAACAACTCGACCCATCTTCGTTGCCTCATATTCAGTTCTTTCTGATCGAATATGTGCTGCAAACTTTTATGATCGGTGAAGATGGTGCACTTCGTACCGTAGAGATAATGTCTCTAGATTTTAAGTGCGAAGATAACCGCTCCCAGTTCTAAGTCATGAGTAGTGTAATTTTTCTCGTGTACTTTTAACTGTCGGGAAGCATAGGCTATAACCTTATTATTCTGCATCAACACGCATCCTAACCCTCTACGCGATGCGTCACAATACGCGACAAAACCATCGTCTCCATCGGGGAGACTTAAAATCGGCGCTTGGCACAATTTTTGCTTTAACGTTTGAAATGCCGTTTCCTGCTCTTCTCCCCATTCATACTTTCGATCCTTTTGAGTCAGGAGAGTTAAAGGTTGGGCGATGCTGGAAAAGTTCTCTATAAATCGACGATAATATCCAGCTAAGCCTAAGAATTGGCGGATTTCCTTTGGCGATTTAGGCGCTTGCCAATTCTTAATTGCTTCAACCTTACTCGGATCAACGTGTATTCCTTGATGGTTTACAACGTGACCGAGGAATTGCACTTCTTGTAACCAGAAGTTACACTTGGAGAATTTTGCATACAACTTCTCCTGATTCAGAAGTTCTAAAATTATTCTTAAGTGTTGCTCGTGCTCTTCTTTACTTTTCGAGTAGATCAAAATATCGTCAATAAACACGATGACGAATTTGTTGAGGTAGGGTTTACAGACTCGATTCATGAGGTCCATGAACACTGCCGGCGCATTTGTTAGCCCGAAAGGCATAACTAAGAACTCGTAATGGCCGTAGCGAGTCCGGAATGCGGTTTTTGAGATATCTTCTTCCTGAATTCTAACCTGATGGTATCCCGATCTAAGATCAATTTTTGAGAAATAGCTCGCACCTTGCAGCTGGTCAAACAGATCATCGATTCGGGGAAGAGGGTACCTATTTTTGATTGTTAACTTGTTCAACTCCCTGTAATCGATGCACATTCTAAGGCTCCCGTCCTTCTTTTTCACGAATAATACAGGTGCACCCCACGGGGAATGACTAGGACGTATAAATCCTTTATCCAACAATTCTTGCAACTGATTGGATAATTCTTGCATCTCGGACGGTGCAAGTCGGTAGGGTGCTTTAGCAACAGGGCTAGCTTGAGGTATTAAATCGATTTTGAATTCGACCTGTCGGGTTGGCGGTAATCCAGGAAGTTCTTCTGGGAAAACTTGTGGAAATTCGCGTACCACCGGGATATCATCCACCCGTTTCTCCTCAGAATCTGTGGCCGTCAAGCTCGCTAGATACGCCACGCATCCCTGGCGTATATATTTTAACACCTTGAGGTGGGATATAAATGGTATCATTTTAACACCTCTTCGTCATCCGACACCCGGATCTTGACGATTTTCTTTTCACAGTTTATTTCCACTTTGTTACGTGCTAACCAATCCATTCCCACTATTACGTCAAAACTACCTAATTCTACCGGTAATAAGTCAATCAGGAAGGATTGATCGTTCAGAATAAAAGGCAATTCCGAACTATCTGATTAACTATCATGGTTTTACCGTTAGCGACTTCTACGGTATAAGGTTCTATGGTTTCACTAATCGGAAGGTTTGCTATCGATAGGAACTTAACGGAGACAAAACTTCTATCGGCGGCCGTATCAAATAATACAGAAGCGTAATGATCAGAGACGAGGAATGTACCTGTCACTACGCTGGGGTCCTGGCGTGCTTCGTTGGCCCCCATCACAAATGCTCGGCCTCTCGCCGGATTGGACGACGATGCCTGACCCACGGTTTGCCTCCCATTTCCTCCCTGGTTCAGTTTCGGACAGTATCTCTTGAAGTGATCTGTGCTGCCGCATTCAAAGCAAGCACGGCTGGTGGTCATCATTTGGTTTCCTTGTGGGTTTTGTTGTCGGGCTGGTTGGGTCCTAGGTGGCTGCGCACGGATAGGTTGCGGTTGTCGGTTCAGATTGTTTAGGTTTGTCCTACAACTCGGTGCGTAGTGCCCATTCCTGCCACACCGGTGGCACACTACCCCCTTGCACTCGCCACCATGCTGGTAACCGCATCTCCCACACTTAGGGAACGTCCCTTTCTGCGATTCCTGCCTTCCGCCTGAACTAGTCATGGCGTAGTTCTGGGCAGCGGGCCGAGCACGTTTATTTTGCTGCTTCTCCTGGATCCTATTGTCATACGTACCTCGCTTTCCCCCAGCAGACTCTCCTGCCACCTTCAGTGACCCACTCCTCACGAAATCGTATGTGACGATACCAGCTTGCGTCACCGCACCCTCAAACGTCTTATGTCCCCCAGAGTTGACTATACTCCTTACTACTGGAGTTAGTCCCCATATATAACGCTCAATCCTCTTTGACTCTGGGGTGACCAACCATGGCACCAATCGCGACAACTCGTTAAATCGGTTCGTATAATCCAAGTGGTCTGCCCCCTGCATCTCCAGGTTCCACAATTTGTTTTCTAACTTCTGCAGTTCGTTCTTCGGGCAGAAATGTTCCAGTACAAGGGCCTTGAGCTCTGCCCAGGTCATGCGGTTTGTCGCTGCCTGACCGCGAGTTTGCACTATTGTGTTCCACCATGTCAAGGCATGGTCCGTGAACGTGCAGGTAGCATACTTAACAACGTAATCCTCAGGGCAGTTGCTGATGTTCACAACAGACTCTATTTTCTCAATCCACTTAACCAACCCATTTGGTCCCTCAGACCAGCTAAATTCTAGGGGCTTGCACAACATAAAATTTTTAATTGAACATCCCTTTGTTGCAGGAGTCGGTTCAGTGCGGTTCGTTTCTACACTAGGTATAGGGCCATTACTGTCTGTAACGACCACCCTAGGCGGTGCGTCATTACTCGGAATCGGGTTACCGTTCGGTGGAAGGTTAACATTTTATTCCCCATCATTATTGGTGGTCGTTTGATTGCTCGCAGGGTCTGGATTGGTCGTATTGTTAATACTGGCGGCGATGCGCGATACTATATCCGGTATCGCCGCCTCCAACTGTCGAGCAATCAGACGGTCCACATCCACTTCTGACATTCGAGCTGACCGTTTTGGTGCCATTCTACACAACATTAAGAAAAATACATATAATTAATACAAATTCCAATCTCGATACACAACACACATTCCATTCATTAATAAACATCAGTACATATTACATAAACATCAGTACACATTACATTCCTACCATCATCCCATAGATTAAGTTTTTATACATCGGTCCTACATCGGCATCATTTCGACATAACCCGCTATGGGTCAGTGCTTGAATGATACACCAAAAGTATCTACAATGACATCCCCAAAAGAGACCCCCTATGGGCTAGTGGCAGTACTATAACTACCCAAGATTCACTCTATGTTAGCATCGCCACTAACTGCTTACACAGAGTATCAAAAAGCGAACCCTGACTACTACCACCCTAACATAACTAAGCCTGGTGGTATACCAACCACGCCGACACTGCCACCATCGCCACCAACACCGCCAGCAAACCCCGGATTCGTGTCTCCATCCGGTCAATCATCCACTGGGAGTATGCGCCCTCCCTCCTCAGCTGGGCAATCGCATACTGGCTGTCCAGTACGCAGTTCGCCAAGTGCCTCGTCCTCTGGATCCCCACCGTCAAGGCGATGGTGTGCTCAACCACCTGCTCGGTGAGCACTCGGAGCCATGCAGCCTCGGAGGAGGGACGCTCATCCCTCTCCAGCCTAGGGGTACCCCACACGGGTGGAGGCACAGGCTAGGGCTGGGGGCGGGAGGACTCGCCCCTGTAGAAGGTAGGTCTGGGTGGGGTAGAGGTAGGTGGGACATAGGGGACACTGATCCGCGCCGTGAAGCGGGATCCGGGTCTGGGAGGGGTAGGGGTGGCCTGTGGTGCGGGTGGGGTGGGGGATCTGGCAACCCTAGTAGGGGAGGACAGGCTAGTACTCCTACGGCTAGTCTCACTAGGCTCAGTGCTAGATCCTAGGCGTAAGCTCCTAGAGTTCCCGGAACTGGCCTCCTCCGGGTCCTCCTCCACTGACAGACTTCGTGATCTCGACATCCTTATCTGTACACAAGTTAGCAAACATATAGATCCTTCCATAATGTAAATCATAGTTAATATACACGTACTTATACAACTTTGACACATAAAAATATTATCATATACTTACACATATGTTGCCGATTTTACCTTTTAATGTTCCCCGTGACTTCCCCTGAATTCCCTCGTGCGGAAAAGTCTGTTATTATGTTCCGGACCATAATAACTCACTTGTCCATCCAAGTTCATCCAGATCTCGTCACTATAAATTATTAGTTGATATTCAGATCCTATAATACTTGAGCTACTGGTTATATTTTAGGTATCTTTTAAAGACATCCTAATTCTTTATAACCAATGGCTCTGATACCAACTTCTGTAACACCCCGTAACCGCAGCGGAAACGTAAACGGGATGCAACAGACACGTCTGATATCAACAGCATTGCTTATAAAGAAAACACCACTACATTAATTTACACCATATTACATTGTTCCGAGTTTAGTTACCGTCTAGGCGTTAGCACATAAGTTTTACCAACATTACATTAACATATTTAATACAAAAAGATCATTAAGCTTCCACAAAAAGCACGCATCGTCAAGCATGTAGCAATTAATCCAGTTTGGGGGTAATTAGAAAGCATGTAAAGAAAACGGGTCAACTACGAATAGTTGGTGAGTTTCACTAATTTAAATAAACAGCGACAAGTCATTATAATAATCATATATTAACGATGTAATTATTCTGAGCCCACAAGTGAAACCTCTGACTATCCACATACAACCCCGTGGCATACTCCGCCCACGAACCTGCCCCAAACCGCTATGCCTAACATTACATAGCAAAATAAATAACAACAAAATAGACATGTGCAACTGGCTGGGAAACATCAACAAATCCATGCCGGACCAGTTGGGTTTGTCAGACCAATAGTACTATTCACACTCTACCGGCTTTTAGCTAATCACTCGTGTTACGTGGCCTTACAATGTTAGCAACTCAGACAATTACCATCTTAGTACATTTCCGTACGATTCCCGTACAATAAAATATATATAAATACACGCAAATTCATGCGTTCAGTATGTACTTAAACATTTTGATAATAACATGCTTCCCGCCCCGAGAAAATATTTAAAAACAATTCAGAAAAAGGGGCTCGTGAAACTCACCTTATCGCAAGCAAGCAGGTAACACAGTACGTGAGCTACTAGTCCGGATCTGTAATACGATCCCTAAGTTCGTTACTATACAATCACTATTAATATAACTTTAACCGTGTTAACCGGTACATCTGGGGACACTGTTAACCCAGTACTGTACCCGTTCCGGGGGCAATGTTAACCCAGAAACACTTCTCCGGACTCAGATTGTGATATCGTTTAGAGTTCAATAGTTAAAATTACTATTAGTTCGTTTTCCCCGTTTTGAGTGCCTAGCACGGTTATCCGTTTTTACGTTTCAAAAATGAGTTTGGTCACACACGACCCGAAAATAGTTGTTGACTGATAATTTAATTAAAGTTGTGAAATTAGAGCTCGGTTTAGACGCCCCGATTGGCCGCGGGACCCGTTTCCGTCTTTAGTGCACCGGAAACTGTTAAATCGGATAAAATTACCCAAATCATCCGAATTATTTTCGGATGATTTATTTTTACCTGTTTAACTCAGTTATATGAAAATAGTTCATTTTTAGGCCAGTCAGCTCGTTTAGGCGAACTTTACCGGTTTACGCGTTTTAAACTTTAAAAGTTTGTTTTGCACAAATAATTATCCGTTTAATCTCGGATCTTGAAATTTTGCACAAATCACTTTTTGACAGTGGGGAACTTTATAAAAATATTTCCAGAACTAATTTTTATATTTAAAATTTATTTATCTATTTTAAAACACCATTTAAACACTAAATATGTCGTAAATACCAAACAACCTTAGAAAAATCCCAAATATTTCCTGGATGACCCCTGCCATCCACATAGTCCCCTGTAATTTTTCCAGAACCAAAATCTCTTTTTACATGCCATTTTCACTAAAACCGAGCTAGAAAACCCTAGAACTCTTTTAACCAAAAAGCCTACTTAGACTTCTCCAACTGACCTAAAATTTTGTGTGTGACTTTTACATGTTATAAAAAGCTTATCTGGAATTTTCCAGAATTTATCATGATATTTAAATATTTTTCACCATTTTTAGCCAAAACCGAGCATTAAATTCACCAAATATTCATCATTTGTTCAAAAATTACCAAATTTTCACAGATCTCATATTTTCATGTGTAGATCATCTCTGTGAAATTTCGTAGCCTAACTCTAAATGTACCACAATCTGTCCAAAACACATACACCATAAAAAAAAACCGAACTACCTTGTGTTTTCAGCTTCAAATCGCAAGGATCTTGCTTTCTAGCCTTTGTTAACAACTAGATACAACACCTACAAGCACAATAATACCACACCAAGCAAGTTACACCCACAATCAAGCCATTTCTTTCATGGGTTCGGTTATGATTTAAAAACAAAGGTTTAAACCGTAAAAATTCGTTTTTGGTTCGTTTAACTCCTTTCTTGGACCAAGATCCCTTGTATAACCCGTATACATCACTTGATCATGCAAGAATTGGTTTTCATCTCGGGTTTTCACCCTTTTTCACTTGAAACCTCATTTTCTTGCAAATAAACTCAAGAAAAGAAGATGAAAACGTAAATAACTCGATTTTTACCTTGCTTTTCTTGCTACAAATCCGGGTTTTTAGTTCATGATGTGGAGAGAAAGTGGTATCTTGCAATGGTTGTTTTAAAAAAAACTAACAAGAGGCAAGGGGTATAACCCCCATGCCGATCGGAAGTGAGGGGAGGTGGGGTGGGACCCACCTTTCCATTCCTAGCCACTCATTTGGATTTTGGAAATCCGGATAATTTTTTGGATAATCTGGTTCAGTTCGTTTTTCGGTTAAATGTTTAATTCAGCTTAAAACGAGGCTAAAACGGTCGTTTTTGGCTTAACAATGAAATTTATATAAAACCGATTTAAAAACTTTAAAAAACTTAAACCATGACATTTATTAACTTAAAACATCATATTATTAATAATTGCGCATCTTTTTCGGCTTGATCGATCGTCTCTTGCTCGGTTTGGTATTTAATGTTTCATTTAACGTACCGACGTACCATTAAATCGAAAATTCTTTTTCTTTGCTTTAATTCACTTATCCCGAAGCTTTAATACTTCGTAAACATCACTAAATATCATATATCTCATCTATAATGTAATCCTCGATTCGTTCGGGCTTCAATAATCGTTAATCGGTTAATCGTATTTCCAATACGTTAACTGCATAATCGAGTATAATCCGTACTGTGAATCACACATACTCGTATAAATGCATTATAATTCATATATTCATTACTAAATAACACATAAATAGTATATACCGGTTAGGGTATACCTGATTTTGCCGGAATCGTTACATCGCACCATTCCGATCACCGAAGACCGTAATTTGGGCCCCATCCGGGGCCCTTAGACGTACAAGTTTCTGACCACAAACGATCTGAGCATCAACACTTGCGAGCCAATCCATCCCAAGCACCACATCGAAACCGCCAAGCGGCATCAAGTACAACCGCACCGGAAATCTATACCCAGACAACTCAATGGAACAACCCTGAATAGCCCTAGACACGGAAACGGACTTTCCTAAGGCGACCTCAACCTCAAACACATCGACTACGCGCTCGGGTGATATTCAACGAGGAACATAAAGCGGTAGACACAAAACTTCTATTGGCACCTGAATCAAATAAGACCGAAGCTTGTAATCCATCAAGTAAAAAGGTATCTGGGATTACATTACGCTCCTATTTAGCTAAACAGTTGCACATACATTCTTGAAGGAGCGAGGAATTTAAACGGTCAAGTACCAAGGAACCTAAAGTGACAGCATGCTACGCCTCAGCTAAATAATTACGCGCAAAGCGTTCGAGAGGATGGGAAACGAACATAAGAATTTAGGGAATAAGATGAACTTTAGCGCTAACGACTCGAGAGTTAGCCATATCCTATCCCTACAAAGACGGAACCCTAACATAGTCAGACACAAGTAGTATTTAGAACACGGAAGGTAAGGGTAAACTGCTAATACCGTTGATCAAGTGTTATTAGTCGTTTACTTCACCGGCCCGTCCTAAGCACCCCCTACCCCTAACCACATTAGCATTCTATCAAACACTTAAACAATTAATCACATACTGGAACTTTAAAATTCAAAGGAATGACTAAACAATTTAAAGTTACCTCTTGGCGTGCAGCTACTCGCGGTGGGCATACTAGTTTTTTTTCCTTACAGTTCGAGTCTAAACATTTGGGGATGCTCGAATCCCTCGAACCATGGCTCTGATACCTACTTGTAAGGCCCCGAACCCCGGGAACCCTACAGTTGGTATTCATACACAATACTTGTAAAAATATTTAAACTTGAAAATAATTCATTTCATTAAAAGAACCAATTCAGAGTATAATTCCGCAGAAAACATAAATGATAAAATAAGTTCCCAAAACCCCGGGAAATTATGCCCAAAACCAATTTAAATATATTTTATAAAACTTTTTAAAATAAAATATTTAATAATAAAATCTTCCATTCACGTATGACCTTCACCGTCCAAGTAGCTTCGTACACATCCAAGCGATAAGGCATCCTCCTCCTAACCTGAAACTCACACTAACATGCACACAAAGTCAGCTTGAGCTGAGTGAGTTCAAGTTTTAATAAATAGCATCAATAATAAAAATCATAATAATCAATCCAAAGGTTATCAAATATAAAAGGAGTACACCAGTTAAGCCATCGTCATTGGTAAATAATCATTCTTAAATATATATATATATATACATATATATAAACATCCTTATAAGTACCTTCCTATATATATATAATTATATATATATATAACATCCAAGTAATAACATCAGGGTCGAGCAAACGTACAACCCAAACACGTAACATCTCATCAACGTATGCAAACACAAAGTAGGCATACGTAACATCCGTAGTCGATACGACTCCAACATCGCCAAATATTGGCCATACAATAATATATATATATATATATATATATATATATATACATACCATAACATCCCAAGGCCAACTATATACTAGCAAGCCTATATAAAATAGTTTAAACGTTTCATCAAGCAATTCGCTTAGGTGTGCATGCTAGCCCAAAACTTGAAAAGAGTGAAAAGGGGCATCATGAACTCACATGACACAAGACACGGATTCACCACGAGCTAGAGAATCCCTAAGTAATCCCAAAACTCAAACACCTGTCGGTTTACATTCAATCAATACTAATGATAACAAGATGACTCGTTTATCCTACGAGACGTTCTAACGCGGTTCGGATTACCTAAAGTCTCGACCTCATAAAACTAAATCACAACAGCCCCCGAGGCCTCATATTCACCAAAACGACCCTTAGATACTCCCGGGAATAAAGAATTCCCAAATTACCCCCGGAAGCACTAGTTGATATTAATACGCGCGTTTAAGGGTCGTTTAGGCAATTAACATCCAACTCAGCCCCGTGTGGACCCAATATGATAATTTCACAGCCAAAAAGTCGACACAACGCTACACGAGTCAAATGGGTCGGTAACTCGCAAGTACAACGCACTAACTATTCAATAAACACAAATGCGCGTTGTACCGACCCGTTTGAGTAACCGACAACTAATTCAGCCCCAATACTTATAAAAATCATTTTCCAATAGCCCTTATATTAAACCGAAGCTATCCGAACTGAATTGGTCATCAGTTACTTCATCCCTCGCGATAAACGCAACAATCTACTATTCTAGCTAACCGAAAACTATCTTTCAAACAACAACTAGTTGACCAATAAAACGAGTACCAAAATACATGATTTTAAAGTATGTTAAATGGGACATACCTAGAAGTATTGTGGTGCAAAAACTCACTTCAAATAGCCCCGACAAGAACACAATTGAACATCCACCGGTTAAGCCTAAAACGAACTTATCGATCAATAACAAGTAAAACGGGCAGATTTTAGCATGCGAAGATGCATTTAATTACATAAGATAACCTTTGAAATAAATTATTAAATTTTTACCAGACTTTAATAAATATCTTAGGTTTATAAAATTATTTTTATTATATTTTTCCAGTGGACACAAAAATCATAAAAATTCCTCCAACACAGAAAGGTATGTGCAGCTATTTCAGTGCGCAACAAAATGGTTTTATTTTTATAAAAATCATTACCTAGCCAAATTAAACGATTCCAATTGGGTTTGGTTCCTAACTCAAAATATTAACTTCCAGAAGTGGAACTAACTAATTTTGACTTGTAGAAAAAGAGTTATGATGTCGGGAAGAAAAAACAGAATCCGTCATCCCGCATCAGCTTTCACACTCGATCTTATAAAATCATAAAAAGTATTCAAATCTCTTCCAAAAATTACGTATTATACCTTTCTGGAAACTAGACTCAAATTAGAACATTATAGGAACAAGAATCGATCAAAAACAATATATTTTCATCGAGTTACAGACCGAACAATAAACGAGTACGAATCTGTCAGAAATCGTTATAACCAAAACTCAACCCTAATGACCAATAAGTGCGTTAATATGATCAATTAAGGTGTAAAAGACTTGGGGAAACATAAAACTAACCTTGAATTGAAGTTTTAGACCCTAATGATGGCTGAAAAAAAAGAAAATCGCAGGTAGGGGAGGCTGCTGGAGTGCCGATTGCAGAAAGGAGAGTGAGGAGCTAGGGTTTTGTGTTATAATCAAAATGTTACACTTTAGCCCTTAGAGCTTGAAATATATAGCATCTTGAGGGAGAGTTTAAATGATCTAACGTACCGGGATGACGAGAAGGTACCCGAGGAATGCCGGTTAAGTCTCGAGAGATATACATACTTTACAAACTTTAAATGTTTAAATCGAAAATTAACGGGTGTTACAGATGTTAGGGAGGGAATATATGTAAATGCCCTTAATATTATTATTATTTTTCCCCTATTTGTCCACACCAATGAGTTTCGACTAAGAAATCATGGCACCGCCCCCATAATAACTTTCATACCACAAACCCACCTTCGAGAAGACATGCATCGGAAGCTTCGTTTTGTTTTTCTTTCTTTATTCATGATGTATATATTTTATGTATATTATTCTATTTGGACATAATCAAAATAATTTTATGTATCTAATTCTTTCGAGGGTTGTTTATGAAATTTACACTTGAGTTTATTGTTGTTACACGAATCATTTTGGTTGTTTGATTGGTTCTTTTTCCACACAATGTTTCATCAAATTATTTTGTTATTTTTGATCTCAATGTTTCATCAATTTTAGACCAATGCTTTACTTTAATCTCGAAGTTTTGATTATTTATTTTGATATCATTGTTTCATCAATTTGAGACCAATGTTTTACTTTGATCTCAAAGTTTCGATTATTTTTTTTATCTCAATGTTTCGTCAATTTGAGACCAATGTTTAACTTTGATCTCGAAGGTCAATTTCGAAGTTCACTTAGATAATTCACATCCTCACATGGTATCAGATATACAAGTATAAATGACATGCTTTTCACCCCAAAAGTTCGTAAAACAGTCTAGAAATAGGGGTTATGAAACTCACTGTTTAGTAGGTATTCAGTACGGTGTCAGCTCGTGGTTCGTTTTGTTTGCTATCACTTAGATCCTATAATCAATATTATAAAATATAAATATTTTATTATTATTATGGTCTCCATACTAAACTGGGCTGCATATCTAGTCTGGGTATAGTTGTCATGCCCAGAACATGTCAGTAGTCTTAGATTGTGATGTTGTTTAATGTCTAATATTTAAAACTGAACTTGGCTTAGTTTCACTGTTTCACCTGTTGGGCAAAAGTTCAGTTTTACTCAATTAACCCAAAAATATGATTTTTGACCACCATTGATGTTATAATATTCCAACAGGTTCATTAATAACAAACTTGTCAATTTTTATCCCTTTATTGTTTAATTACGAAAATTTATACAATTACTAATTAAAATATGTAAATGTTTGTAAAAATATTTCCGTAGTTATTTACTGATTTATTAATTAATAAAAATTCATTTTATATGTTATTTTTAACTCGTAAATCGTTCGTTTACACCAAATGATTTCCGAAAAATCCGATAAATCTTCTGAGTAATCCAAATAACTTCCAAAATAGCCTGTAAAATTTCCAGAATTTAACAATTTTGTCAACACACCTTTTTGAGTAAAAAACGACCATAAAAACTCGAATAAACGCGAATCCAGAAACCATAACTAGGTTTCTACAATTGACCCTAAATTTTATATGTGATCATATTAAGCCATGCCTGAGTTCTTCACAAAATTTTATAATATTTCAAGAAGTTTAAGCCATGCCTGAGTTCTCCCTAAATTTTATATGTGATCATATTAAGCCATGACGGTAATAAATTCGCCAAATATTATCGGATTGTCGAAAAATTACCAAATTTGTAAAGTGACTCATTCATATGGTCCCTGATACCCTTGAAGATTTTCATTAGCTAACAACAAGCATGTCTCAATCTAATCCTAAATAGCCCCTAAACGAGTGATTCGGCAATACCTTTGTGGTTTTCGTTCGTTTCAACCCTTTTTCTCACTTGTTCAGGTTCTTCGTCTTCTAGTTTATGTAACTACAGGTCCTATATCACAAAACCATGCATGTATCATCAATAATACAGCCTTGAAACATTGGGTTTCGGTTAGGGTTTCAAACCGAACTTTTAAATCGTAAAATCGCAATTTAAACCCCCTAAACCGTGTTTATAGACATAAATAACTTATCAATTCAGATTCCTCACCATGTGTAAGATCAAAACATGTTTTTAGACAATTTTTAGGATTTTTGCGTGGTTAGGATGGGTCTTTGATAATCCTAGTTCAATATTTATATGAAATCCATGTTCAAAACAAGTTCAAATGATAAAAAATGATGAGTTTACTTAGGGTTTTGCTAGAAATCTCAAGAGAAGAGCTTAAGCAACTGCAATGTTTTGATATTTTGTGAAAATTACTTAGTAATGAAGCTAACTTATATAAAAAGAGGGGGGTACTCAATAGTGGCGGCCGTAAGGGCTTGGGCCCCACTTTAACCCATTTGTCTTGTTTTGAGTGCCCGAATGTTAAATCCCGAGTCCAATTTATTTCAGGTTCGGTTTTTGGCAAGAAAAATATATCGGGTACGACAAACAGCGTAAAAAGGAGCGTTTTTCGGCCACATTTTTGTAAAATTAGAAAACCTTACCATTTGTTCGTAAAAATCCAAAATATTTTCATAGATTGCTTAAAGCATCTCAAATAAATGTTTTGTAAGTCTTTTTCGGCTAAACGGATGATACAATGCTTGTTTTGGAACTATATTTTGCGTTTAAAGTCATAGCGGGTAGTTAAACTAGTATCTTTTCGTTTAACTGGTTTGCTATTGTACTAAGGCCATAATATTAATATATTAGCTTTTAATATACATATATCACTTATAGATGCCCCCCCGGGATATCCAGGTCATAACCAAACTCGTTTGGTTATTCGTTTGTTCGATGTGAAAAAACTGCTAAACGTGTATTCGATAGGCAAATACTAAGGTGTACCTGATTTTGTCTCAAATGTCACATTTTCCACCAGTTGGAAAATTTTGTCCCCAAAATTCAATTCAGCTAAGTCCTTGTTAGGAAAAAGGTGCGTTTTTTTTAAATTTGTCTTTTCCTTCCCATATGTATCGGGTCCCCGTTGTGAATTCCACCCAACTTTGATCAAAGAAATTTTGCTATGCTTAATTGTTTGATTTTCCTCTCTAGTATTTCCATTGGTTCCTCTACAAAGTTTTATTTTTCGTTTATGTTTAGATCTTTCAGTTGTACTATCTTGACCTCATTAGTAAGGCACTTTTTTAGGTTCGATACGTGGAAAACATCATGAATGGAACTTAACTCCAAAGACAGTTTCAGTCGGTAGGCTACGGGACAGATTTTAGAAATAACTTCATACGACCCAATGTATCGAGGAGCTAGTTTACTGGTTTTACCAAATCAAATAACGCCTTTCCACGGGATACTTTCAGGAATACTTTGTCACCTATTTCAAAAGACAACGGTTTCCTACGAACGTCAGCATAGATTTTCTGTCAGTCTCGGGCGATTTTTAGTTTGTTTGTGATTTTACGAATTTTATTTGTGGTTTCTTGAATCAAATCGGATATGGTAATTTGGGTGTCGCCCACTTCAGTCCAACACAGTGGTGATCTCATTTTAACCCGTACAATGCCTCATATGGTGCCGCTTGTATGCTTCTATGATAGCTATTATTATACGAGAATTCAACCAGTGGGAGATGCTGGTCCCAATTTTCTCCAAAGTCTAGTACACAAGCGTGAAGCAAATCTTCTAGTGTCAGAATGGTTCGTTCGGATCGATCATCAGTTTGGTGATGGTAGGCCGTGCTAAGATCGATTCGGGTTCCCAAGGCTTATTGCATAGCTTGCCAAAAATAATAAGTGAAATGACTATCTCGATTAGAAATGATTGAAATAGGCACGCCATGTCAAGATACGATTTCGTTAATGTGAATGTCAGTGAGTTTTTCGGTTGTGTAAATGTTTGAAATAGGCACGCATCGTTTGCTCGGGATGTTTTAGGAAGGTGTGTTATAAAGTCCATGGTAATTTGTTCCCACTTCCATTGAGGTATCTCCGGTTGTTTTAACATTCCTAAAGGATTTTGATACTTTGCCTTAACTCTAGCACAAGTCAGGCATTTACCGACATATGTGGCTATATCCTTCTTCATATTGGGCCACCAATAAAATTCTTTCAAATCTTTGTACATCTTATCAGTACCTGGATGAATGGAATATTTGGACTTATGTGCTTCATCCATGATTATGTCCCGTAAGTTATCAAGATTTGGAATCCAGACTCGGATTTTAAAGTATAGAATTTCATCGGTTTCTTTTCAAAGTTTTTCTCTTTCCCGTTTAAGTCTTCATTTTCCAAGTGTTCTTCTTTTAGGGCTTCATTTTGGGCAATACGGATTTGTTCGGTAAGGATAGTTTGAACAATCATTCCAAGTGCTCGTACCTTTAGTGGTTTAATTCTATCTTTTCTTCTCATGGCATCTGCTACTATATTAGCCTTGCCTGGATGATATCGAATTTCACAATCATAGTCGTTCAACAACTTCACCCATCTTCTTTGCCTCATGTTCAGTTATTTTTGGTCAACAAATGTGTTGTAGGTTCTTGTGGTTTGTGTAAATTGTGCATTTTGGTGCCATACAAGTAGTGCCTCCAGATCTTGAGTGCAAAAATAACTGCTCCAAATTCTAGGTCATGGGTAGTATAATTTGTCTCGTGCACTTTTAACTGTCGGGAAGCGTATGCTATAACCTTTTATCCTTGCATAAGTACGCATCCTAAACCTTTTCGTGATGCATCACAATAAACTACAAGGTCATCAGTCCCTTCTGGGAGACTTAGTATTGGTGCTTGATATAGTTTCTGTTTCAACAGTTGAAAAGCCATTTCTCGTTCTTCTCCCCAATCAAAAGTTTGGTCTTTTTGGGTTAAGAGGGTTAAAGGTTGGGCTATACTTGAAAATTTTTCAATAAAGAGCCGGTAATACCCAGCTAGTCCCAAAATTTGGCGAATCTCTTTTGGTGACTTTTGTGCTTGCCAATTTTTAATGGCTTCGATATTTCTCCGGTCTACATGGATTTCACTTCAGTTAACAATGTGCCCTAAGAATTGCACTTCTTGTAGCCAAAATTCACACTTGGAATTTGGCATACAGTTTCTCCCACCTCAATAACTCCAAGATTGTTTGTAAATGTTGCTTGTGTTCTTCCTTGGTTTTCGAATATATAAAAATGTCATCAATAAATACTATAACGAATTTGTCAAGATACGGCTTACAAACTCGGATCATGAGATTCATGAAAACTGTAGGTGCATTAGTTAGCCCCGAAAGGCATAACTAAGAATTCATAGTGACTATAACGAGTTCGAAATGCCGTTTTAGAAACAGCTTCCTCTTAGATTTTTACTTGGTGATAGCCTGAGCTAAGATCGAGAAATAATTCGCCCCTTGAAATTGGTCAAACAAATCGTCTATTTGTGGGAGAGGATATTGGTTTTTGATGGTTACTTTATTTAATTCTCGGTAATCAATACACGCCCTAAAGCTTCCATCCTTCTTCTTTACAAACAACACCGGTGCTCCCAAGGAGAATAACTAGGACGTATAAAACCCTTATCTAATAACTCTTGCAAATGGCTGGATAATTCTTGCATTTCTGAGGGTGTCAGTCAATAAGGTGCCTTAGCAATGGGGGCTGCTCCTGGGATTAGGTCAATACATAATTCAACTTGTCAAGTCGGTGGTAATTCGGGTAGCTCATCGGGAAAGACATCGGGGTATTCACGTACTACGGGAATATTTTCTATACGTTTTTCATCGAGGTTGTTAATAGTTACATTTGCCAAAAATGACATACATCCTTGGCGTAAACACTTTAACACTTTAAGATGAGACACGAGGGGTAATATTGTACCAGACTTCCATCCTATACCATGGTCTCTTCATCATCCGAAAAGGGAATTTTAACGCCCTTGTCATTACAAACGATTTCCGCCTTATACTTAGCTAACCAATCGACAATTACATCGAAGCTTCCTAACTCTACTGGAAATAGGTAAATAAAGAATGGTTGGTCGTTTAGGATAATAGGACTGTTCCGGACTATTTGGTTAACAGATATGTTGAGTCGGATATTTGCTAAGGAAGATTGGAATCTTATCAACCTCCTCAAGAAATAGGCTAAGTATGGACTTCGAGCAAGCTTGGACTATCGAGCATGGTTTACTACCTCGAGCATGTCTTCAGAACCATTTCTGGTAAATTCTTCTATGTGTTGAAGGCTTCGAGCAAACCACACTTCTCCGAGCAAGAGTGTTCTTCTGTCAAGTATGGATTGCCAATCGGAGCAAACAACTTGATCATTCAAGTTTTAACCAAGTGATCAGAGCATAGGATGTCCGAGCACATTGGTGGCGAGCATGGATGCAATAAGAAGATGTCATATGTTCTCAGCATAGACTTCGAGCATGGTTCAGTCCCTCGAGCAAGATTTACATCCAAGCATGCTAAAGATTGTTCAATAAGTCTCAAGACAGGATTGAAGACATCAAGAAGAATGGGCTTGCTCGATGGACAAGTTCGAGCAAAGCATGGATTGGTCAAGAAGAATGAAGTTTACTAGAGGAGAATATTTTCTATGTGAAAATATTCTAAGTTAAGCATGCTCGAAGCCAATCACCGAGTATACAATGCATATTGAGTCTGCTCGAGCAAGTTAGAGATCATGCTCGAAGAATCTTACACTTGTAGTTTTGTTTGTCTTTCATTATGTAATGATTAGGGGATTCTAGAAGGAATGCCAGGGTCTATAAATAGTATCCTAGGTTTCCTTTTAGGGCACGAATGAGCGCACGCAATACGAGAGAAAAACTAGAAACTACTATCCTTTTTGTCTGGAGAATGGTACACAGCCAGCAAGTTCATTAAAGAAAGGCCGGTTTTCCCAATTTCAAATTGGATGACGTCTTGGCATTTCTAAAGGCTGCTGAACATGAGATGATCGAAAATCACATGATAAGAGAGGAGAAGCCCAGCTTCCCAGTGACAAATGCCTTAGTGGCACCCATGGGAAATCTCACTCTTAAGTCACAGCAGCAGCCAATAGTGGAAGAGCCTATTGAGTCAAGCTCAATGTGTGGAGGAAGTCAATCAAGATTTAATGTCCAAATGATTGAAGATGCAACTACTTCTGCAGCTAGTGGACACCCTCCTTACACACCAAACAATTCAAACCATGGAACAGATTACCAAGCCTTATTCTCTATGTTCACTGATTCCTACCATGCTTTTGTGGCAAAGAATCTGATCAACACAAGTATTGTACAAGAAGATCTTGAACAAATAGATGTGAATGATCTTGAAGATATGGACATAAAGTGGCAAGCTGCAATGTTGGCTGTCAGAAGCAAAAGACTATACAACAGGATTGGGAGATCATCTTTCTCAGGATCCAATGACCGGATTAGATTTGACAAGTCTAAAGCTATCTGTTACAACTGTCAGCAGGCAGGTCACTTTGCAAGGGAATGTAATCAACCAAAGCAGTTTGGTAATCAGATGAATTAGAACCAGCTTTATCAGAACCAGCATCAGAATTATCAAGGAACTCAACAGAGAAATCAGATGGTGAATAACAATCCCTACCAGAATCAAAACATACCCCAGCAACACCAATCTCAGCCACAACAAAGGAACAATCAGCTTCAAATTCAGAGCAATCAGACCAGAGTTAATGCAAATGCTGTGAATCAGGCTAGAGACCAGGGAAATGTTGAAGTAACCATGGTACCACATGATGGGGAATTTGACTGGAGCAATCAAGCTGCAGAGATGGAAAAGGAAAATGTAGCATTCATGGCCAAGGTGCAGGACAAGGGAGAGTCTTCAACATCACAGGTACAATCTAAACTATCTATTTCTGATCTTTTTTTAACAATTGATGAACTCAACAAGGAGATTGGAATATGGAAATCTGAGTGTGGAAGGATAGAAGCTTTTCTGAATGTCTATGAGACAAGTGAAGCAACATATGAGAATCAGATTAAAAGTTTGGAGGAAGATTGTATGCAAGCCTACATGACTCAATCAAGAATGACTGTTGAGATTGAAGAGTTAAAGAAGATGTATGCTGATGAGAAGCTAAAAAATTCTGAGCTGCTGATACAAATGGAATTTCTACAGAACTTGGTATCTACTGGAAACATTGTTGGATATGTAGATAAAATTTCCCCTAAAGAAAAATACAAGAAGGTATCACCACCTTTTTGTGACAAATATCCACTAAAAGTAGACAAGGAGAGCAGAAATGAATACCTAAAGTAGTTCAGGAGTGTGTTTGAAGATAAACAAGAGTTTGTGAAGAAATATGAAGATGTAACTGTGAACTGTGAAGGAGAGTTTGTCATGAAAGAGACTGCTAAGACTGAAGAGAAAGAAGTAAAGTAGACTGAACTGAGCAAGAAGCAATGGAGTGAATACTCTAGTGAAGACAGCAACTGTAGTTGCAGAAGTGACAAATCTTCAGTTGACAAGAAAATAAACAAGAAGACTGCAAAGAAGAAGAAAAACAGTGAACAGATCCCAAAGCTGCCAAATCAACACCTAAGCTTCAGAAGCACTATGAAAAGATAAGGAGAGAACACAAGGTGTTTGATATATGTAAAAGACCTCAAACAAAGAACAATAATGATAAATCAGAGAGCTACACATATGATCAACATCCTCCAATTTATCCTGTGTTCTCAAACCATGAGCTGTTTGACATAGGGGATGTTAAATACACTCCAATTAGAAGACATGCTGCTAATCAAAGGGCAAGTTCCTCAAGCAGTTTTTCTAAGATAAAAATGATCAAATTTATCAAAGAACAGTATCCTCAAATACCTGATGTAAGCAAGCCTATCAGAATGGACTTCACCAATTCTCTATACCCAAAAACCTCTCTAGGCTTTGAATTTCCCAAGCTTAGTGACAGATTCCAAGACAAACAACTGCTTGAAGATATGGGAAGCTTTGCTAAAGTTTGGTGCGAAAAGTGTGATGCTTATGGTCATCACACTGATTCATTTTAAGTTTTTGAGGAGATATTTGAAGTTCCTGACATTGTCAGTGGATTTGATATGAATGGATACAAAGAAATGTATGAGAAATATTTAAATGGAGAAAAGGCTTCTTCTGATGGTGAGGATCATAAATTGACATTAGAAAAGAGGCTTAAGTCAGTCCTGAAAATCAATGAAAAAAAAAAGGAAACTGACCAACCTATTAAGGGAATAAGGTCAAATGATAGGGGATTATCAAAGAAGAGACCTAGAGTCCTGAATGGAGATGGAAAATTTCTCCTAAAACAAGGTTTTGAACCAAGAGGTTTTCAATGGAAGACCAAACAAGAGCTAAACAACTGGAAAGACTCCGTGCTTGACAAAATTGAAGAAAGTATCAAGTCACTAGTTGAATATGAATATTATTCTGATGAATCATGTGAAACAATCTATGAAGATCCAGTTCCAACTCCTGTTGAAGTTCAAAATGACACTAACTTACAAACTGATCCAGTTTGTAACTGATCTTTATGTTTATGAATGCAGGAACAGTCCTCGGATGGAAATGATTTATGGTACATGGACAGTGGATGTTCCCGGCATATGACCTGTGACAAGGAAGCTCTAGTGAATTATGAAAGAAAGTATGAAGGACTAGTTGCATTTGGGAGTGATGAGAATGGAGGAAAGATTGTTGGAAGAGGCATTCTTACAAATGGCAAAGTACCTTTTGAGAATATGCGGCATGTTGAAGGACTAGAATATAACTTACTCAGCATTTCTCAAATATGTGATAAATGATACAAGGTTGCCTTCAATGATGAACATTGCCTAATCCTCAAGCCTGAATTAGTTATTCCACCAAAAATGATTATGATGATGACTCCAAGGAATGGGAACCTCTATGAGCTCAGAATGAAAAGTGCAATCTCTAGAGGTGGTTCATGTTTTGTCTCTAAAGCTACTGAAAATGAAACCAGACTATGGCATAGAAAGATGTGTCATGTCAATCTTAAACATGAAAAAATTAGTAAAAGGTGAGCATGTTGTAGGACTTCCAACCAAAGAATTCAAATTGGAGGAAAAATGCTCATCTTGCCTCAAAGGAAAACGACATAAATCATCCCATAGGAGCAAAATGATAAATTCAATTGATGATGTCTTGGAATTACTTCACATGGGTTTGTTTGGTCTTGTAAGTGTTCTAAGCATTGGAAAGAAGAGATTCTGCCTAACTTTAACAGATGATTTTTAAAGGTTTACATGGGTCTTCTTCATGGGAAGCAAGGATGAGACGCTAGAGCTGATCAAGACTTATGTATTGAAAATGGAGAATCAACTTGAGCAAAGGGTGAAAGTGATCAGAAGTGACAATGGATCAGAATTCAAGAATGGAATTATGGAAGAATTCTGCACTTCTAAGGGGATCTTTCAACAATATAGTGCTCCAAGAACCCCTGAACAGGTTGGTGTTGTAGAAAGAAGAAACAGAACATTAATTGAGACTGCAAGAACCATGATAGCTGATGCAAACTTGCAAGTAACTTTTTGGTAGAAGCTATTAGCACTACTTGCTATGTTCAGAAAGAGTGCTCTTGAACAAAACTCACAACAAGACTCCATATGAGATACACTTTAATAGAAAACCTTATGTGAAGTTCTTGAAGCCTTTTGGATGCAAATGCTCACTACTGAATAAAAAGGACTGCCTAAAAAAGGTTGAATCCAAATCTTTGGACTGTTTCTTTATGAGCTATTCATCCTAATCAAAGGCCTACAGAGTCTATGTTAAAGAGCATATAGTAGTTATTGAGTCCTCAAACATTATCTTTAATGAAAATCACTTTAATAATGTTGAAGGACCCAAGTGGCTTTTTGATCTGGAAAAGATGATTAAATCCTTCAAAATCTATAATGAAGATATGGATGACAGCATGTTCAGAACATGTATTGAAGAAAAAGGAAAACAGAAACAGATTGACTTGGACAAGTTATGGTCAACAGTTGCTTCAGAAGAGAAGGGATTCAACTTTGAAAGAAGCAACAACAAACCAAATGAGTTGGAAATTGGTGACCAAGAAGCTACAATTGAAGTATCCTATGATGGTCCAAGTGAGAATGAGAGTGATCCAATGCAGAGTCAACCTGTAGAAACAAACAGGTATGAAGACAGGTTCGAGTCTCTGTTTGACTCCTTACAGCTTGGAAACAATATGGCATCCTCTTCAAGAAATGCCTTCAATACTACCACTCCTGATGCTAAAGAAGCAACTTAAAATGAAACTACTGAATTGAATATGACAAATCTCGAAACAGAGGTAACAGCAAATAATGTCATTCAAACTACCTCCACTGAAAGAAACCATCCTGCAAAAAACATCGTTGATGACTTGCATGAAAGAGTGACAAGAAGTTCATCTGAAAGGGCAAACATATGTCTTTATGCTTGTTTTCTATCCCAAGTTGAACCAAAGAACATCAATCCAGCCTTAAAAGACAACAACTGGGTGGAAGCTATGCAGGAAGAGTTGGCTCAGTTTAGAGACTTACATGTCTGGGATTTGGTTGACAAACCCAGAGGAAAGTATGCAATTGGAACCAAGTGGGTTTTCAGAAACAAGAGAGATGAAAGAAGGATTGTTATTAAGAACAAAGCAAGGCTGGTGGCTCTTGGATGCCTACAAGAAGAAGGAGTAGACTTTGAAGAAGTTTTTGCTCCTGTTGCAAGACTAGAAGCCATCAGAATCTTCCTAGCATATGCAGCATCCATGAACATCAAAGTCTATCAATTGAATGTTAAGTCTGCATTTCTGAATGGGAAGATTGATGAAGAAGTTTATGTGACACAACCACCTGGATTTGAAGATCCAATTCATCCTAACAAGGTGTACAAGCTAAGTAAAGCATTGTATGGATTACATCAAGCTCCTAGAGCTTGGTATGATGAGCTTTCAAATCACCTGCTGGATAATGGTTTCTGCCGTGGAGCTATTGACAAGACACTGTTTATAAGAAATGGAAGAAAGATCTACTGCTAGTATAAGTGTATGTTGATGACATCATTTTTGGTTCAACAAATGAACAGAGTGTAAAGACTTTGAACTAATGATGAAGTCAAATAAAAAATGAGTTCTATGGGAGAAATGAACTTATTTCTTGGACTACAAGTACAACAGAACGCAGATGGTATCTTCATAAATCAATCAAAGTATGTTCAAGAAATACTATGCAAATTCAAGTGCCAGGATTACAAGACAGCGTCCACACCAATGGACACACATGAGAAGATGGTACTAGATGATAAGGGGGAGACCAGCATGAGTATAGGGCTAAGCTAGGATCATTGATGTACCTGACAGCATCTAGGCCAGATATTATGTTTGTTGTGTGTGTCTGTGCAAGATTTCAAGCTAACCCCAAGGTATCCCACATGTTGGCAGTGAAGAGGATATTCAGATATCTTAAAGGAAAACAAGACTTAGGGATTTGGTACCCAAAGAACCCCTCTTTTGACTTGATGGCCTATACAGATAGTGACTATGATGGTTGCAACATGAGTAGAAAATCAACTTCAGGAGGTTTCCAGTTTCTAGGAAACAGGCTGCTGTCTTGGCAATGCAAGAAGCAGACTACAGTGTCCATCTCAACTGCTGAAGCTGAGTATATTGCTGCATCTGCATGCTGTGCACAGGTTTTATGGATACAAAATCAACTGCTGGATTATGGTCTGAATTTCTTACTTACTCCTATCTTAATTGATAATACTGCTGCTATGTTTATTGTCAAAAATCCAGTACAACACTCTAATTCTAAGCACATTGAAATTAGGCATCACTTTATTAGAGACTGTAGTGAAAAAGGCTTAATAGAAATGAAAAGGGTAGATACATCTGATAACTTGGCTGACCTGTTCACCAAACCTTTAGATAAAACCAGGTTACACTTTCTGTTAAAATGCGTAGGTATGATAAATGTTGATGAAATTTGATTGATGATGTGTTCTTAGGTGAGATGCTTACTGACTACTATTTGTTGCTCACTATGATAAATTGCATGATTTGTTGATGAATGCTTAACTGACCATATTGATTGGATGAATCATGCATGATAAATTGCCTGTGTGAAATTTAATATGTCTTTGATATTCATGTCTCTGGTACTTAAATATTTATCAAAATTAGGTACAACATGACTTTCTCGAAGAAACTAATTTCTGTCATATAAATGATTTTTGACTAAGCAAACAGTTTTCGGTGAACTCATAAGGGAAATGATAATTCTATTCAGTTACAAGCTTTGAAGAAGCTTAAAATGTTTTTACATGGAGATTGAATCCAACCTTTGGGAAATGATAGTACATTGTTTAATCTCCTAACCCATGAATTATAGGCTTAAAGGATTTCTGCTCATTAACTTGACATTTTGTATGGTATCTTCTCATGACTGTAGTGACACAAGTGATACAAATATATTGATCATGCTAAGTTTGATGTGGTGACACATTTGAAGACCAAGTTATGTTTCCTTGCACATCTCTCCGAATGATAGGAAGAAAGGCAATTATCCAATCATACACGAGCCTGTTGGTGTTTTGGTCTCACAAAAACAAATTTACAAAGTATCTGAGCAGCTATAAAAATATTGCTATATAAAAGCTTGACAAAAGAAAAGGAAGAAAAATAAAAATATTGAAAAAGAGAAATGCTTTAAAATATAGTATAAAAAGAATAAGTTATAAAATATCATGACTTAAGGGGCACCAAGAGAACTACAAGGGTGGGACAAACAAATTAGTCCTAAACACTCTGAATGTAAGGCATGTAAGTCCGGAAGGTATGTAAGTCCAACGTTCAACCTTAGAGTCTTATATATATATATATATATATATATATATATATATATATATATATATATATATATATATATATATATATATATATATATATATATATATATATATAATGTATGCTCAAAGTATTAAAAACAATTTTGACCAAGGCATCAGGGGGTTGAAGTCTAATTGGGGTGATTTGGAGAAAGCTAAATAAGCCTTGAGAAGAGATTAGGGACAACCTGAAGTCCAAAATGTTGACCATTCTTCACTTAAGCCTTAATTGGACTTTAAGTATATCACAAATGTTATGATAATCATGCTAAGTGCTACTACCTAATGTCAACCTGACTTAGATCATAATAAGGCTGACTATGAAATGGTGTGAAAGATTTTGAACAATTTGATCTCATGTTGAGATCTCTCCAAAATGGTTTGAAAAGAATTTTAACTTAATTTTTATCTCTTGTTCACCTTAAACTTATGCTTAAATTACAACAGTGGGTTAAATGATTTATCTACTTGATTTAAGAAGAGTTTGAGTGTAATATTTGTCTAGTCTGCTAGACAAATGATGGTGTGTTTTGAAATGCAATCTGGATTGATCTAAGTGTTTCGAGCATAGATATATCATATGTTGCTCTTCGAGCACAATGATATGCTTTGAAACCTTGTTACAAGTGTTTTAAGCATAGTTATCTCAAAGGTTGCTCTTCGAGCACAATTTTCTTCAATGATCAGATAATTAGTGTCTCGAGTATGTGTTTATGCTTTGTAAGGCCCTATTCCAGGTAACCCTACTTTGTTGTTGGATTTACTCATAAACAAAATTCTAACATCAGAGTTAATTTAAACTTTCGCGGAATAATTTAAAACTTCAACATCACATTACAAACATTCATTTTTGTCATAACATACAAATTGTCTTTTCATAACATAACATAAAATAGTCTTGACACTTCTTCATAGATGCCAGTCTCTTTACCTCGCGCCATGTGTCCCGCCTCAAGCCAGCTGCCTCAACCTATCTGCCTGCGTGCATACTAAAAGTCAGCTACGCTGAGTGAGTTCTAGTTAATCAATTTAACATACAATACATTCTTATCCTTACACATACGCGTCCGAAGATACGTATTCATACCTTACTTTGCTATTACTTCTTTCACACATACTTTATATACATGCATACGTACTTACATACTTTCTTTCATAAAACCCTATGGTATACCATAAGCTATTCTACATTAAACATCACAGATATTGTAAGGGTCTGGTCCCTATCATCACAGATATTATATGGGTCTGGTCCCTAAAATCACAGATATTATAAGGGTCTGGTCCCTAACATCACAGATATTATAAGGGTCTGGTCCCTACTGCCTCGAATAACCATACCTTTATCATACGTGTGTATTTTACCTGTCTCATGTATATAATATATATATATATACATGCTCATTCATACTATCATTATATAGTAATAACATCCAATACATAGTCATACACGTATCATACACTTATCAATTAAGTAAATGTATTAACTATCACATAGGAGTATGTACACAGCCTCGAAAACATTTCAAAGAGAAATGCGGCTAGAACTCACCTGGAGTCAGTTTCTCTCGTCGTTAATGGTAATGTCTTTCCTTAGTTGAGCACGGCTAACTGTACAATACATTACGCGTGTAAATTATCCATTACTACTACTTCCTACATCTAATTTAATGAAACTCTCATCTAACGGGGGTCCGGGGGCAGCGCCCCTGGTAGCGGGGTCTAGGGGCGGCAGCCCCTAGCAGGGTCCAAGGGGCAGCCCCCCTGGCTGGGGTTGAGCTGCTTTTTTCGCTTCGCATGGAAATTTTTCGCTTCGCATGGACATGCGATGCGAAATAACCTTTTTCGCTTCGCATGGCTGTGCGATGCGAAACAACCTTTTTCACTTCGCATGGTCATGCGATGCGAAATAACCTTTTTTCGCTTCGCATGGCTGTGCGATGCGAAACAACCTTTTTCGCTTCGCATGGCTGTGCGATGCGAAATTACCTTTTTCGCTTCGCATGGTCATGCGATGCGAAATAAGCTTTTTCGCTTCGCATGACTGTGCGAAATTTTTCCTTTTCTTCGTTTTTACCATTTTAAAGCCATCTCCCGACACATTCTGACCCCCTGCACCTAATCCTGAACCCATATCTCTCATAGTCCGACGCCACCTTTTCACCTTAAAGTGCACCCAAGAGGTTATAACTTACCAAGTTTATATTTTTCTTACATTTCACAACCCGAACTATCATTATATCTGTTTGCATGCCAATTCTAACCATAAAACTTAACCATTTAAACTGAAACCTGCCTTTTGCTTCGGGTTCGAGTTCAGATCGGGACAACACTCAGGATCTTCCAAACGTTTCTTGTTGCTCGATGACGTTGAACACGAGATTCACCTTTCTTTTGCTCGGATTTGGATCCGGGTGTTTGAGAGAAGAAGTGTGTGTGTTTTTAGTGTGTGGAGAGGGAGACAAAATGGTGAAATGGTGGGTGGGTTGGGTTTATATAGTGGGTTATGGGTCCCACCATCCACTCTCCATTCCCATTTCAAATCCTTATCCAAACATTTAACACACGACTAACTTAACGACACACAGTTAATAACAAAACTTTCCGTCATGTATTATTTAACAAAAAGTTAGATGTTACATGCTTGATGCGAGCTTTGTTGCCTTGTTCGAGCATACAAATAGACATGATAGATTTTTCAAGTTGTTCGAGCATACTTGTTATCACGAGCTACTGAATTGCATCTTTAAGTTGTATTTGATATTAAGACAATCTCGAGTATGATCCTATAATACTCAAGCATGTGTGACTTCACATAAGTTGGCAACGTTAGAAGTTGGGTAAGGGTCTCGAGCAAGGGTATACTCGAGCACAGTATTGAAATATCTCAAAGGATCTTAATCATTTCTAAGTTGTTTTCTCAAGTATACTTCTCTTCGAGCAAACCATAAATGAAATCTTTCTAAATACTTACCCAGTTTCTATTGGAAGAAAGTCGAGCGCAGTTAAGGATAAGATTTAGAGTACTATGGAATACAGCTGTTAATTTTGTCTGTATACTCGAGCATGGATGGTACAATTATTTGAATTAAATGACACTGTCGTGCACTAGACGAAAAAATTATGTCGTACCATCTAAACGTTAGGTATAAAAGGGGGACTTAGAAACTTTTTCAACATTTCATTTCCCTCTTTCTACCTAAACAAAAACCCTTTTGCTCGTGTATCCCCTGCTTACTCTGAATACTTATTTGTGCTTGATTATTACTCGGAAATTAGCCATTAGCTCTGTTTCGACCTTGGTAAGATATCGATTATCGTTATCATATCCCCAAGTTTCGAAATTAGGGTTTCTATTGAATGATTACTGATAAATGCTTGAATTGTGTAGGTTCGCAAACTACTACAGAACAGGCTACTGAAAACGCTATTCTTCTTTAAACTACTCTCCGCTATCATTTACGCATTTATGTGTACTGATTATTTTTTTATTTTGCAGAACTGATGGCCATGAAATTCGAGAAGAGGCACAATATGTGTGCCCGGTTGGAAGTAGATAATGAAAATAGGGAGTTGGAAGTCATGATCAACTTCCTTCATAACTCCAACTTAAGGGTGGCACTCACGGAAAACCCAACTATATACAGGAATCACATCACCGATTTCTGGAACTCTACTACTTACGTTGATGATGTCAATGGGAAAAGAATAGAAGCCTCTATCCTGAATCAAGATATTGAAGTTACTGAGGCATCAATCAGAGAGGCACTACAATTAAACGATAATCATGAGGTGCTGCAATTGTATTCTGTCCTAAGACTAATGAAAATCTTTCAAGAAACCGTGAGATATCAAGGGGGTGTAAATGAGGGAAAATTTCAGAAAGGAAGCTTTCCCTTGATATACAGATTCCTAATACATCATGTCATCCAGTCCCTGTCTCCAAGGAGAGGGACTTGGACTTTATTGAGCAGAGAGCTTGCCACCATGACAGTAGCCATATTGTATTAATAACCATTCAATTTCTCAAGATTTATTTTCGACGGACTGGTTTCGAATGCAGAGAAAGAGGTGAATCATAGATTTCTTATGTACCCAAGATTCCTCCAAATTCTCATCAACAGGTCTCTGCAAAATCTGCAACTGACAGGAGAAGTTCTCAGATTGCAGGACCCTGATATCTGTCAAAGATTGAATGATAAAAGGAGTAAAGTCACTAACAATGCCGAATGGATGTTCTCCCTTGGTTACTTGTTTCAGGTGTTGGAGTAATTAATGTACCACTCACACCTGGTCATGATGAAGATGAAGGTGACAATAATGAAGGTGAAGATGATGCAGATGTAGGCGGAAATGATGAGGGTCCTAATGATGATGACAATCCAGATGATGGAAATGATGATGCTGCTAATGAGCTAATTATTGAATCAATTGCACCAGAGGCTGAAAATGTTGATGTTATGGGTCATAATGTTGGAATTAATGAGTCTATTGATGATCCAGTTGAAAATGAGATGGTCATATTTGCAGGTTCTGGACCAGAACTTCATAAAGAATCTCCAATGGGTGATAGTGGACCAGCAACTGATCAAATAGATAATGATGTTTTTATTGCAAATGTGGACTCAAATGTAACGAAAACGATTCAAAAGATTACACCACCAGATTCACCAGACCCTGTACAAGATAAAGAACATACATCCTCCTTTGATTCTAAACCTGATCATGATAATATTCCCTCATCATCTGCAACAACAGAACCAGTATCTTCAAGTCCTGAACCCATTCAAGACCCTACATTCCAAACTCCTCCAACATCACCCATACAAGACCCAATCATTCCCTCATCACCTTTTTCAACACCAGCTAAACCTACCCAAGACACACATCTTTCCCCACCACCAATCTTACCTCTAAAGGAAACTATACCTACTGAACCCATTCATACTTCCCAATACATCCCTGAAGAACATGTACCTTACAGACTACCCTCACCAGAAACCTCCTCACCCGAACCGGTTTCTGAACCTACCTCTCAACCCACTCAAGAAACACCACCTTCAAGCCCGAACATTAATGATCTTATCTCTGAAAATGCAGAACTGAAGTTTGAGAATATAATGTTGAAAGAAAAGAATGCATTTTTGAATCAGAAAAACATGGCCCTGGAGCCAAGCTCTACAGCATGCCTTAATCTGGATTCAAACCCTGGAGCAAGCTGAGGTTGAGAAGACCTCAGATGCACCAAAACAGGTGGAGAATATTCCACAACATGCAGATGCTCTGAAATTCTTAAATGAACTATACAATGAGGGCAGTGAAGATGAAACTGAGGTGGGACATCCAATGCTCTTGAAATTATCAATGAAGAATATGTAGAAGATGCATTAGATGAGGGGGAGTCAGACAAGGAAGAAGAAACCCCAGAACAGATATCTAAAAGGAAATAGAAGGGAAAAGGAATTACATTGACTGATGAAGATCTACATCCTAAATCTGTACAAATATTGCAATCTGGAGATGAAATACTTCAAAGGGATGATGTAGTAGATCCAGACATTGCTGACGTAGAGTATGTTCAAACTGTGAGAGAGTGATGGTTGAAGAAGAGGAAGAGGAATTTCCTCAAGAAGTGCTGGAGGCACTGATTGAGATGAAGAAGAAGGAAGAGGAAGAAGAAAGGATGAAAAAGGTAGCTGATGAAGCCATAAGGGCTGCTATGGAGGAGCTAAAAAAGAAATAAAATGAACAACATACTCATATAGCACAAGAAGAAGTTGAGCCCAAGCAAGTACAAACTGAATCTGAGAATGAAAATGAACAACCAAAGATGAAAGAGCTCGAATTGGCTCCAATAAATCTAGAAACAAATGAAGATGAGATGATAGAACTGTTTTATGGATCAGTTGTCAAGTTGGTTGTTCTAATGACTATGACAGAAATTCTGAAGAATCCTACAAGACATGCTCCTGAGATTGTGTCAGCTGCTCAAAAGGCCCAAAAGGAATTTGAACAAAGAAGCAGTATACCAGAACCAAGAGTTGAGGAAGTAGTTTTGACTACAGAACCGACAATCAATGAGGTTGTTGATGATGATGGTCAAGTAAAAGAGCCCAGAATTGAATAGATTGTTGATGATGAACAGGGCGGTGTGAATAAAGAGACTGTAATGACTAAACCAGTGATCATTGAGCAAGAGACTGAGGCTGAGGGGGTTATGAAAAGAAAAGAAACATCTGAAATAGAAATTCCCAAAGCCAAAAGACAAAAGACAGCCGAAAAGTTCTACAAAAGAAGACATAACTCCAAGTTTGTGTTTGAGTCTATGACTACTCAAACTGAAGAACCAATGATTAAGGCTTTACACAACTTGGATGAACACTTGGAAGTCGAAGAAGATGAAGAAAGGACAAAGAAGACTGATGACAAAGAAAAGGAAGATAGAGCCTACCTCATGAGCCTAAAATATGATGAGAAATATCTTCAGAGAATGTCCAAAGAAAATATTATACAAGAGGGTGAAGGCTGGAGGAACAGAGAATCAAAAAGAGAATTCTTGGTAAAGGCTGGACATAAGCCTGCCTTTTTAAACCTACAATCATTTGACTTAATCGATAAAATATACAAGAATGCTCTGGTAGATGATGTAGCCAACTATGTTGAGAAAGTTAGAAAGAGAAAAGAGAAAGAAGGAAAGAAAGTGTTGGTAGAAGTAGATAGAAGCAAGAAAAGAACTGAGAAGGAGATCAGAGATGAGAAAGAGTATGAGTCATTAAAAGTCAAGCACAAAGACATCAAATTTCTGCAAGTACATGGCTACAACTACAACTCCATGATCAATCTATCTCTTGAAGAATTGAAAAGGAAAGTGAAAATGGTCAAGGATTCTCACAAGGATTAGAAATGCTCTGTAGATTGCTTAAGAGAAAAGGAGTTGAGAATGAGACTGGAAAAGGAGAAGGAAGATGCTGAAAAAAGAGAAAGGCAGAGGTCACACAATGGTTCAATGATCCACAAAGAGTACAAACATTAAAGGACATTGTGATGAATAAGGGAATGACCGAAGAAGAATTTGATAAAATGCCTCATGACCAACTTCTTGATATCTACCATAGAGAGCAAAGATTATTTCTGGAAACTAAAAGAAAACTGCGGGAAGCCAAGCTAAAACAGCAAGAGGAAGAAAGGGCGTACATGATAAGCATACTCTTCTAGAGAGGTGCAAATATAGGAAGGTTGATGATGCAAAGCTATGAAACCATCAAACAATGGTTTGGAGAGTCAGAAATGGAAGAAGCAAAGAAACATCCACCAGTCAGAACAAGCAGGACTATAATAAGGTCAGAGATTGTGAGGCATGAACCGGAGAATTTAAATCTGCCCACACATCTTTACTTTGACAAAAGATCAAAGACCTTGAGAGTGGTGACTGAAGATAATGAAGAAAGTTTGATAATCTTCAGAGATGACCTGAGAAAATTCTCATTGGAACAATTGCAGAAAATGGCTGAAATGAAGCTTTATGACAATCAACAGAGAAGTCAGCCTACAGGTCAACAGAGGAATGATCTCTCAAAATTCTTGAAAGAACAATCAGAAAAGGGATTCCCTTTTCTGAAACAAAGAAGGAGAGAAGTCCACAGTAAGGCAGAGAGAGAAAAAAGAAGAAAAAGAATTAATGAAGTTCACACTTTAGAACTCTCTCTATGGGACTCCAAGAAAAGGAAGACTCATCAGGCAAGCAGCTCTAGTGGCGAAAGGAAAACTTTGAAAGAGTGCTTGGCCATGAGAAGGGAGATGATGGAGCCAAACTCGCAAGTGCAACAAAATGGCAAGATATTCCATCTCACCTACAACAAAAACAAAGACTCAATTTCACTCAAAAATGCATAAGGAGGAACAATTGCAGTGGTTGAGTATGATGAGGATCTAAACTTCATACACATCCAAGACTTACAAGATATTATCAATGCAGAATTCCCACTTGATTCTGAAGATGGAGTGGAGTTAGATATGTTCAAACAAAAGGCTGCCTTCATAAAACTCAAGAAAGAAAAAGCAGCTGAAAAGAGTCTAAGTAGAAGATAGCAGGATGGAGCTAAAGAATGATCAATTTTATTTCTTCTTATATTTGCTTTGTTTGTTTGTCATCATGTATTTTACTTTGTATTTTGAAAAATGTTTGAATTTGATGTGTAATGCCTAAATAGCAGAATTCCCTTGTGTAATGAAATGACAGTTATGCTTAAATTGAATATTTTTTTTTGAAAGCTGATACATGTGTAACTATGTTTTACAGGTATGTTTTTTTGCATCAGAGATTGTTCCAATCTAGGGGGAGATTATTAAGTCGGATATTTGCTAAGGAAGATTGGAATCTTCTCAACCTCCTCAAGAAATAGGCTAAGTATGGACTTCGAGCAAGCTTGGACTATCGAGCATGGTTTACTACCTCGAGCATGGTATTCAAAACCATTTCTGGTAAATTCTTCTAAGTGTTGGAGGCTTCGAGCAACCCACACTTCTTCGAGCAATAGTTTTCTTCTGTCAGGTATGGATTGCCAATCCGAGAAAACAACTTGATCATTCAAATTTTAACCAGGTGATCAGAGCACAGGATGTCCGAGCACATTAGTGACGATCATGGATGCAATAAGAAGATGTCATATGTTCTAAGCATAGACTTTGAGCATGGTTCAGTCCCCCGAGCAAGATTTACATCCGAGCATGATAAAGATTGTTCAATAAGTCTGAAGACAGGATTTAAGACATCAAGAAGCATGGGCTTACTCGATGGACAAGTTCGAGCAAAGCATGGATTAGTCAAGAAGAATGAAGCTTGCTAGAGGAGAATATTTTCTATTGGGAAATATCTAAGTAAAGTATGCTCGAAGACAATCACCGAGCATACAATGCATATTGAGTATGCTCGAGCAAGATAGAGATCATGCTCGAATGTTGGGTCGGATTTATGATAAGGAAGATTGGAATCTTCTCAACCTCCTCAGAAAATGGCTAAGTATGGATTTTGAGCAAGCCTAGACGATCGAGCATGGTTTTACTACTTAGAGCAAGGTCTTCAGAACCTTAAATGGTTGAATTTTCTAAGTGTTAAGGCTTCGAGCAAGCTACACTTCAACGAGCAAGAGTATTCATCTATCAAGCATGGATTGCCAATCGAGCAAACAGCTTGATCCTACAAGTTTTAACCAAGTGTTACGAGCACAGGATGATCGAGCACATGGGAACAAGCATGGATGCAATAAGAAGATATCACGTGATCAAAGCAAGGACTTCGAGCACAGTTCAGTTCCCCGAGCATGATTTAAATCCGAGCATGCTAAAGATTGCTGAATAAGAAGACTAAAGACATCAAGAAGAATGAACTTGCTCGATGGACTAGATCGAGCAAAGCATGTTTTAGTCAAGAGGAATGAAGCCTGCTGGAGGGGAATATCTTCACTGAAGATATTCTAAGTAAAGTATACTCGAGGACATTCATCGAGCATACCTAGCATAGTGAGTTTGCTCGAGCAAGATTGTTACCTTACTCGAGGACTCAACACTTGTATTATTTTGTATTTCATTATGTAATGATTAGGAACTTCTAGAAGGAATGTCAGGGTCTATAAATAGGGTCCTAGGTTTTCATTTTAGGGCAATGTTGGTACACACGGAATACGAGAAACATTTTAAAGGAATGTTCTATTTGTTTCCTCGTACAGTCGCCGCCGCCGTCATACACGAAACCCTAGACATTCCTTTCACTATTTCATTAATGACTCATTTAATACGGTGAATTTTTGTCTTTGAATGTGCTTTTATTGATTACCAATGATCGTTTCGTGTTTGTTATTTTCACTCCTTCGTTCCCATTCGTTGGATATCCTGATTCCGCCTGGATATTCAACAGGCCTTTGGGTTGCATAGTCGGTGTGTTCTTGTCAACCTTTTCGAAGGTTTCACCCGATTCACGTTCCTGACAAATGGTATCAGAGCTTGTGTAAGCTCGCTGAAGGCCACGGGACAGAAGGTTTGTGAAAAAGCTTGAAGCTTTACTCTGTTTCACTACTGCAAATTCCAGATCTGCTAAAATGGAAGACCAAGAAGTCTCTACCAACAAGATGCCAAGATTGCTTGGACAAGAAAACTTCATCAAATGGAAGGTGCTCTTCGAAGCAGCTGTAAACTACAATGACCCAGAGCTTTGGACTTCTATCACTGAAGGAAACTATGTTCCTTCAACAACTCCAAACAACAATGCCACTGTTGAGTTAAAAATGAAGAAACAGGACGATAAGGTTTTGTCGATGCTGAAGCTAGGTCTTTCTTGGAAAATCTTGACAACTATCAATCACCACAAAACAGCAAAGGGTATGTTTGATGCGGTCATCGACATGTTTGAAGAAAATACTGAACTAAGAAATATAAAGAAAGACAGATTGAAGCAACAGCTAGACAGGTTCAAGTTTAAAGACGAAGAGAGATTAAAATCAGTATTGCAGAGGTTTATGATGATTGTAAACGACATAAGAACAACAGATCTAGAGATCTCTAACTTTGAGCTGAACAAGAAGCCCTTGTCATCCTTGTCCGGTGAATGGTACACTGCCATCAAGTTTATTAAGGAGAAAGTCAGTTTCCCAAATTTTAAGCTGGATGATGTGATTGCATTTCTTAAAGCTGTAGAACAAGAAATGATTGAGAATCATATGATTAGAGAGGACAAGCCATGTTTTCAAGTGAACAATGCTCTTGTAGCACCAATGGGCAATCTCTCAATCAAGAACCAGCAGCCTATTACTGAAGAGCCATCAGAAACAAGTTCAACATGTAGTGGCCAGTCAAGGTTTAATGTTCAGCTGATTGAAGATGATACTACCTCTACAGCAAATGGACAGTTGATGTGTGTCTAATACTCCTATAAAATTGACCCTCACAACTAAGCTTTAATATTAAAACGAAAATCTAAAACCACACACAACCGGCAAGTGTACCGATCGCAAGTAGTATAGACCTAGGAAGTCCGAGTATCGAACACGTGGACACATAAGACGCTAAAGATCACTAACCCTAGACGAGACCTACCTTAGAATAATAATTAATTGATTTTTGAATTCTTTTAACTTAACTGAACTAACTGGATTAACTAATAAAACTTACCAAAAATAGAAAACTTAACGGAAAACTAACTGAGTTGACTTCGGATGGAGAAAAACGTCTACCTAGGTCTGAATCAAATTGTAGGCCTAACAAGCTAATGGATTAAATGATATCTAGACACCGGTCCCTAAAGATGACACGACTAAGGATCGCTTGGGCTCACTGGATTGATTACCTCTCGGTCTCACACAACAAACCCTAACTATTCAAAACTTAACGGAAAACTAACTGAGTTGACTTCGGGTGGAGAAAAACGTCTACCTAGGTCTGAATCAAATTGTAGGCCTAACAAGCTAATGGATTGAAGGATATCTAGACACCGGTCCCTAAAGATGACATGACTAAGGATCGCTTGGGCTCACTGGATTACCTCTCGGTCTCACACAACAAACCCTAACTATTCAAAATCGCCTAAAACGACCAAACCGGGAAACAATTGCTAACGTGTTCTAATGAAGGATCACCTCTCGGTCTCACCAACACTCGACCCTAATGGCAATGTATACTACACAACCAAGGATAGAGGAACAATTCAACTTAAACCAAAATAGATCAACTAGTCGCTCAAAACTCTTAAACCTGACAAGAAACGAACTCGCTCTCGCGCAATCTTTATTCTAGCATGCAAAGGCAATGAGACAACCCTAACTTCCTATCACCTCTCGGTCTCAAGGAAGGTGTTTAACCGCTGTACTTAATCCAAATAATCACGCAACAAAACCCTACGGTTGTACCTACCGCAAACAAACCCTAAACACAAAGTCTAGAATCAAACAATGCACCGATCAATCAATAAAAAACTAATCAATCAACACACGGGGTTTATGAAATGAATCACTAAAATTTCCAGCCCTTAAACACAACCTATTTCATGTCTAAATCAAACTTTACAATTGTAATTCAAGTCTATTAATTAAACAATCCATAAAACCTATCAAACACTAACAATAATCATCATTCCTAGGTAGAACTAACAAGTTTAGCCAATAATCATCTTTGGACAGCAGCAAATAATTAATAAACACATCATTAATCCCATACCAAACATCTTAACAATCATCCAATGATCAACAATAATTAACAATTCAATCTCTCAATCAATTGCAAAACAAATCAACAATTAAACAAGAAATCAAAGTGTATGAACAATGAAAGAGATGTAAGGATATGGATGTTTCCGGGGCTGTTCTTGCTGTCAAAAACGATGGGGATTCAATCCCGAGGCTTGGTTCTTGTGTCTTCTTCCTTCCCTAGCCGCCACAACCTTCAAAACCTAAGTCGAAAAAACTTTTTCCTCTTCCCCTTGCCTGCTGCCTGCTGCGATCGGCCAGTAGCCAGCCCCCTAGGGTTTTTTTTCTTTTTTATTTTATGTTATAATATGAGGCTTGGGCTTTTCCATGATGTAACGGACCGGGCCTTGAGTTTTTACTTGAAAATGTATGCGTAAAAGGCTCTTAAACTACTCCAAAAGCTCGGTTTCTTCCTTTCTTTTACTCAAAACCTACAAGATTAATAAATGTATGTAAAACCTATCTAAAACGAGTTAAAACATATAAAATATAATATAATACGCGGATAAAACGTGCGGAAAATACGTGTGTTTTACAACACATCAAATATCCCCACACTTAAGACTTTTTCGTCCCTGAAAAAGAATACTACACAGAATCATACCCGAGTTTTAACCGACAACTCTTGGTTTTATTTATTTATTATTATTAATATATTATTTTTTTTCTTCTTTTTAAAGTATTAGAAAAAGTGACCCGTTACCCCTTCCAACTTTCACCTAATAAGCTAGATCAGGTCGATTGCCGGTATTGCTGTCCACTTTAAACCCATGCCCCTAATACTTACCGAGGTAAATAAGGTGTGACGATTCTATTAATTTGTATGACTAAGTGGAACCCACACCTAAAAGCCTTGCTGCCACTTCACCAATTCCATTATGGTTTTACCGGGCCGAGCAACCCCAACTTGACTTAAACCTATTGCCACATGATTAAACATTTCGACATGTACAAACATAGCTCTCTTTCAAATGCACGCAATTACAAATGCATTCTTTCTTTTATTTCTTTTTCTGCCTTTTGGCTTTTTGCAATTTTTTATTTTTTTATACTCATATTACATGGCTTTTGCATGAATAGAAACAAATACAAAAGATAAAACAACTAATATATACAGACGATCATGTGACTCGAGGCTTGAGTATGACCCGGCTTTTCATTCCAGTCATGTCACGAGCTTAGTTAAGCAAACAAAACCCCTAAGATGTTTCCCACTATAGTCAGGACATTTAAGAGGTTCAATTAGGTCAACAACCAAACCGCCCTTTCATTCTCAAAGGCTGAGCCTACCGATACACGATTACTGAGTCTAAACCGTTCGGTTACCATACATTACGTGCGGGTCTAATGGGCACTTTGCTTATTTATTATATATATATTTTTGAACCCACCAAAAATTTATAAAATGACCACTACTCGGTAATAATATCATTTCCTGTTTATCGTAGAGAAAACAAATTTCAAGGGACTATTTTTTAATTTTTTTTTTTTTATTTTTTCCTACAACTAAGTAAAATAAACCCCATCCCCACACTTAGAACGAAATCGTCTTCAATGAGTATAAGGAAAAGAAATAAAATAAAATAAAAATAAACCATAAAATAAAAATAAAGTATACAAGAGTAAAAACAAGAACGGGTTACTCCCCTGGTTTGTGTGCAGAATCCTCAACAGCTGAGTAGTATCCAAACGACCGTACAGCATTTCATTCGCGGCCGCAACCTTAGGAGAACCTGTTCCACAATGCCACCATAGCTACCATGTGCATAATATAACCTGCAAAACTCAAAATCGCTCGCATGTAGCGGCGTACAATACGGAAAACAAAAACATAAAGAAATAAACATTTTTTTTATTTTTTTATTTTTATATAGGATACTCCTTAAATCGACCAACTCGAATGGAAATTGAGTACGAGCGGTTTCATCTTGGAACAACCCGAAATAGAAAAAACAACAAAAACAGATAGCATCACACAAATACATAAATACAAACTCTACAACTCGGGCAGTCTCCCGAGTGTGCATCCATCGCATCTAAGTCTTGGAGAGCGCGTCAAGGTAGAATACCTCGACCGTCTGTTCAGTCACCGGCTCTCCTATGTGGTGCTTCAGTCTGTGACCGTTCACCTTAAACTTCCCGCCTTTATCCTCTATCTCAATAGTGCCGTACGGGAAGACCTCGGTGACCTTGAACGGTCCCGACCATCGGGATCTCAACTTTCCCAGGAATAACCTCAACCGGGAGTTATACAATAAATCCAAATCCCCACACTTGAACTGCTTGCTACCCTTCAACTTCCTATCGTGCAGTTCCTTCGTCCGCTCCTTATACCTAAATGACTGCGCGTAAGCGTGATCTCTCAGCTCCTCTAACTCATGCAACTGGTGGAAACGAGTGCTCTCTGCGGCAGACATATCGAAGTTGACCCTCTGTAGGGCCCAAGAAGCACGGTGCTCTAACTCAACAGGCAGGTGGCAGGCCTTCCCATAAATCATCCGAAACGGTGTGGAACAGGTCGGAGTCTTGTAAGCTGTACGGAAGGCCCACAACGCGTCATCCAGCTTGTCGGACCAATCCCGATGATTTGAACCAACCGTTTTCTCAAGAATACGTTCGATCCCCCGGTTACTCACTTCTACCTGCCCACTAGTCTGTGGGTGGTAGGCGGTTGCAAGCCGATGGGTGAACCCATAGCGACGCAACGCCTTCTCCATCTGCGCATTGCAGAAGTGAGTTCCTCTATCACTGATCAACGCCTTCGGGACACCAAAACAAGCAAAAAGGCTCTTCAGAAAATGTAGTACAACTCGGGCATCATTAGTGGGTAAGGCCTTGGCCTCAACCCACTTCGAGACATAATCAACCGCCACGAGTATATACTTGTTCCCACACGAAGATGGAAACGGTCCCATGAAATCAATGCCCCCACACATCGAAAACCTCACAAACCTGAATAGCATTCTGGGGCATTTCATTTCGCGACGAGATGTTGCCAACATGCTGGCAACGATCACAACTCTTCACAAACGCGTGCGCATCCATAAAAATCGAAGGCCAATAAAATCCACAATCAAACACCTTCTTTGCCGTCAAACTCGCACCGTGGTGACCTCCTGTCGGTCCAACATGGCAATGGCTCAGAATCTGCCATCCCTCCTTAACATCAACACACCTTCTGATCAACTGGTAAGCACTTATACGAAAAAGATATGGGTCGTCCCACGGGTAAAACTTAACATCAGCAAAGAATTTCTTCTTTTGCTGGTAAGACATCTTCGGGTAGTACCCGTCAGCAAGATAGTTCGCGAAGTCAGCGAACCATGGGAAACCCTCATCCTGAGCCGAAACAAACATAAGACTCTCTATAAGTGGTCATTAATCCTGACCCCCGGCTCTCTTAACTCAGCTCCCACAAGACGCGAAAGATGATCGGCCGCCACATTTTCGGCCCCCTTCTTATCACGGATTTCGATATCAAACTCTTGAAGCAAAAGGATCCATCGGATAAGGCGTGGTTTAGCATCTTGTTTGCTAAAGAGATAACGAATGGCAGAATGATCCGTGTACACAATCGTCTTGGACAGAACAAGATAGGACCTGAATTTGTTGAATGCAAACACCACAGCTAAAAGCTCTTTCTCGGTGGTGGTGTAACTCTCCTGTGCACCATTCAGGGTCCGGCTAGCATAGTAAATCGGATGGAAGTGTTTATCCTTCCGCTGTCCAAGAACCGCTCCGACTGCGAAGTCGCTCGCATCACACATCAACTCAAAAGGAAGCGACCAGTCGGGAGCAATCATGATCGGGGCGTTAACGAGTTTGTCTTTTAAAAGATCAAACGTCTCGACACACTGCTCAGAAAACACAAATGGGGCATCCTTCTCCAAGAGTTTGGTCATGGGTCTCGTATTCTTAGAAAAATCTTTAATGAACCAGCGATAGAACCCAGCATGACCCAGAAAACTCCGGATGGATCTCACGGAAGTGGGTGGGGGAAGATTAGAGACGGTATCGACCTTCGCTCGGTCGACCTCTATCCCTGCACTCGAAATACGATGCCCCAAAACGATGCCCTCGCGTACCATGAAGTGACACTTCTCCTAGTTAAGAACTAGGTTGGTGTCAACGCATCGGGCCAACATCCTCTCGAGGTTAGAGAGACACTGATCGAAAGAACTCCCAAACACAGAAAAATCGTCCATGAACACCTCCATAGAGTCCTCGATCATGTCATGAAATATAGCCACCATGCACCTCTGAAATGTGGCTGGAGCGTTACACAGTCCGAATGGCATACGTCGATAGGCAAACGTACCGTATGGGCAGGTAAACGTGGTTTTCTCCTGGTCATCGGGAGCAATAGGAATCTGAAAGTACCCGGAGAAACCATCTAAGAAGCAGTAGTACTGCTGACCTGCCAAACGCTCCAACATCTGATCAATGAAAGGTAGAGAAAAGTGGTCTTTCCTTGTGGCATCATTCAGTCTGCGGTAATCGATGGAGACTCTCCAACCGGTCACAGTCCTAGTGGGAATGAGCTCGTTCCTCTAATTGGTGACGACAGTCATGCCACCCTTTTTAGGAACCACTTTGACTGGACTAACCCACGAACAATCAGAAATTGGGAAAATGATCCCCGCATAAGGAGTTTGATGATCTCCTTCTTCACTACCTCCTGCATCTTTGGATTAAGCCGACGCTGTGGCTGAACGACAGTCCTATAATTATCCTCCATGAGGATTTTATGCGTGCAAAATGAAGGGTTGATACCCTTGATGTCGATAATCTTCCATGCAATGGCCTCCTTGTGCTCTCGAAGCACCCTCAACAATCTTTCTCTCTCGACCTCCGTCAAAGCAGATGCGACAATAACCGGCAACTTCCTCTCTTCATCCAAAAACGCGTACTCCAGATGGGCAGGTAATTCCTTAAGTTCTAAGGAAGGAGGGGGGCTCTCAACAGAAGGTCAGTCCATCGGATCGTCACGTACGATCTCAGCAGACACTTCAGACTCAGGGTGATGTGACTCGGCGTCATCTTCCGTTGACTGGTCGGTCATGGCAACCATCTCAATCTCCGGAATGTCCCTATCGAGAATCTGAGTGTTGGAGGAAGATCCTCCACAGATCTCGCTGAAAAACTCACCAACATGCTCCATGATGGTATCAATAAAGTACAGGGAGTCATCAGCAGACTTTGGGTGTTTCAGTGACTGTCGAACATCAAAGGTGACGTTCTCATCCCCAACTCTCAAAATCAACTTACCCTCACAGACGTCGATCAACGCCTGTGCAGTGGCAAGGAATGGTCGGCCTAAAATAAGTGGTACGCTATCATCGTCATTCATGTCCAGAATGACAAAGTCCACCGGGAAGATGAACTTGTCGACACGAACCAGCATGTTCTCGACCATCCCTCGAAGGTATTTCACAGAACGATCAGCAAGCTGGATACTCATCCTGGTAGGCCTCGGTTCGCCTAAACCCAGCTTGCGATACACAGAATACGGCATGAGATTAATGCTGGCACCGAGATCGGCCAGCGCATGAATAACCGTATCATCACTCAAGATGCAGGGAATCGTGAAACTCCCTGGATCGGCCATCTTTTCCGGTAATTTTCGCTGTAAGACAGCAGAATAACTAGCACTCAATGGGATGGAAGCGACCTCAGCAAGCTTCTCCTTATTCGAAAGGATATCCTTGAGGAACTCGCGTGTTTAGGCATCTGAGTCAGTGCCTCAAGGAATGTAATGTTAAGGTGAAGCTGCTTCAAAAGATCAAGAAATTTGGAACTCTGCTCCTCATCTCTGTCTCGGCGGAGTCTTCCGGGGTATGGTACTCTGGGCTTGTAGACTCTCGGCGGGTCGCTCGGTAGCTGCTGTCTCTCGGGCTGTGCTGAACTCCCTGGGCTGCTTCTTCGATGCACCTGGGCCGGTGGAGACTCCATCTGAATCTCCTCATCCACCTACTCCTCTACAACTACTGCAGGCTCCTCGACGACTTCTCTCTGCTGAATCCCGGGCTCCTCTCGTGCCCCTGCACCGCTCCTCGTTGTCACAGCTTTAGCGAATCCCTTTGGGTTCTGCTTAGTGTTACTTGGTAGTGAACCCTGCGGCCTCTCGTTCAACCTACTCGCTATCTCTCCTATCTGCCGCTCGAGACTCTGAATTGACGCTCCTTGATTCCTCATGAATTGCTCGTGCTCGCGAAACTTCTTCTGCGTCTCCTTGTGTCGGGAATCCTCTCGTGACATAAGCTGTGACAGCATCTGTGTTTGTTGCGCCATCATCTCCTCCAAAGTGGGCTTCTTCTCCCCACTGCTCGCTCCTTCACCGGCATCCCGAAATAGGCTTTGACGCTGCTGAAAACCGAACTGGCCGCCGCTCCTCCAGTTGGAGTTCTGATTGCCTCTCCATCCCGAATTATAAGAATTGAAAGAATTTGGATTTCGGTTTGGATTTCCTACGAAGTCTACGGCCTCCTCTTGGGAACTGACTGGGCATTGAACGGTATCATGCCCACCTCTACAAATCTCACAGAACTTGCTCTTCGTCTGCATGTCCTTTACCATCTTCGCCAACGCCTCGACCTGTGCCGTCAGTGCGGTGGTGGTGTCCACCGAATGCATGTCTCTTGAGATGGAATCGACGGTCTTACCTCTTCTGGCGGGTGGTCTCTGGTACCCACTCATAGCTAACCCATTGAATAAAGCGATACACTCATCGGGGTCTTTGGTTGTTAATAGATTTCCCGCCACCGTGTCGAGCATACTCTGCGTCACGTATGTCACTCCATTGTAGAACATTTCGACGACCGCCCAATCTTGCAAGCCGTGGTTCGGGCACAACGCTAATAGATTCTTGAGTCGCTCCCAGGTCTCGTAAAAACTCTTGGTGTCCTCCATCTGGAAAGAATGTATCTGGTTACGCAAACGAGCGGACTTAGCCGGAGGATCGTATTTTTCAAGAAATTGGGTCTGCATGGCAGCCCAAGTAGCTATAGAGCCCTGTGGGAGGGACTCGAGCCACAGACTCGCTTGATCAGCGAGAGAAAAAGAAAAGACGTGGAGCTTAACGGCGTCTTCGGAAACGCCCGCAAGATGGAAAGTGTCGCAAATACGCACAATGCGAGTGAGATGAGAGTGCGAGTTCTCATGAAGCAACCCGTGAAACTGAACAGAATGAGCAATGGTATTTAGAATGTTTGACGGGATCTGCCAGTTCGTCGCAACTCCAATGGCGGGTGGTGCGATGCTGGATCTCGCGCTAGCATTGGCCGGTCGGGCCCGGTCCGCAACTGTCCTCCTCGGTGGTGGAATGTCGCCCATGATCCTATCCCTATCGTCGGGGTCAACGGATGAAGAAGTGGACGAGGGTGAAATGGGATGATGTCTCTCACGAAATTCTCTCTGGCTCGGGTAATGATTCAGTGTCGGGTGGTCCACGAGATCGAGTCTGTCGCATAAATACTATAATTAGAAATAAGATTATCTAAACTATTCTAACAAATAATCAAAATAAAACAAAAATAATTACAAGTAGCACAAAAGATAAGTCCTAACTCGGATTGCTCTCAAAACGCCTAAAACTGTGTCCCCGGCAACGGCGCCAAAAACTTGATGTGCGTCTAATAACCCTATAAAAATGACCATCACAACTAAGCTTTAATATTAAAACGAAAATCCTAAAACCACACACAACCGGCAAGTGTACCGATCGCAAGTAGTATAGACCTAGGAAGTCCGAGTATCGAACACGTGGACACGTAAGACGCCAACGATTACTAACCCTAGACAAGACCTACCTTAGAATAATATTATATTGATTTTTTTATTTTTACTTACTTAACTGGACTAACTAACAAAACTTACCAAAAATAGAAAACTTAACGGAAAACTAACTGTGTTAACTTAACGGAAAACTAACTGTGTAAACTTAACGAAAATGAATGAAAATCATATGATTAGAGAGGACAAGCCATGTTTTCAAGTGAACAATGCTCTTGTAGCACCAATGGGCAATCTCTCAATCAAGAACCAGCAGCCTATTATTGAAGAGACATCAGAAACAAATTCAACATGTAGTGGCCAATCAAGGTTTAATGTTCAGCTGATTGAAGATGATACTACCTCTACAGCAAATGGACAGTTGATGTGTGTCTAATAATCCTATAAAACTGACCCTCACAACTAAACTTTTATATTAAAACAAAAATCCTAAAACTACACACAACCGGCAAGTGTACCGATCGCAAGTAGTATAGACCTAGGAAGTCCGAGTATCGAACACGTGGACACGTAAGACGCTAAAGATCACTAACCCTAGACGAGACCTACCTTAGAATAATAATTAACTGATTTTTGAATTCTTTTAACTTAACTGAACTAACTGGATTAACTAATAAAACTTACCAAAAATAGAAAATTTAACGGAAAACTAACTGAGTTGACTTCGGATGGAGAAAAACGTCTACCTAGGTCTGAATCAAATTGTAGGCCTAACAAGCAAATGGATTGAATGATATCTAGACACCGGTCCCTAAAGATGACACGACTAAGGATCGCTCGGGCTCACTGGATTACTTCTCTGTCTCACACAACAAACCCTAACGATTCAAAATCGCCTAAAACGACCAAACCGGGAAACAATTGCTAACGTGTTCTAATGAAGGATCACCTCTCGGTCTCACCAACACTCGACTCTAATGGAAATGAATACTACACAACCAAGGATAGAGGAACAATTCAACTTAAACCAAAATAGATCAACTAGTCGCTCAAAACTCTTAAACCTGACAAGAAACGAACTCGCTCTCGCGCAATCCTTATTCTAGCATGCAAAGGCAATGAGACAACCCTAACTTCCTATCACCTCTCGGTCTCAAGGAAGGTGTTTAACCGCTGTACTTAATCCAAATAATCACACAACAAAACCCTACGGTTGTACCTACCGCAAAGAAACCCTAAACACAAAGTCTAGAATCAAACAATGCACCGATCAATCAATACAAAACTAATCAATCAACACACGGGGTTTATGCAATGAATCACTAAAATTTCCAGCCCTTAAACACAACCTATTTCATGTCTAAATCAAACTTTACAATAGCAATTCAAGTCTATTAATCAAACAATCCATAAAACCTATCAAACACTAACAATAATCATCATTCCTAGGTAGAACTAACAAGTTTAGCCAATAATCATCTTTGGACAGCAGCAAACAATTAATAAACACATCATTAATCCCATACCAAACATCTTAACAATCATCCAATGATCAACAATAATCAATAAAAATTCAATCTCTCAATCAATTGCAAAACAAATCAACAATTAAACAAGAAAATCAAAGTGTATGAACAATGAAAGAGATGTAAGGATATGGATGTTTCCGGGGCTGTTCTTGCTGTCAAAAACGATGGGGATTCAATCCCGAGGCTTGGTTCTTGTGTCTTCTTCCTTCCCTAGCCGCCACAACCTTCAAAACCTAAGCCGAAAAAACTTTTTCCTCTTTCCCTTGCCTGCTGCCTGCTGCGATCGGCCAGTAGCCAGCCCCATAGGGTTTTTTTTCTTTTTTATTTTATGTTATAATATGAGGCTTGGGCTTTTCTATGATGTAACGAACCGGGCCTTGAGTTTTTACTTGAAAATGTATGCGTAAAAGGCTCGTAAACTACTCCAAAAGCTCGGTTTCTTCCTTTCTTTACCCAAAACCTACAAGATTAATAAATGTATGTACAACCTATCTAAAACGAGTTAAAACATATAAAATATAATATAATACGTGGATAAAACGTGCGGAAAATACGTGTGTTTTACTACACATCAGCAGTTAACATTTATGCAGAACAATAATGCTCAAGGAACAGACTATCAAGCATTGTTCTCTATGTTTACTGAGTCATATCATGCCTTTGTCGCCAAACCTGATCAACACTAGTATTGTGCTGGAGGATCTTGAACAGATAGATGCTGATGACTTAGAAGACCGGGACATAAAGTGGGAAGCAGCTATGTTATCCATGAGGAGTAAAAGGTTGTATAACAGAATCGGAAGAACAAGCTTTAATGGACCAAATGAAAGAATCAGCTTTGACAAATCAAAGGCCATCTGTTAGAGAGTGCAACATGCCAAAGCAAGCTTGTAATCAAGTGAATCAGAACCAATTCTATCAAAACCAGAATCAGAATTTCCAACACCAGAAAAATCAGATTACCAACCAAAACCCCTATCAAAATCCAAACAGACCCCAGCAACAAACCTTTCAACCCCAAAGAAACAATCCAATGCAGGTTCACACTAATCAAAACAGAGCCAATCAGAACAATGTGAACCAACAGAGAGATCAAGGAAATGTTGCAGTAACTAGGGTGCCACTGGATGTGGAATTTGATTGGAGCACCCATGCTGCCGAGATTGAGAAGGCAAATGTTGCCTTTATGGCAAAAGTGCAGGACAAGCCTGAATCTTCAAATGCGCAGGTACAATCTGATATTTCAATTTCTGATCTTCTTATTACTATTGATGAACTAAATCAGGAGATTGGAAAATGGAAAACTGAGTGTGGGAGAAAGGAAGCCTTCTTGAATGTATATGAAGCCAGTGAAGCAACTTATGAAAATCAAATCAAGGGACTTGAAGAGGATTGTATGATGGCATACCAAACCCAATCAAAGATGACAACTGAAATTGAGGGGTTGAAGAAGATGTATGCGGAAGAGAAATTGAAAAATGTTGACTTGTTAATTCAGATGGAATTCTTGAAGAACCTTGTTTCTACACGAAATATAGTTGGTTATGTGGATAAAATGACTGAGGAAGAGAAGTACAAAAAGGTGCCACCACCTTTCTGTGATAGCTACCCACTCAAAGTAGACAAGGAGAGCAGAAGTGAATATCTGAAACAATTCAAGAATGTGTTTGATGATAAAGCTGAATTTGTGAAGCAATACGATGATGTGTTTGTGGATAAGAATGGAGTGTTTGCAGTAAGACAGAGTGGAACCAGAGATTAAGAAGACTGAAAAGTTGGAAAGTGAGAAAAAGAAGTGGAGTGAGTACTCAAGTGAAGACATTAGCTGCAGCTGTGGGAGCACAAAATCATCTAAGGGAAAGAAGAAAAAGGGATCCAGCAAAAAGGAAAGTGAAAAGATTCCTCTTCTGCCAAAGATGACTCCAAAGTTGAAGAAGCACTATGAAAGAATTAGAAAAGAACATGTAGTGTTAGATATTTGTGCTAGACCACAGTCTGAAATCAAGAAGAGAAATGAAGCAGCAATGAAATCCTCTTATGATCAGTCACATCCTCCAGTCTATCCAGTCTTCACAAACCATGAACTGTTTGACATTGGAGATGTGGAGCATGTACCAATGAGAAGATATGTTGGAGAGGAAAAGGGAAGCAGTTCAAGAACCCATTCCAAGTTCAAGCCTGTTATGTTTGTCAAAGAAAAATATCATCTGGAGCCAGATCTGAACAAACCAATCAAGATGGACTTCAGCAATTCTTTATGTCCTAAAACCTCCCTAGGCTTTGACTTCCCCAAACCCAGTGACAAAATTAAAGACAAGCAACTGCTTGAAGATATGGGGAGTTATGCAAAAGTCTGGTGCAAGAAGTGTGATGCCTATAGTCATCACGCTGACTCTTTCTGGTTTGAAGAGGAAGAGTTTGAAGTTCCTGATGTGGTTTGTGGCTTTGATATGAAAAGATATATGGAAATGTATCAAAGATACTTAAATGAAGAAAAAGGTAGTTCAAATGATGAAGAGAAAGGGTCAGTGCTTGAAAAGAGACTGAAACAAGTCTTGAAGATCAAAGACGAACCAAGAGTATCAAGCAAACCTACAAAGAACAAAAGGTCTTGTGACAAAGGAAAAGAAAAGATTAGACCTGGTGTTCTTAATGGGGATGAGAAGTTTTTGTTGAAGCAGGGTTATGAACCTAAAGGTTTCCAATGGAAAACTAAGAAGGAGTTGACTGAAAAGAAGGACTATGTGATTGAGGAAACAGAAGAACTAATCAAGTCACAAGTTGTGAAAGCTGGTTTAGATTCAGACTCAGAAGAAGTGTGTGGAGTTGTTTATGAAGACCCACTTCCAGTTCCAGTTCCAACTCCTGATGAATCTTCACCTAACACTGAATTACAAACTGACGCAGTTTCTGACTCAGATTCCAACTAATTCTGTTTTATATGTATGTGCAGGAACAGTCCTTGAACAGTAATGACTTATGGTACATGGACAGTGGATGTTCCAGGCACATGACCTGTGACAAAAGTGCACTAATCAATTATGAAAGAAAATATGAAGGGCCAGTTGCTTTTGGGAGTGATGAAAATGGAGGGAATATAGTTGGAACAGGAACACTCACTAATGGCAAGGTATCCTTTGAGAATGTGCTGCATGTTGAAGGACTACAATACAATCTACTCAGCATTTCTCAAGTTTGTGATAAAGGGTACAAGGTAGCCTTCAATGATGAACACTACCTAATTTTGAAGCCTGAGTTTGTGATTCCAACTGAGATGATCATGATGATTGCTCCAAGAAATGGCAACCTCTATGAGCTAAGAATGAACATTGCTACATCTGGAGGTGGTTCATGCTTTGTTTCCAAAGCCACTGAAAATGAGATCAAACTGTGGCATAGGAAGATGTGTCATGTAAATTTGAAGAACATGAACAAGCTAGTGAAAAGTGAACATGTGGTTGGCCTTCCCACAAGATATTTCAAGCTTGAAGAAAAATGCACATCTTTCCTCAAAGGGAAACAATACAAATCCTCTCATAAGAGCAAAATGATAAACACCATTGATGAGGTCTTGGAACTGTTACACATGGATCTATTTGGTCCTGTAAGTGTTCCAAGTATTAGAAAGAAGAGATATTGCCTAGTGATCACTGATGATTATTCAATGTTTACTTGGGTATACTTCATGGGCAGCAAAGATGAAACCCCAGATTTAATTAGAACCTATGTGCTGAAAATGGAAAATCAACTTGAAAGAAAAGTAAAGGTCATTAGAAGTGACAATGGGACAGAATTCAAAAATGGAACAATGGAATAATTCTGCACTTCTAAAGGGATCTTTCAACAATACAGTGCACCTAGAACTCCTGAACAGAATGGTGTTGCAGAAAGAAGAAACAGAACATTGATTGAAGCTGCAAGGACCATGATTGCTGATGCAAATCTTCCAGTCACTTTTTGTGCAGAAGCAATCAACACTGCATGTTATGTGCTGAACAGGGTTCTACCAAACAAGGCTCAAAACAAGACTACATATGAGGTTATCTTAAAGAGAAAACCCTATGTGAAGTTCTTGAAGCCTTTTGGATACAGATGCTCATTGCTAAATACAAAAGACTACCTAAACAAATTACAGTCAAAATTTCTGGAATGTTTCTTTGTGGGCTACTCATCTCATTCAAAGGCTTACAGAGTCTATGTGAAGGAGCACATGGTGGTCATTGAGTCTTCAGATATAATATTCAATGAAAACCACTTTAACAATGTTGAAGGACCCAAGTGGCTTTTTGACTTAGAAAATATGATCAAATCTTTCAAAATCTACAATGAAGATATGGATGACAGCATGTACATAACCAGCTTTGAAGATAAGGGAAAACAAAAACAAGTTGATCTGGACAAGCTATGGTCATCTGTTGCTCCTGAAACAAATGGATTTAAATTTGAAAGAAGCAACCAACCAAGGGCTGAAGTTGATCTGAATGAACAACATGCAGCAATTGAAGTTTCTAATGAAGGTCCAAGTGAAGTAGAGAGTGAACCCATTCAAAGTCAACAACCTGTCCAGTCTGAAGGGATACATCAATTTGAAGATAGGTTTCAGTCTTTGTTTGAGTCTCTACAATTTGGGTCAAATGAAGCCTCATCATAAAAAATTAATCAAGTTCAACCGACTGATGAAATTCAAGAGAGAATTGAAAATGAATCTGCTGAGTTAAATATGACCAATTTAGAGACAGAAGTGTCTACACAACAAGTTGACACCACCTCTGTTGAAAGAAATCACCCTGCAGAAAATATAATAGGAGACTTGCATGAAAGAGTGACTAGAAGCTCTTCTGAAAAGGCAAACATCTGTCTGTATGCCTGCTTCTTATCCCAAGTTGAACAAAAGAATATTAATCAAGCATTGAAGGACAACATCTGGGTAGAAACTATGCAGGAAGAGTTAGCCCAATTCAGAGACTTACATGTATGGGACTTGGTGGACAAGCCAGAGGCAAGTATGCTATTGGAACAAAATGGGTGTTCAGAAACAAGAAAGATGAAAGGGGAATTGTTATCAAGAACAAAGAAAGATTGGTGGCTCTAGGATGCTTACAGGAAGAAGGAGTGGACTTTGATGAGGTTTTTGCTCCAGTTGCATGACTAGAGGCTATCAGGATCTTTCTTGCATATGCAGCATCAATGAACATTAAAGTCTATCAACTTGATGTAAAATCTGCATTCTTAAATGGAAAGATTGATGAAGAAGTTTATGTCACTCAACCTCCAGGATTTGAAGACCCAATTCATCCAAACAAAGTTTACAAGCTCAGCAAAGAACTTTATGGACTGCATCAAGCACCAAGAGCATGGTATGATGAGCTGTCAAACCATTTGTTGGAAAATGGCTTCTGTAGAGGAGCTATTGACAAAACTTTGTTCTACAAAAGAAGAAACAAGGATCTGCTGCTGCTGCAAGTGTATGTGGATGACATTATCTTTAGCTCAACAAATGAACAAATGTGCAAAGAGTTTGAACAAGTGATGAAGTCCAAGTACAAAATGAGCTCAATCGGGGAAATGAATTTCTTCCTTGGACTTCAGGTGCAACAGAAAGCTGATGGAATCTTTATCAATCAATCAAAGTATGTATAAGAGATTCTTAACAAATTCAAGTGCCAAGACTTCAAGACAGTGTCCACACCAATGGACACACATGAGAAACTGGTACCTGATGAAAAGGGAGAGCCGGTGGTCCAGCATGAATATAGGGCCAAGATAGGATCACTGATGTATCTCATAGCATCTAGGCCAGATATTATATTTGCTGTGTGCATCTGTGCCAGATTCCAAGCTAACCCTAAGGTCTCACATATGCTAGCAGTTAAGAGGATCTTCAGATATCTAAAGGGAAAACCAGATTTGGGGATTTGGTATCCAAAGAACCCTTCCTTTGACTTGATGGCCTACACAGATTATGATGATTGCAACATGAGTAGAAAATCAACCTCTGGAGGATGCCAGTTTCTTGGGAACAGGCTGGTGTCTTGGCTATGCAAGAAGTAAACTACTGTGTCTATCTCTACTGCTGACTCTGAGTATATTGCTGCCTCTGCTTGCTGTGCACAGGGCCTGTGGATTCAAAATCAACTGCTGGATTATGGTCTGAATTTCTTACTTACACCTATTTTAATTGATAATACTGCTGTTATGTTTATTGTTAAGAATTCAGTCCAACATTCTAAGACTAAGCACATTGAAATTAGGCATCATTTCATTAGGGAATGTCAGGAAAAAGGTTTAATAGAAATGAAAAGGGTAGACACATCTGATAATTTGGCTGATTTGTTCACCAAACCTTTAGATAAAAACAGGTTTCATTTTCTGTTAAAGTGCCTAGGAATGATAAATGCTGATGAAGTTTGATTTAGGATGTGTGCTTAAGTGAGGTGCTTACTGATTATCTGTGTTACTCACTTTGAATGTTCGCATGATGATTTGCTATGCTTGACTGATTACTCAAATTGCATGAATCATGTGTGTGACTGTCTTTATGTGGAAATTTTGTTAAAACTGCTAATTACAGCTTTTGGTACTTTGATCTGTGCTTACATGATGTATTTCTGTGATTCTAAGTACTTCGAGCATGAATCTGTGCTTGATCTTGTGCTTGTTTCTCTTCGAGCACAAGAAAAGGCTCGTGTAAGACTATTCTAAGTCATTCGAGCACAAATGTCATAGCTCGGCTTCTCGAGCATAGAATTTTGTCTTGAAAAACCTTTTCAAGTATTTCGAGCATAATTCTGTGTTGCATGGTGTGGTTAATGCTCTTCGAGCATGAACAAACCACACTTGAGGTGTCTTAAGTAACTCGAGCACAAACGACGTGTTACTTAAGGTCAAGCATGGACATGTGTTATGGAAAACTTTTGAAGTATTTCAAGCACAAGTATACCGCTCGAGCACTCAGCTAAGTCTTTCAAGCACATGTACTGAAATGATCAATTTTAAGTTTGCTCGACTGACTTTCGAGTATGCTCAATGAACTTCTAAGCATGCTCGACAGGCTCATGTGATTATCTGAATGATTTCTACTGTATGGATGAATGTGTTTGATATGGTGATAGTGTGTGCTTGTTAAACACGCTCAAATGACAACACTATTTTTTTAAAATCAATGTTTTTCAATTGAACTTTCAAAAGGAAATGGTTTTTTAAAATGGTAAAAGTTTTTGACTAAGCAACACTTTTTTCGGTGATATTTCATAAGAGACATGATAATATTATCCAAGTTCCCAGCTTCAAAGAAGCTAGAAACTGTTTTCTGTGGAGATTGAATCCACCCTAAGAAGGGAAATGATATAGTATATTGTCTAATCTCCTAACCCATAGATTAGAAGCTTAAAAGATTTATGTTCAGTAAACTGACAATTCGTGTGGTATCTTCTCATGAGTGTAGTGACTGATGTGATACAAACACAATAATCTTCTAAGTTTGATGTGGTGATTCATCCGAAGACCAAGGTATGTTTCCTTACACATCTCTCTGTGTGATAGGCAGAAAGGTGATTATCTAATCATACACTAGCCCGTTGCTGTCTTGATCTAACAAAACAAATTTATGAAATATATGAGCAGCTAAAGAGCTATAAGTTGAAAACTCTATCAAAAGTATAAAGAAGCAATAAGAAAAAGTATTGAAAAGGAAATCTCAAAAATGCTTCAAAATGCATTATATGGTATAAATGAGGTATCATGACTTTGAGGGGCACCAAGGGAACTACAGGAGTAGGGCATTCAAGTAAGTCCTAAACACTCTGAATGTAAGGCATGTATGTCCGGATGGTTTGTAAGTCCAACGTTAAACCTTGAAGTCTGATATATATATATATATATATATATATATATATATAATACTGCTCAAATAAATAAATATTTTGACCAAGGCATTAGGGGGTTGAAGTCAAATTGGGGCGATTGGAGAAAGCTAAATAAGCTTTGAGAAGAGATGAGGAACAACCTGAAGTCCGAAGTGTAACCATTCCAACTCAAGCTCTTAATTGAATCTTAAGCATATCACGAAAGTTATAAGAATCATGTTAAGTGCTTCCACCTAGAGTCAACCTGACTTAAGTCATAATAAGGCTGAAAATGAAATGGTGTGACAGTTATTAGATAATCTGATCTCATGTTGAGATCTTTCCAAATGTTTTGAAATGAATTTTGAACTGGATTTTGATCTCTTACTTCACCTTAAACAAATTGTTTAGGTCAGCTCATCAAGTTGAAATGATCATTTTTAAATTCGAGCAGAAGCACTTTGCTTACCAAAATTGATAACCTTGTGTCAAACATCCTATGTGACTTGTATGAATTGTCTATGTGTTTCGAGCATACATCTCATGAAAATTTGCTATCAAGTGTTTCGGGCATGCATTTTACTTACGAGCACCTGCTATGATGTGAAAATTGGACATTATGTGTTTCGAGCATGATTGTATGATAAATTGTAAGACCTAAGTCTTCGAGCATTGAAGTATGCTAGGTGTTTCGGTATGAAAGAGCTTAAGGAAATGGATTACTTTGTTAGGTAATTCGAGCAACCTAGTAAGCTAGGCACTTGGCTGTGCGTTCGAGTACAGGCATAGGAAAGATTTAATATGCTAAGGCTTTCGAGCATAAGGGTACATCGAGCACATTGACCTGTAGCAATCTAAGTAGGTCGAGCAAAGGTTCTAACACCTCTAAGAGTGCATCTCAAGCATAGGATATTGTCATGATAGATTTCTAAGTATCTCGAGCATGATGCATAGTTGAGTAGGGTTAGACTGTAGGTGTGACTCAGGTATACATATTTGGGTAAGATTTTACTAGGTACATTCGAGCAAACTAATCCTTGAGTATGACTCAATAATTGAGCAACTTATAATCAAACATCTGGCTACGGCATCGAGCACAAGTCTATTCGAGCACGTTTCCTCGAGTATACTAGTGCTCAAGAGCATCATATTCCAAGTACTACGAACAAGGGTTGTACTATGTACTCGAGTACAGTGGGAGCCAGCTGTCGCTTTGGCTGTATGCTCGAGCAAAGGAGGTACATTAATTTTGAAATTAAATGACAACTGTCGTGTGCTAGACGACAAAAGAAGGTACTGTACCACCCAAACGTTAGGTATAAAAGGGGGACTTAGAAACTTTTTCACATATTTCTTCCTCTCTCTTAAACCTAAACACAAAACCCTCTTACTCGTGTTATCTTCCACTTGCTCGACTACTCTAATACTTGCTCGATTTTACTTCGAATACAGCCATTAGCTCTGTTTCGACTTCGGTAAGACATCGTAATTCAATAATCGTCACACCGATTTTGGAATTAGGGTTTCTAATTGAACTACTAACTAACTGTTTAATTGTTCTTGCAGGTACGCATATTACTACGGAACAGGTTAATTAAAGACGCCTTTAATCATCTAACTATCCTCATATATTAGTTCTACAACTTTGTGTACTGACATATTCTCTTGTTTTGCAGAACTGATGGCCTTAAAATTGGAAAAGAGGCACAATATGTGCGCTCAGTTGGAGCTCGATAATGACAATCGGGAGTTGGAGCTAATGATAAACTTTTTGAGGAACTCTAACTTGAGAATAGCTCTTACTGAAAGCCCCACAATTTACAGGAATCATATTGCAGATTTTTGGGGCTCGGCTACATATGTAAATGATGTTAACGGGGAAAGGATTGAGGCATCAGTCCTGAATAATGATATTGAGATCACAGAAGCATCAATACGAGCTGCTTTGGAACTAAACGACAACTTTAATGCTCAGCCATCCTACTCTGTTCCCAGATTATTGAGATTCTTTCAAGAGACTATGGGATACCAAGGAGGTGTGAAGGAGGGCCAGTTCCAGAAGGGAAGTTTTCCGCTAATCTACCGATTCCTCATCCATCACGTCATCCAGTCCTTATCTCCAAGGAGAGGGACTTGGACTTTGATGAGCAGAGAACTCGGGACTTTCACAGTGGCCATATTATACCAACAGCCCTTCAACATTTCAAGATTTATCTTTCAAGGGTTGGTGTCAAATGCAGAGAAGCAAGTCAATCAGCGATTTCTTATGTATCCTAGGTTTCTACCGATTTTGATAAATAGAGAATTGCCTGATCTTCAAACAATGGGAGAGGTTTTTAGATTGCAGGACCCCAACATATGTAAAAGAATGAAAGATTCTCAGAGCAAATTTGTTGACAATGATGACTGGGATGTACTTCCATGGTTGCTTGTACCAGCACTAGGAGGTATTAATGTACCTAGAACCCCTTGGTAACAGTGAGGATGAAGAGGATGATGATGGAGATGATGATGGTGCAGATGATGATAATGATCAGGAAGATGATGGGGACAACGGTCCAGAAGGTGGAAATGCTATGGTTATTGGTGGTAATAATGATGCGTAGGAGTTTATTGAGGGAAATGTACAAATGATTGAACAATCTACTCAGACAGGAGATGCTGCAGATTTGGAGGTACATGAAGAAACAAATGAACCAGTTGTGGATCCAATCAATGAAGCTACAGAGCCAATGGATGATGATGTATTTGTAGCAAATGTTATATCAGATGTTGCTGATACCATTGAGAAGATAACTCCACCAGATTCACCACCACCTGAAGTCTACAATGATGACACAGACTCCATTGAACTTAATGATGTAGATGACAATCTTCCTTCCTCACCAGCCACAACTGAACCAGCCATCTCAGACTCAGAACCAATCAATGGCCCACATATTCCATCAACACCAACATCACCACTTACTGTACCTATCATCACAACACCTGTTTCCCAACCTGATCAAGATATAACTCTTCAAACCCCACCATCCTCTCCATTACAAGAAACACATACAACTACCAGTACCCATCCAACACAACCACTTCCCACAGAACCTGAACCTTATAAAGTACCATCTCCTAAAACAGCGGAATCAGAACCATTGTCTGAACCTGCATCAAAGCCAAATCAAGAAACTCCACCCTCAAGCCCTAATCTTTATGATACTTTTTGTGAGAATGCCAGGCTTGAATTTGAAAACATCATGTTGAGAGAACAGAATGCTATATTAACTACAAGGAACTCAGCATTGGAGGCTGCATTGAATGAAGCTTTGTTGAATATTCGAACCCTAGAGGGGCAGTCTGAGGTTGAGAAGACCTCAGATGCACCAAAATAGGGGGAGAAAACTGAAGGTGCAGAGAGTTTAAAGGTGATCGGAGAGTTATATGAAAGTTCTGATGAGGAGGTTGTGGAAGTTGGACCATCAAATGCTTTAAACATGATAATTCAAGCATATGATTATGGAGATTCGGATGATAACGGGGAGAGTGGAAGTGAAGAAGAAACTGAAGAGGAAAAGAAGAAAACGAAAGAAAAGGGGAAAGGGATTGCCTTTACAAATGATGACTTGCATCCCCTGCCCCAATACAAAATTCAATCAGAAGACAACTTCTCAAGGAAAATGTGATTGATCTTGATGTTGCAGAAGCTGAATCTGTCAAGACTGCCATAAGGTTAATGAATGAAGATTTGGAGTCTTCGGATAGAGAAGATGAGGAGGAAATACCTCAAGAAGTGCTTGAAGCACTAATAAACATGAAGAAGAAAGAAAAGGAGGATCAGAGGAGGTTGAAGGAGGCAAAGGAGGCGATAAAGGCCACACTGGATGCTCTAAGAGCAGATCTGAATATTGATGAACAAGAGAGTCAACAAGATGAAGAGCCAGTGACAACTGAGCCTGAAGAGCCCATGGAAACTGAACTTGAACAATCTGAATCTGAACCAGTTAATACTGAGATGGAAACTGATAATGAACAAGAAACTGTTCTAGGGTTAAGAGAAGAGCCAAAGGGGGATGAGGCACCAAGGATGCCATGGAATGTTTATGTCAGATTCATTGCTCAGTTAGTTATGCTCAGAACACATTTTGACATTCTCCTACATCTAGAAGAGTTCAGACCAGAAACTGTGGCTACAGCCAGGAGAGCCTAAGAAGAACAAAGACAAGAACATTGGAAGAAAAGCCAACTCCTGATCAAGGACAAACCTGAGCCAACAGTAAGTGAAGTATGTGATGAAGAGGATCTTGGAACAAAACCAGTCACAGAAGAGATCAGTAATGAAGAATCTAAGACTTCTGAGTCAGTTGATGAGGAAATTATACTTGAAGACCCAGAAGCTGAAGTGACACAACATGACACACCCACTCCATCTCAATCACTAAAAAGAAAAGAAACAGCTGAGATTGAGACACCTAAGTCCAAAAGACAAAAATCAGTGAAGGTAATGGTGTACAAAAGAAGATTGGATAAACTTAAAGAAAGAAGAAGGGCTCAATCCGCAAGTAATGAACAACCGATGATTGGGGCTCTTCACAATCTTGATGAAACTATTGATATTGAAGATGACAGTGAAGAAGAAATGAAAGATGTTGAAAAAGAAAATGAAGACAGAGATTACTTGATCAGTTTGGACTATGACTTAAAGTACCTTCTAAGACTATCAAAAGAACACATAGCCAAAGAAGCTGATGGGTGGAGAATGAGAAAATCAAAAAGGGAATCTCTGATTAAAGCCGGTCATAAGTCTGAATTCCTGAACTTACAATCTTTTGACACAATAGATAGACTATACAGGAATGCTCTTGTAGATGACATCTCAGACTATGTGAAAAAGGTATCAAAAAAGAAGGAAGAGGCAGAGAATATGCTGAAAGAGTCTGATAGCAGCAAAAGAAAAATTGAAAAGAAAGCCAGTGATGAAACAAATTATGAAGCATTAAAAGCTAAACATAATGATATAAAGTTTCTTCAACTATATGGCTACAGCTATGAGTACTTGATAAATCTTTCTCCTGAAGAACTTAAAAGAAAAATTCAACTAGTAAAAGACTCTCACAAAGACAAGAAAAGTGAGGATGAATATGAAAGAGAACAAGAGCTGAGGTTGAGATTGGCAAAAGAAAGAGAAGAAGCTAAGAAGAAAGAAGAAGAAGTGAAAAGGTGGTTTGAAGACCCTTAGAGGGTAGATATGTTAAAGAAGATTGTCATGGAGAAAGGAATGATGGAAGAACAGTTTCAAAACATGCCTGATGAACAATTAATTAAAATATATAATAGAGAGCAGAAACTGTATTTGGAGACCCAAAGAAAACTGCAGGAAGATAAGCTGAGAGTAGAAGAAGTTCGAGCATAAATGATGAGTGCTCTTCACAAAAAAGGAGCCAAAATGTCGAGGCTAGTAGTACAGACAGATGAAACAATAAAAAAATGGTATGAAGAAGCTGGGCTGCATAAGATAAAGAAAACTCAACAAGCAAGCACAAGCCGGATACCCATTAGATCTGAGAATGTGAGGCCTGAGCAACCAAGAAATCTAAATCTGCCCACACATCTCGTCTTTGATAAAAGATCCAAGACTCTTAGGGTGATCACTGAAGATAAAGAGGAAACCCTGATTATCTTCAGAGACGACTTGAGGGATTTTACAAGAGAACAACTAACAAAGATAGATGAATTGACACTGCATGACAATCAAATCAAAAATTAACCATCTAGTCAACCAAGGAATGAGCTATCAAAATTTATTAAGGAACAAGCTGAGCAAGGGTTTCCATTCCTAAAACAAAAGAAGAGAGTCATCCACAGCCAAGCTGAGAAAGAGAGAAGGAGAAAAAGGATAAATGAAGTACATACGTTGGAGCTTTCTTTCTTTGATGCAAAAAGAAGGAACCCTCAAGCTGGCAGCCCTTCAACAAAAAGAATGACTCTGAGAGATTGTCTAGCAATGAGAAGGGATATGATGGAACCAAATTCCATAGCACAGCAAAATGGAAGAATCTCTTACCTTACTTATAACAGACACAATGACTCAATAAGCTTGAGAAATGCATCTGGAGGCACAATAGCTGTGATCTTATTTGACAGTGATCTTCAGTTCATACATCCGCAAGATCTTCAAGACATAATAGATGCCAGATTCCCTCATGATTCTGAAGATTCTGTGGAGCTTGACATAATCAAACAGAAGGCAGCCTTTGTCAAACTAGAAAAGGAGAAAGCCAACACAAGAGGAGGAAGAAGATAGCAGAATGGAGCTCAAAGAAAATCAATTTTATTTCTGTTTATCTTTGTAATTTTTGTTATTTTGTATAAGATGTAAAAACTTTGATATATAATGCCCAAGAGGCAGAATTCCTCGTTATGTAATGAAATGACATTTTCTTAAATGATATTTCTTTGATGTATGATACATGTGTAACTCTATGCAGGTATGTTTTGGTGCATATGAGTTTGTTCCAATATAGGGGGAGATTGTTGGGTCAGATTTATGATAAGGAAGATTGGAATCTTCTCAACCTCCTCTGAAAACGGCTAAGTATGGACTTCGAGCAAGCCTAGACGATCGAGCATGGTTTTACTACTTCGAGCAAGGTCTTCAGAACCTTAAATGGTTGATTCTTCTAAGTGTTAAGGCTTCGAGCAAGCTACATTTCAATGAGCAAGAGTATTCTTCTATCAAGCATGGATTGCCAATCGAGCAAACAGCTTGATCATACAAGTTTTAACTAAGTGTTACGAGCACAGGATGATCGAGCACATGGGGACAAACATGGATGCAATAAGAAGATGTCACATGATCAAACCAAGGACTTCGAGCACAGTTCAGTTCCCCGAGCAAGATTTACATCCGAGCATGCTAAAGTTTGCTGAATAAGAAGACTGAAGACATCAAGAAGAATGAACTTGCTCGATAGACTAGATCGAGCAAAGCATGTTTTAGTCAAGAGGAATGAAGCCTGCTGGAGGGGAATATCTTCACTGAAGATATTCTAAGTAAATTATACTCGAGGACATTCATCGAGCATACCTAGCATAGTGAGTTTGCTCGAGCAAGATTGTTACCTTGCTCGAGGACTCAACACTTGTATTATTTTGTATTTCATTATGTAATGATTAGGAACATCTAGAAGGAATGTCAGGGTCTATAAATAGGGTCCTAGGTTTCCATTTTAGGGCAACGTTGGCACACACGGAATACGAGAAACATTCTAAAGGAACATTCTATTTGTTTCCTCGTACAGCCGCCGCCGCCGCCGTCATACACGAAACCCTAGACATTCCTTTCACTGTTTCATTAATGACTCATTTAATACAGTGAATCTTTGTCTTTGAATGTGCTTTTATTGATTACCTATCATCGTTTCGTGTTTGTTATTTTCACTACTTCGTTCCCATTCGTTGGATATCCTGATTCTGCCGGGATATTCATAGGCCTTTGGGTTGTAAAGCCGGTGTGTTCTTGTCAACCTTTTCGAAGGTTTCACCCGATTCATGGTCCTGACATCGAAGAGTCTTACACTTGTAGTTTTGTTTGTCTTCATTATGTAATGATTAGGGGATTCTAGAAGGAATGTCAGGATCTATAAATAGTATCCTAGGTTTCCTTTTAGGGCACGATTGAGCGCACGCAATATGAGAGAAAAACATTCTAAACAATATTCTCTTTCTCTCCTCGTACAGCCGCCGCCGTCACGAAACCCTAGACATTCCTTTCACTGTTACATTAAATAATATATTAAATGCAGTGAATCTTTGTCTTTGCTTTTGCTCTTAATGACTATAATTTATTGTTTTGTTGTTATTATCTCAAACCTTTGTTCCCATCCATTGAATATTCTGATTCCGCCCGAATATCCAATAGGTCTTCGGGTTATTAGATCTGTGTGTTCTTGTCAACCTTCTTAAGGTTACACCAGATTTACTGTCACACCCCGACCAAAAGCGGAACATGCCGAGGTGTAACGATTGTCCAAAAGCACATGACACTAATTAAAGTGACAGTATTTAATAAACTCATTTCATTTCACAACATCGAAAATGTCACATAACAATTATCCATAAAATAACCATAAACAAGATATCACAAAATATGGCAAATTTGATATTGTTCATTTTTACTAATATCCTAAGGTCTTTGATGTCGTTTTCTTCACAATCATAAATCAACCAAGATGCAAACCTGCAACATTTCATAAAATAAAGTTTGTCAACACAAAGGTTGGTGAGCAATTCATAAGTTTAATCTTATTAGTATATAATAAAGATAGCCACAAAACATGCATACGAAACGATAAATAAAAGTGGTAATTTGGATAAATAGATATCGCTAAACACATTAGCGACACCTAGCTATAAGGGATGCCAAATAGTCTAGGATTTTATAGTTATCGTTAATTGCATTACGTTAACGACACCTTGCTATAAGTGATGCCAAATAGTCTAGGATTTTATAGTTCCACCAACCAAAAGCGATAAACACATAGGCATATAAGCATAGAACACCAAATCGAGCAATTATTTAGGTAAAGTATACAACTACGTTTGTGGTTTAAGATTCAAATATAAAGCATTTTGTTGAATAAGTATGAAATGTCACCCCCAAAATAAAATATGGAAAATGGGGTATGAAGTACTCACCTTAAAGTAGTAAACTTGAAAGATGATAATTTGGAGATTTGTCGGAATGACGAGTTTAACGCACAATGCCTACAAAGAAAAGAAGTCTTGAATTTAGAAAGGTTGTCTTGAAGGTCTTTAAACAAAATAAATGTTGAGAAATGTAAATAATTAAATTTCAAGGTTTTAAAATGTAACTATTTAAGAATTTATAATAATAACCCTTTAAAAATGTAAGTTTGCTTGAAACCGGGTTAAAGTATCTAACCTTAATATTTACTCAACCTATGTTAAGTAATAAGGTGGGTAAAATGCAAGAATGCAAATCCCTTTGTAATAAAGATACTAAAACGGTTTTTTTTATCGAGTGTTCGGGTTGTCGGTTCGGTTCTTGATAATTGGTCAAACCCAAAGTCAACTTTCCAAAATATTGAATGTTATGAGATAACTCAATAAAATTTAATAAGACTTAACCAAGTATGTAGTTCCATTGTTTTAGAACTAACAACGCACGTTAAGCGAGTGTTCGGTTTTGTCGGTCCAAACTTGGTTATCAGATCAAGTTGGATCCAACATTTCCAAGTAGTTAAGAAAATATTTAAAAATCAATTTGTAACTATTTTTAAAGAAATATACAAGTCTTGATGGCTAAAAAAAATACACTTGTGTGTCTTAAGCGAGTAAGAATCGGTTTGGTTTCCACATGTCCGAACACTAAAGAACTTGTATAATAATGTACAAATAAAAAAAATACTTTAAGTTTTACAACCAAAAGTTAACAATAACGTCTTTAAACAAAAATTCGGTTTTCGGTTCGGATCGTATTTCGGATTAAGACCGAGGTAAGATTCTACAAACCCATAACCATAGAATTTGTAAAAATGATTTTAGAAACTTAGATCTAACAATAAGTATGTTTAAACAATTATTTAACAAAACTAGTAACAAAGTTCGGTTTATGGTTTAGAGCTATTTACGGTAAACCGAAGCATAGACTCTTAAAAACCCATAACCATGGAACTTGTAAACATGACCAACAAACTAAAATAAGCAAGATTAATATGTATGAACAAGTTATATAGATGTATATATATCAAGGACACGAAGTCCTCCATGAAGCCTTGCCTTATGAGGTCCGAAAACTCACCGACCGGAATCGGAGAAGTAACTACCAAAGGTAAACAAGGGGTGTATATTATATATATGTTGCACAACCATAAACAAGTATTAACAAGGCTACATAAACTAATTAAGATGAAAGACTAAAAACATTCATGAACACTTAAGAAGATAACCTTGAATCTTTGATGTTTGAGAGAGTTTTTTTTGTTTTTTGGAGTTGTAGATAGGGAAAGTGAAGAGGAAAGGTGGTGTATACATAAAGTAATGTTGGCGGTCAAATATGGGTGTGAGACACAAGAGTTTTCATGCAAAATGGATCAAGACAAAAACACAAAACAACAAAAAAAATAAATAAATAAATAAAAATAAAAATAAAGGAAGGATGTTTTCAAGACCCAACAAGTGTGAAACAATATTGTAACATAAATCCATCATTTTGATTATAACATAAGCTTCGGTTTACAAATCGGGTCGGTTTACATAATAAACAAATACAAAAACGAATACAAACAAGACCCGAAATTGACGAATGTTACATTTACGGTCCTGACAAGATATAGATTTACCGTTAGCGAGTTCTATAGCAAATGGATCTATTAGTTCACTAACCGGCATATTTCCCAGGGATAAAATGTTAGTGGAAACGAAACTTCTATCGACACCCGTATCAAATAATACTGAAGCGTACTGACCAGAAACTACGAATGTACCTGTTACTACGTACGGGTCTTGTTATGCTTCTCCTGACCTAATTACAAAGCACGTCCTCTAGGCGCACTGGAAGTCGATACTTGGTTTTGCCTGGTAACTGCTCCCTGATTCGGCTTGGGGCAGTTCCTTCTGAAATGCTCTGTGCTGCCGCATTCAAATCAAGCACGGAGATTCATTGGGGGTGGATTCTGTTGGATAGGTTGTTGACGGATCGGTTGAGGTTTAGGTAGTTGTGGACGACGGGGTTGGGTTGTTCGGGATGGTCGGTTTACAATTCCCATACAGGCTCTGCAATATGGGGCATAGTTCCCATTTCTTCCACATTTCTTGCACACCGGTGATCTGCATTCACCCACATGATGATAATTACAACTGTCACATTTCGGCCAGGGTCCCTTATACCTGTTGTCACATCCCCAATTTCGACTAACGGAGTTTTACCACGAGGCGTATGACATAACAGGATCTAGCTCATTCGTTATACCAAACAACTAAAATTAAAATATTCAAAACATTTATTTACGTTTCATTCAAACATGAGAACACAAAATCCAATCCAAACAATTTAAAGTTTTGCGGAAGCGTATAAGTAAATGGTTTAAAAACATTGAACCATGTGTTCAAAACATGCACAACCCATGAAATGTAAATAATGTGAAATAAAAAGTTCATGCGACAAGTGTGACTCCAGATGCATGCAATGCAATCCACTCATTAGCACATCTAGCAACATGGGCAAGTATAAATACTCAAGGGTCAACACGAGGTTGGTGAGTTCATAAGTTGTAGTAAAAAGTAATATATATAGTCTAAAGAGTATACATAGCATAAGTAGTGTATGTCGATTTAGCACTTTTCAAATATACCAGGGTAGCTAACCCATTTACAAGCTACTAGACGTTTGAACCGAAGTTGAGTGTCTGTATGCCTTCTTACCAGGCCTATCACAAAACACCAGCAATGTATGTTAGGACAATTTACACCCGTCCGACCTCCAGTAGAGTTATAGCAGGTGGGGTTTGTCAAACCCAGTAGTACTACTTAAATTTTCCCGTGATCCTATCCTAACGGTTCAAGGTACGTAAGGACTTTAAGTGATGTGAGGGCATCTAGTATACACTTGTGATATTAAGAAATACATAAATCCAAAATAAGTCGCTGCGTTTTCCTCCAGATAACCAGTATGTAAGTATGTCCGTGTTTTCAATCCAGAAAACAAGTATAGGCAAAAGTTTTGTGTTTTTAACCCAGAAAACAAGTAAGGAAAATGTTTTGTTGTTTTCAATTCAGAAAACAAGGAAAATAGTTATGTTTTCAATCCAGAAAACAAGTAAGGAAAGTGTTTTATGTTTTCAATCCAGAAAACAAGTATATGAAAATAGTTTTGTGTTTTCAATCCAGAAAACAAGTTAGAAAAAGCATGAAGTCACCTTGTGATACGTGTAATGGACTTTTCTCAAACCAAATGTATGCACTTGACTCGTTAATTGTTACCTAGTAAAAGTGCTAAAGCTATGAGAGTGTGTTCAATAACACATGACTCTAAAACTCATGTATGGATTCACACACAAACACAAACTTGACCCGACAACTCGTTGGTGATATTGAGTAATGTCAAATGTATCAAAAATTCTTAACATGTATTCACACATCATTTCATGGCAAAGCAACCAATTATTCATCATACAACGTAACTTATGATCATTCAGTTCACGAGACAGATTTTAGCATGTTCAAACTGATTTTATTCACTATGCAAAACTCAAAGGTAAATTATACAAAATTTATCACAGTAGAATATATGAGTTAGGTTTCTAAAAAAAAATTATTATATTTTTCTCATATATAAAAAAACTCACAATAATTCAATCATCACAGATAGGTACAGATTATTCATCAGTTTGCGCAAGGAAAAGTATTTTCATAGTTCTCTCAACTCATTTATCAAAATTATGCCAGGCCAATTGGGTTGTCTCCTAACCTCAGAATACTAAGTTCAACAAGTGGAACCAACCCATTTGGCTTTGTCAATCTCAAGTTATGATGTTGGGAAGTTAGACCAGAACACCTCTTCCCGAATCAAATTAGACATATAATCTTGTATAATCATAAAACCTAACCTCCGTATATCCAAAACTTAAAATTCATAATTTTCTGGAAACTAGAATCGACGAATTATATCCTAGAATGAAGAATTTATTAAAAACCATCATTTATCATCAAGTTACAGTCAAAACAATAAGCAAGTACAATGCTGTCAGCATTATGATTTCAACAAAGATCGATCAATAATCATGTATACGGCAACCCTAATGATCTACTACACCAATAAACGAACAAACAACATCACAACCATCATAAAACCTCCATATTACAGAAATATTTCATATCTTATTAGGGTTTTTCAATACAAATAATAGACAAGCACGTAAACGAGTGGTTAATGATGAAACACTTACAATTAACGATCAAACAATGATGTTGATGACTCCTAATCTTCCTAATCACCCACAAGCTCCCAAAGTTACCCAAGAACTCATGTTTTTCGTCCACTTACGGTTGGAAAGAGTTATGGGGTGATTAGGGTTTGAAAAATGGGTTTTAGCCAAATTTTCACGACCTGGTCGTCCCCCGAGCCACGTGGAGGCTGAAGCCTCGGGTTACAAGACGCGCGGAGAGCCTATATTTTTTTATTTTTTTTTTTACCCAAGACTTTTAATAACTAATTATAATATGGAAAAACATTTAACACATAATCACTTATCATGCAATAATTAAATCATACAAGTTATTAATGTAACCGGTTCGACATTAATCACCAGCGCATACAATAAGACTCATGTGTGTGACTTGTTATTGACTCATGTAAATGTTATGCTTGACGTGTAATATAACGGAGTTGGGTTAACGATATTAACGTGGAAGAGCGATGTGTCACTGTTGGTACATAAATGTCAGTAGTTCATAGTCTAGCGTTTGTAATCGAGTCTGTAATGTTTTTATGTTTAAGTTTATGTTTATGTATGTAAGCGATGTTATCAACAAGTTCGCTTATGCGAACTTGTTGAACAAGCGAAGTTGTTGACAAGTTCGCCTAGGCGAACTTGTTCAACGAGCGAAGTTACTGACAACTTCGCCTGAGGCGAAGTTGTCGTGTATTTAAGAAACCTACGGGTTTACGAGAAATAAGTTGGTCAGTTAGCGTTTTGGTTATTCACGTGTAATCCAGTAGTTCAGTGAACGTGTCGAGAGTCTGTAATAGACGTGTTTCAGGTTATAATACATAACGTGTTCGTTTGTATCGCGTGTGTTTGTTATTCGTATTCTACGCTCGTATCTACCCACGCAGGGATTCCGCACCTGCGTAGATAGCGATATCCCGTGTAAGATCCGTCCGGGAACCTACAATTGGTATCAGAGCTTTTGGCTCGATTGTGTGGTTCGGGATTTCACGCGGGTGTAGAAAACGTCTCGTTTGACCTATTCGCGGGACGGGTTTTCGTTGATATTGTGTTATACTCACCTTATACAGTCATATTCAAACCGTTACACCGACCGGAAACTGCTAAATCATCGAAAACATATCTGAATATTTTCAGTGTTCTTCGGGCGAAGTTGTTGTTCTTCAGGCGAAGTTGCCGTCACTGGAAGTAGGGTTTCGGCGAAGATATAAGGTTGAGCGAAGTTATCCACAACTTCGCCTACCTCATAAGTTCGCCTAAGCGAAGTTATCCTCAACTTCGCTTACCTCTTAAGTTTGCTTATCTTAAGCGAAGTTATTCTCAACTTCGCCAAGTCACGCGAATTTAAGGATTTTCCAGCGAAGTTAACACTTAAGCGAAGTTATCCTTAACTTCGCCTATAGTACTGTTTGGAAGAATTTTTTGATTTTTCGGGTTTTTCGTGTTTTCGAGAAGATGTCGCCGATTAACATCTCAGAGTTAGTCAAAATGGAAGTTGAAGCGGGGTCGGCTACTAAGGCCCCAAGGTTAATGAAAGGAACAGACTTCGTAGCGTGGAAAGATAGATTCATTCAGTATATTAAATACCAGGATGCAAAGATGTGGGTGTGCATCCAGGATGGATATATTCCACCGACAATGGAATACGAAGGTCGGGATGTGATAAAGAAGTACAGCAAGATGGAGGAAGAAGAGAAGAAGATGTATGAGGCCGAGAGCAAGGCCCATGCCTCAATTACTATGGCTCTTCCTCAAGAGATTCTCCATACATTTCGGAAGTACACTTCTGCACGAGAGCTTTGGGATGCTCTTGAGAATAGATTCAAAGGGAACGTGGGTATTCGTGCCTCGAAGATTAAGCTGTTAAAGACCCAGTTCTCTGTCTTCAAGTATTTGAAGAACGAATCGCTCGATGATATTATCACCCGATATTATCATCTAATGACAGAGCTGAACAACTATTCTATTTCTTACAGAGAGGAGGAAATAGTTGAGAAGCGTCTCGATGCTCTCCCACCGAAGTGGGAAATGTACACTGTTCTAATGAGGGAAGACAAAGACTTTCCTAATTTTGACTTGGAGATAGCAGTAAACAAGCTCAGAACCTTTGAGCTTAATATGGTTCGTAAAGAGACACCAACGGATCAGGTTCAAGACCCTGGTATGTATGGTGCCAAAGTTAACTCAGGCTCTAGTTCGAAGTCTGAATCTGCTGCTTACTACTCCAAAGGAGAGTCAGGCTCTAACTCTTCTCATGAAGGAAATGTGTCAGTAAACATGAACGGTGATGTTTGCTTTGTTGCTGGAGGATCAAGTGCTTCGAAACCTCAAGCATCCAAGAGTAGTTTCTCTCCAGTGCTTTAAGCAATAACTACACTAAGATGCCAATGAGTGTCAAATCTGCTGAAGAGCAGTTTGCACTCTATGCATCTTTTATTGCTTCTTACGAGAACTACATACAAGGGAAGATTGTGGACCCTGCTGCTTTGGAAGAAGACTATGACCAGATCGATCCTGATGATCTGGAGGAGATGGATCTGCAGTGGCAGATGGCGATGATAGTCAGAAGAGTGAAGCGTTTCATGAAGAAGACTGGCAGAAAGTTCGTAGGTGGAAAGCCAGGATTTGATAAGTCAAGGGTGAGGTGTTACAATTGTCAACAAAATGGACACTTTGCAAAGGAGTGCACTAATGCACGGGTAGAACGTAGTCAGGGGAGGACTACACAGCAAAGTGGGAATAACAGTGGGAATAATGCCATGATGTCTGATGCTGGTGAATACAACTGGAACATGTTCTCTGGAGAACTCTTTGAGCAGGCACACATGGCAAAGGTTGCAGCTGAAGAATGTATGAAAGCTACTGAGAATGAAAAAGCGTTCATGGCTGATGACCGGAACTCCGAGGTATGTACTAAACCTATCTGTACTAAATGTGAGAACTTGTCTGAACAGCTTGTTACAATTACTGATCAGTATGTTAAGTTGGATGCCGAATTTAAAACCTTGAAAGAAGATCATCACTTCACAAAGACAAGAGAAAATAATTATAAAATAAAAATTAAAGCTTGTGAAAAAGACGTTAAAAGTTTAAAAACAAAATTAGCTGAGAAAATTGATGTGATCGATCTAAGCTACGAGGTTTTAGAAGAGAAAACCAAATTAATCGCTGAGAAAGAAAAACAGATTGCTGATCACCAGGTAAAAGTGGTGGAACTAAATAGGAAACTGGAGCAATTCCGGAATTCCTCTGCTATTCTTGATCACCTCGTTAGTGATCAAGGTTCCTCACCTAAGAGGGGAGGAATTGGTTACCATGAGGTTCCACCACCTTATAACCATAATTATACTTTCAATCCGAGTGTTCATGAATCTGTTAATTTTGTAGCTGATCAGACAGGTCCTGCTAAGGAAACTGGTAAAGTACTGGAAGTTAGTAAAGGCGAAACAAGTTCGCCTGTTTCAAAAGTTAAAATTTCTATTTCGAGTCCAGTCTCATCTGATTCGGATAAGTCATTCGAGTCGGGTAAGACAAAACAGAAGGAAGTATTACCCACTAGTGGAGAAAAAGTTAATACAACTAAAAGGAGTACTCCACTCAACCCATATGTCCCACCTTATGTGAGACGTACGGTTGGTAATACTGCCTCCACATCTAAAACATCTGCTGAAAAGAAAGCTGAATATAGGTGTTGTTTTAGATATAATCAAACAGGGCACCTTGTTGCTGATTGCCCTCTGAAGCAGCGTTTCAGAGAGGTGAGGCCCTCGAAAACTGAGACTAAGGTTTTTGGTAATCGTTCAAATGTTAAAAATGAAAATCACTCAAATTTGAAAGATAATACAGGTTTTCAAAGAAACACATCTCGTTTTTACACTACTAATAACCAAACCAAATGCTATAATTCTTTTGATTCTCTTAATGTACGTCGGTTTGGTTGGCCTCACTATCAGTCTCCAAGGAGGTATCCTGTTAGGACTCATGGAAATTTTTCTAATGCTAACTTTAGTCAGCCACGATGTGTGAGTTCTGTTAAGAAGGTTAATCGACCCAAGACCAAGAGGTCTTGGGTCCCCAAATTTTAATAATCTCTTTTGTTTGTGCAGGAACAGTTGAACAGGGCGTCCAAGAATCTTTGGGTTGTGGACAGCGGCTGTTCCCGGCACATGACTGGTAACAAGGATTTGTTACAAGATTTAAAACCTGTTCAAGGAGCAAGAGTCAGTTTTGCCGGTGAGAGTGGAGGCAAAATAACTGGAAGGGGTACGGTAACTAACGGGAAGATGACGTTAGAAAATGTGAACTTTGTTGAAGAACTGAAGCACAATCTGCTGAGTGTGTCGCAGATTTGTGATAAAGATTATACCGTACACTTCACGAAGACTGACGCGATTGTGTTGAAGCCTGGTTTTCAAATACCAGAGGAGTGGATAGTAATGAAGGCTCCACGTGATCGAAATACGTATATGATGGATTTAAGTTCAACTGAAATGTCAACGGAAGAGTCGTGCCTTTTGACGAAAGCAAGCGAAACGGAATCTGAACTGTGGCACAGGAGAATGGGGCACATTCATCTTCGGAAGATGAACCATATTGTCAGACATGGGCTTGTGTTGGGTGTTCCCTTAAAAAGTTCCAATTTTGAAGACAAATGTCTTGCGTGCAAAAAGAGAAAGCAGCACAAGAAGTCCCATCTCACCAAGAAAGTAAACTCAATTTCCAGTACACTAGAGCTGCTTCACATGGATCTCTTCGGTCCTGTGAATGTAAGAAGTCTAGGTGGTACAACTTATTGCTTGGTGATCACTGATGACTACTCACGATACTCGTGGGTATACTTCCTGAAATCAAAGGACGAAACGGCTCAAATGGTGAAGAATCTGATCACCAAAGTTGAGAACATTATGGATAAACGAGTGAAGTTCATCAGAAGTGACAATGGTTCCGAGTTTAAAAATTTTGAAATGGAGATCTTCTGTCTGTCAAGAGGGATTGAACATCAATTCAGCGCTCCGTATACTCCGCAACAGAATGGAGTGGCTGAAAGGAAGAATAGAACTTTAATTGAAGGAGCCAGAACTATGCTGGCTGATTCGAAGCTTCCGGTGGTGTTCTGGGCTGAAGCTGTTTCTACAGCTTGCTATGTACTGAATAGAGTTTTAACCGTAAAAAGACTTAATAAAACATGCTACGAGCTTATGCATGGGAGAAAGCCCAATTTGTGTGGACTTGAAGCTTTCGGGTCCCCGTGTTCGATTTTAAAGGCACATTCAAAGTTTGGTGAAGCAGCCGCTGAAGGAATCTTGGTCGGCTATGAAGTTGGGACTCCCAACAGGCGTGTCTTTAATACAACGAACGGCAAGGTTGAGGTGGTATGTAACACCGACATTACGAGTTACAGATCGCCAAGACCGAGCATCGGACCTCCTGGGATTTTCGACTATGATAGGCTCTTCAAGTCTTTTAACATACCTGATTTGTTTTGTACAGAAGAAGAAGAACGTGTTGCTACGAAGATGATTCTAGATGAGGAGGAAAATTTGGCACATAGACAGCTATTTGATGATGGTCAACCTTCCTCATCAAATTCTATCGATTCCCCTGCTGTCTCTCCTGAAGAAGAGTTTATCAATCCATTTCACTCTCAGCCAGAAACAACCATTGATGAGCTCTCTTCTAATTTAGAAGATAATTTGCATGTCGGTGCTGTTCCGACCACGAGAATTCACATAAATCACCCTTTGGAGAATGTTATAGGTGATGTATCCTCCGGTGTACAAACCAGAAGTAGCTTGAATCAGCACACCTGTGTTTATACAAGCATTAAGGAAACGAGTATAATGAACGAATGTTTGTACTCATGCTTTATTAGCCAGATTGAACCGAAAAATTACCAAATGGCTCTTAAGGACAGCTCGTGGGTCGAGGCAATGCAAGAAGAGTTGGCTCAATTTAAGAAGATGGAAGTTTGGACTTTGGTTGAAAAACCAAGGAATGTGCATGCGATAGGCACAAAATGGGTGTTTAAGTGCAAGAGAGATGAAAAAGGGATTATCATAAGAAACAAGGCGAGACTGGTCGTTAAAGGTTTCAATCAGCAAGAGGGGATAGATTATAATGAAGTGTTCGCTCCGGTGGCCAGGTTGGAAGCGATAAGATTGTTTTTGGCGTTTGCGGCTTTTAAGAAGATGAAAGTGTTTCAGTTGGACGTGAAGAGTGCGTTCCTCAATGGGAAAGTTGATGAGGTTGTGTATGTTGAGCAACCTCCGGGTTTTCCTGACCCAGACTTTCCTGATCATGTATACAAGTTGAGCAAGGCGCTGTATGGATTACATCAGGCACCTCGTGCCTGGTATTCAACGTTATCGGACTACTTACTAGAAAATGGTTTTGAAAGGGGTTTGATTGACAGCACACTGTTTGTGAAGAGAGATGAAAGTGACTTCCTGCTAGTTCAAGTCTACGTGGATGACATCATATTTGCTGCATCAAGAGTCTCCATGTGTCAGGATTTTGAGGCAGTCATGAAGAAAAGATTTGAGATGAGTGCTATGGGTGAACTAACGTTCTTTTTAGGATTGCAGGTTGATCAAAAGAAGGATGGGATGTTCATTCATCAAACAAAATATGTTCATGATGTCCTCAAGCGCTTCAAGATGGAGGACTGTTCTCCATTTGACACTCCAATTTGAGTCAACCATAAGTTGGGAGCTGAAATAGACGGTGACGCAGATGTGGACCCAACTCAGTATCGGGCTATAATAGGTTCTTTGATGTATTTGACTGCTTCTAGGCCTGATATAATGTTTGCTGTTTGTCTTTGTGCTCATTTTCAGGCAAACCCAAAGGAATCTCACATGAAGGGTGTGAAGAGGATTTTGCGGTATCTCAAAGGCAAGCCGAAGCTAGGGTTGTGGTACCCGAAGGGAGGAGACGTGGAACTGGTTGCTTATACGGATTCTGATTATGGAGGGTGCAATCAGAGTCGGAAGTCGACAACAGGAGGATGTCAGTTTCTCGGTGGAAGATTAGTTTCCTGGCAGTGCAAGAAACAGACATCAGTCGCAATCTCAACGTGCGAAGCTGAATATATGGCAGCATCCAACTGCTGCTCTCAGGTTTTGTGGATTCAGCAACAATTGCGCGACTATGGTCTGAATTTCTTACTCACTCCTATTTTAATTGATAACACTGCTGCCATCTCAGTAATTAACAATCCCGTGAAACATAGTAAAACTAAACATATTGACATTCGTCATCATTTCATACGGGATTGTGCTGAGAAGAAACTGATTAAGGTCGAAAAGGTCGATACGCTAGAAAATTTCGCTGATTTATTTACAAAAGCGTTTGATAAATCCAGATTTCAAAACCTAATTGAGCTGAACGGGATGATCAATCCCAAGTAACCATGTTTTTATTATGTTTAACTTAAAAAAAAAAAAAAAAACGTCACTATTGCTTAAAATTAGTCGGTTACCTCAGTTTGATGGACATATCCTCGGATATGTTTTGGTCCTCGTTTCTACTTGTAGAGAATGAGGGTCGCCATTGACCAGACGACTGAAAGTGACCGGGGCGGTTATGATGTGTTTTCTTTCTGTCGCTGAAAATTAGTCGGTCATACTTAGTTAGAAGGACACATACTTGTATGTGGTCGGTCCAGTTGATCCATTGGATCTTCAGGATTGCCGTTTACCTGAAGACTTTGACGTGATTGGGGCGATTGAAGTCAAAATTTTTTTAAGGGAAATGAAATTACTTTTCAAGTCTACTACTTCGTATGAAGTACCTTTGCTATGTTAAACGGAAAATTGATCCAACCATGGAAAATGATAGATATACTAACTTTGTGTGCTTAACTAGTGAAGTTATTAGGCTTAAAAGGCTTTAGGACAATCATTGTATGTCATGGTAACTTTTTATGGTGCGTAAAAGTATATGTGATACAAATTAAATTTTACTTGATTTTATGTGGAAACTCCTTAAGAGTTTTGCGTGTCTTCAAGTATTTCTTTCCGAATGATAGGCAGAAAAGTGATTACCCGGTCATACACGAGCCCGTGTGTGTTCTGATCCCCGTGAAGAAAGCGTTTCAAGACACTGCAGTGATCCAGATTCGGGACTTGCAGTTAATTTCTACTTTGAAGTCCATGTCGTTTAAAAAAAAAAAAAAATTTGAAGTTATTGTAACATATTGGTGATCATAAAATCAAGACTTCTCTATCTTAGAGTAAGAAGAAGAACGGGAACCAGAAGAAGAGTACATACGAGTTAATCAAACACTATGGGTCGAAGTCAATTCGGGGTGACTTGGGGAAAGCCAAATACGCTTTGAGGAAAGATAGGAGGCATCAATATTTCTGAGTTGTTGCCCACTTAAATTTTGAGGTTTAATCGAACCTAACTCGTATCACAGAAACGATGAAAACCACTTTAAGTTATACCTGCTTACAACCTGTCTCTATATGTCATAATACAGCTAAACACGGATCTATGTGACAGTCACGTAGTTAGTATGATTCCTGTTCGGATCTTTTCTAAAACATGGCAGTCCCTACCGAGACTGAAATTTGATCCCTTATACTTTAAATTGTTAAGTTTTTGTACTTAGATAGCTTTATGATTTCTTAACTGGTTACTTAGAATTGATCATGTTGTTTATTTCTTAAAGGACAATTTTTAACTTAATTGACAACTGTTAAAATCTTAAGGGTTAAATTTTGAAATTTTAGGCGATGTTGTTGAAAAGGCGAAGTTGTGAATAACTTCGCCAAGGCGAAGTTATCCGTAACTTCGCCTGTATAACTCCGCCTCTATATAAGGATGTTCAAAGGTCACACTATTCATCAGAAATTCAAGCGAACTTATCCGAGAAATTTCCGGCGAAGATATATATTATCCGGCGAACTTGTTTCGTTTCCGTTTCGATCCTTTTTCTCAGTTTCATTCTTAGATTCACGGTGTGTGTTATCGATTAACCAAAATATCCAAAGACAGTGGTGCTTTTCATAGGTCGTTTTGAACGGTTTCGTGACCTCGGTCCGGTGACCTTTCAAAACCGAGATTTACAAGCTTGTATTACGTGTTCATGGACAAACTGTTCGTCCACATAACCTTAATACCAAGTGTTTTTGAGTTCTTCATCGTCAAAACCTTTGCCGAAACATCGGATTCCGACTGTTAGAATGTTAACAGTCGCCGATTCAGTTCAGGCGAAGTTAGGGTTTCGGCGAAGTTATCCTCAACTTCGCCTGACGATTAATTTCGCCTGAGGCGAAGTTATCCGCAACTTCGCCTAAGGCTTAAGTTCGCCTAACCCTTATCTTCGCCTAAGGCGATGTTGTGATGAGGCTAAGTTATCACTAACTTCGCCCAGACCTTTTTACTTAAAATTAATTAGACGAACTTAAAGATGAAGCGAAGTTGTTCCCAACTTCGCCTAACCTTTAACTTCGCCTATACAGGTTTGATCACAACTTCGCTTCTGGTAATCAAGCGAACTTGTTTATAACTTTAACGTTTATCTAACTTGGTTCGTTTATTGCAGATATGGCTGCTATTGGAGGTGCAGGAGGTGCAGGTGATGACGGTGATGATCAGAGACAATTCTTTCCAGCCCATAACCAGTTCATAACACTTGACCCAGATGCAAAGGGCGTGGAGGACTATAGGGAGATAATTACTTTTCTCCTGCGCTCAAGGATTTATCATGCAATAACAACTACCCTGCCTATTTCGCTACCGAATATTGAAGACTTTTGGCAGACGGTAGAGTACGATTGCCGGGTTGAACCCCCGGTTATGCGAGCCACCGTAAATGGTCAAGTTGTTCAGTTTTCTTCTGAACATATACGGGTGGCGTTGCAGTTTGGTGAAGAGACGAGGGATGACCCAACGGAGTTTGTTGCACCATTCCGTGATGGAGCGTTCCTCAGGATGGGGTATTCGGGTCTCTTAGGGGACACACAACGAAGGAAGGGATTCCTTTTAGATCAGTGGCGCTTCCTTATGCACGTCATGATCGTATGTATGTCAGGACGGAAGGCAGGCACTGATGGAATGGGTGCGACAATGCAGTCTGCTATGACTGCATTGACTTACAATAAAAGGTATTCGTTCAGCCAGATGATCTTTTACGAGATCGACAGGCAACGAAGGGCTGTGGCGCGTGAGCGGTTTACAATGTATCCTCGATTCCTACAGATGATTTTCAATCATGTGGCTCCGACGCTGCCTCAACGACGCCCTATTCGATACGTGGAAAGTGTGACAAAACGTATCTTTGCACAGTGTCGCACTTCCAGTGCACGAAGCAAGCCTGAGCTGCGTCCCAGGCATACTCCGCTCTTTGGGTATCTTATAAACCCGGAGTATGTGCCTGCGGCAGGGGACGAGTTCAGAGACCCAAGACCACAACAGGCGGCAGCACCCCAGGCTGTATCAGCTGCGCCTGCTGTATCTGCTACTGTATCTGCTGCTGTGTCAGCTGCTAAGATTGATCTTGATGCTATGTTGGGAGGCCACGGAATGTTTGATATGGACCGAGTTGATCCTCAAGAGAATATTCAAGTCTCGGGTCCACAGGCTGATTTTGATGATGTGATGGAAGAGGCTAGACGGATGATGGTAACGCGTGAGAGAACGGTTGGTAAACAAAAGCGAATTGTTGATGACGACGACGAGGAAGATGATGAAGAAGAAGCTGTGCAGTTGGTGAGAAAGCGTTCACGTAGGGAAACGACAGGTATGGGTGTAGGAGCTGGAGAGACTTCACGGTTGGTACGTTTTGCTCCACCTGCGTTGTCTGGTATGTCCTTTGTTCCTACCTCTGTGCAGGTATCGAGTACAAGCGCTACGGTTGTTCCCGTAGTGGCTACATCATCGGCTGACATTCCACCGATCACAGCCGTCCAGACGTCGACTCCAGCAATTGTGTCTCTACCACCTCAAACGCGTACTCCATCGGTGGTAGTAGCACAATTTGTCGAGTCTACGGTCACCACTTCTGCAGGGTTATCGGGTACGGTACCACCTGCGGACACGCCCAGTTCTGACTCGGAACGTTTAGCTTCACTAGAGCGGATTGTAGCTGAGCAGTCCAATACTATACAAAGCCTAGTGGAAGCAAATCAACTGCAGGCATCCCTCCTGGCTGAGCACGGGAAAATAATAGATGCCTTGAAGGTGTTCTTGGCATCTCAGGGGGAGATGAGCTGTAGAGGAGATGAGTTGAGGACCAAGCGCCGAAACGATCAAGACGATGATCCCAATGCACCGGAAGGTGCAGGTGGTGAGTTGCCAAGAACTTCTATAGCTCTTGGGGCTTCCACAGCTGAGGGGGAGTCTACAGCTGGTGATGATGTGGTTGCGGTTGGTGATGATGTTGAAGATGTTGATGATATGATTGATGCACTAAAAGAGATAGACGATATGTTAGAGGATGATGAGTTGATGAATGAAGATGATGTTCTGCCAATCGATGAGATTGAAAAGATTGGTGCAGAAATTGTTGTTGAGAATGTGGTAGAAGAAGGAGAAATTGTTGAAGAAAATGTAGAGCATGAGATCCCTGTGGTTGAACAGTCGACTATATGTGAAGATGCTGCAGTTGACAACACTGAGTGGGAAGAACAGCCAAATTGGAAGGAAGGCTGCGCTCAGTGGTTTGTAAAGACGAAGAAGCCAGCAGTACCGACGATGTTCAAAAAGTCGTATAATATAAAGGGATATGCAGAATCAAAGAAGGGAATCATATGCTGGTTGTACGATGAAGAGTTGAAACTATTTGTGATCAAACGTTACGACGGCATTCAGTACTTCAAGAAGATGTTGAGATCCCTGAATACCTTACCGGAGTGTGAGGTGAAAGACTTAGCGAGACTGGGGCTGATAAACAGAAGTGATGATAACATAGCGAGAGTAATTGGGAAAATTGTTTGGAAGGAGGCCATTAAAAATAAAAAGTTTGAACTTCTGAAGCCTCAGAAAGGGAAGTTAGTAGAAGACAAAGATAGAGGAATGCGGGCTGACGGCAAACCATGGATGGTTATGAAGTATAAACCAGTCCGTCATTTAAAAGAAGTGCCGATGAAGGTGATGCCCAAGAACGTCTTGAAAGACTTGAAGTGGTGGTACGTGGATTGTGAAACTGCCGAAGCGGTCATGGAGGATGAAGATGAGCAAGAGATCATGAGAGTGTATGATCCTATGCACTTAGTCAATCTGTCTCAAGCTGACTTGCAGGTACTACATGCTAAGAAGATTTTCTACATTCCTGCTTGGAAAGAGGAAGCTAAGAAGTACCAGAAGTTGGTTTCTGTATGTGTTAGACAGGGAGTGCATGCTTGAAGAGATGAAGAGAGAAGACGAAAGATTACAAGACTCAAGCTTTGAAGATCAAGACATGAAGCTACTGCCAAGGGGGAGTCTGTTGGTACATAAATGTCAGTAGTTCATAGTCTAGCGTTTGTAATCGAGTCTGTAATGTTTTTATGTTTAAGTTTATGTTTATGTATGTAAGCGATGTTATCAACAAGTTCGCTTAGGCGAACTTGTTGAACAAGCGAAGTTGTTGACAAGTTCGCCTAGGCGAACTTGTTCAACGAGCGAAGTTACTGACAACTTCGCCTGAGGCGAAGTTGTCGTGTATTTAAGAAACCTACGGGTTTACGAGAAATAAGTTGGTCAGTTAGCGTTTTGGTTATTCACGTGTAATCCAGTAGTTCAGTGAACGTGTCGAGAGTCTGTAATAGACGTGTTTCAGGTTATAATACATAACGTGTTCGTTTGTATCGCGTGTGTTTGTTATTCGTATTCTACGCTCGTATCTACCCACGCAGGGATTCCGCACCTGCGTAGATAGCGATATCCCGTGTAAGATCCGTCCGGGAACCTACAGTCACGCCTGTCTTGTTTTACATCGGAACTGATCATGGCGTAATTTTATGTTTTCGGGCGTGCGCGTTTACTTGATTGTCTTTCTTGCGGTCTCATCCCATAATTGGTTCATTTCGCCCCAGATGATTCTCCGGGCATCCTTAACACACCACTTCTTACTAAATCAAACGTTACAATTCCAGCTTGAGACACAGCATTCTGAAAAGAGACGTGACCAACTGAATTTACCAAACTCCTTACTACTAGGGCTAAACCCCAAATATAACATTCAATACCCTTAGCTTCTAGAGTTACCAACCACGGCACTAGACGAGCCAGTTCATTAAAGCGGTATGTATATTTCAAGTGGTCCACTCCTTTCATTTCTAGGCTCCAGAGTTCGTTTTCTAGCTTTCGAATTTCATTCTTTGGGCAAAAATAATCCAGCATCAGTGTTTTGAGTTCTACCCAAGTCATGCGGTTGACCACATCCTGTTCTCGGATCTGTACCATAGTGTTCCACCACATCAAGGCGTGGTCAACAACCGTGCAGGTAACATACTTTACAACACAATCCAGTGGACATTTACTGATATTAACAACGAATTCGGTCTTCTCAATCCATTTTGTCAACCCATTCGGCCCTTCAGTGCCTTTGAAATCTATCGGTTTACAGGACATGAAGTGTTTAAACGAGCATTCCCGTCGCGGGAGTTCAGGGTTGTTATGGTCATTGTTCGGGTTTGGTGGAGGATTATTGTTACCCATGGTATTCGTATTTGGTGGGGGATTATTATTGCCAATAGTGTTTGTACTCAGTGGGGGTTTATTTGTATTGGCAGCAGTATTTGTGTTAAGTGGGGGAGTATTATTTGTGACAGTATTAGTATTTGTTGGAGTAGTATTAATGTTTGACGGATGATTTGTGTTTATGTTTGCGCTTGCACCGGTGATTACTTGTGCTACAATAGTTGGAATTACTGTCTGCATTTGCCGAGCAATCATCTCGGTACCTCTGCCTCGATCATTGGGTTTGCTTTCTTTGGGTCCATTCTATAATGGAAATCAAATACAAGCTAATTAATACTAACTTCATCACATAACACATTGTAACGGTAATCATAGTAATGATTGTACAAGTAAACCGAACAACATATTTTTATTCCACATAGTGTATTGTACATCACTAACAAAAATGGCACATAGACTTAGCCTGATAAAGGCCAGTGCTTGCATGTGCAGATCAAAATCTGTCACTACGTGACGAGGAGACTTAACCCTAAAAGGGCTAGTGCTTGTAATAATATATCAAAATCATACCCCATGTCAACATAACATACTGCATTTATCTATACAGATGATGCACTAACCAAAAACACAAAAAAGAACAATATTGTGATCATCAAGAACAACTCTGGAGTTGGGCTGTCACCCTATCCAAACACCAGCAGTGGTAGGCGTTTGACTGATGTAGGTTCAGTACCATCTGTTGTAGCGTCAGTATTCACTGGGTCACCTCCATGCTCCCCTGATTAATATTAGCTATGGCAATAGAATGCTCGATCACACGGTCGGCCAGGACGGCCATCCAAGAGTTGTTCTCTATATCTGGGAGCTCGAGGGTCAGAGGTAGGTGTACTCAATAAATGGGGAGCTGTATCACCTATCATAAGGTGTGAAGGCTCTCCCCGATGATAGGTCGACCTAGGTGGGGACAAAGTAGGGTCGATCGGGGATATTCTAATACGAGCGGCCTGACGGACTCATCGGGTGACTGAAGTCATCGGGGACGGGTGGATAGGTGGATTGGGTGATCTATCTACTCTAGTAGGTGAACGGTACTAGCTAGTGGCCTTGTCCTGACTCTATGTGGTGACCTGGGCTGGTAAATGTCACATATATATCCGGATAGGTCAGGCTCATCGCTGGGTTTCTCCTGAGGAACTATCACTTCCTCTGAGCTTTCCTCAATCTCCTCCTCTTCTTCTTCCGGATCTTCTTCCTTGGTCTCCGGATCCTTTTCCTCAACTAATATCATCGGTTCCTCCTCCGGAACGTTCTCGCTAATTCTTGTCATCTATCTGCACAATGGTTAGTCGTAAGGATAACATTAATTCGGCAAAATTTAATATTAATTATGGTCAGATATTATATTAATTTTAATGAAACTTAATATTAATTATAATAAGATTTATATTATTATACTCGAATATAATATTTTTACAACAGAATTTAATATTATTAGCAGTACATTACGTACACGTATTCGTACACCTAATTCCAGATAAGCACATATGCATGTTACATATATATATATATCATTTCCTTGCCTATAAAAGGAAGGCTTCCCCTCACTTGTAAGGCATCCTTTGAAAGAAATAAAAACATCTTTCTTATATCTTCTCTCTAGTTCTCTCTTGAGTTCTTGAGTGTTCTTGAGTTCTCACACTTGAGTTCTTAAGTTCTTTCTTAAGTTCTTGGTATCTCACCCCTGCCTCTCTGATATCTTGGTATCAGAGCCATACCTTCGGCTCCTGTTCTCCTTTACTAAAGGTTCGGATTAGTATGCTCTGTGTCTGCCGTCTTTGAATGGATCTCTCACATCAGAAAACCAACCGATAGTTAAGGTCTAAAAGAACGACTGGTACTGTTCCGTCCAAGATCCCTGTTAGAAGTCTAAAAGAACCAGCAGTAGAGTGGTAAGATGACAAGAGGTCGCAGTGAAGTCTCGTTTTGCGGTGTGAAGACCAAACGGTATTGAAGACAGTCCGATATCCAGTCATGTCCGGCCAAACACTATCCCGTTCCAGTTCTACCCTACGTCAGTTGTCAGCATCCAGAATAGATCAACTATATGAAATATCATATATTTCTGATGATTCTAAAATACCTATTACTAGTATGCCTTTAGTAAATCCTTATAATGTCTTTTCTAAACCTTCAAATTCATTATCCAAAAAGGTCAAAAAATTAATTGGTTCTACCTCCAATCCCCATGTGAAAGAATTAGTCCAAACCTCCAAGTTTGATTCACATCAACTCCCAGCCACCACCTCCGAACACCTTGTAACCATTTCCCTACCATCAGATTACCAAGAAGAATTCCCACCATTAACCCCGTTTGAGAAACCTGACCAGAAAGCCAAACACTCGTGGAAGAAACAAAACTCTTCCATCATGACACCAAGTGGTCCCTCAAACCCCACCACTGCAGCAGAAGCAACTTTAAACTGGCAAAGTGAAAATGCTATTGCCCAGAATAAAGTTCTCACAACCATCCTAGCTCAACAGGACAACTTCAGCAGAACCCAAGAAGTCCTGGTCAACAAACTTCAAGGTATAGAAAACATTATCTATGAAGTTAAAACAAAGATTCTAAACCTCCACCAAGAGCTGTTGGAAATAGTTAAAAACACTCCTGCGATACAGACATCAATGACTCTCTCCCAATAGGAGTCAGAGATGAAGTTTCTCAAGGCCCAACTAGCAGACCTTGAAAGATAACACAAACAGCAAAAGGTCTCAACAATGGTTGATGATCCATGGAGATTACCAACCTCCCCGTTTGAAAGACCTAGCTTTGACCCACAACCTTTAGCCAAGGCTCCATTCTCACAATCCTCACCATCACTAAGCATATGGTCTAACCAAAGAAGCAGGCCACAAAGAAAATCCCCACCCAGAACCATGGGTACCTCTTCCAGCAACCCTTCATCATAAAAAGCCAAAGAAACATTTAGAAAGCACACCCATGATGACAACATGATGATGGCCTCATCAGTTGCTCTATTGGATCTTCCGATCCCGAAAGAAGACTCCATCACCACCCTGCTACACAAGCTAGCTACAAAAGACTCCCCAAAGGTCCTGCCATGTATTGCCTCTAACATGACTGTCAACTCAGATGATGAATCTAACAAGTCAGAGGATGAGGAAATATCCAACCCAAGTGAAGCGTTCGAGAACTTGTTCATGAATGAACAAGAAACCACAGTCAGAAATGATATCGATTCAGATATCGAAGATGCAGCCTCAAAGACAGAAACCCTGAACAAACCAAACATCCCAAGATCGGACTCCAACATATAGTTCACCTTTGATGACATTCCTCCGTCACAGTGGCGTGAAAGAATTGTAGAGATGCATACGTGGTGTGCAGCCGAACTACAATACTACGAAATTGATGTCGTCATTAAAAGATTCTTTGCCAGGTGCCAAGGAAGACTTAGAGACTGGTACCTAAGTCTTGGTGAATACAGACAGATACAGCTTCAACAACTCCGGTCACCAAAAGAACTCATCCACGTGATACACAACGAATTCATTGGGAATCCCCTTGATCATAAGGTTCATGCACGTGATGAATTCTTAAAAATGAAGTGCTGTTCGTTCCATCCAAAAGATCTCGAGACATATTACAACCGTATGTCAGAACGGTTTTACTGTCTTAATGGCGTAGACGACGCGAATCTCAAGCAGATCTTCCTACAGTCTTTTCCAGAATCCCTTTGTAACGAAGCATTCAGAACTCTGGAAAGCAGGAACGTGACATGCGCACAAGCATCACTAGGAGAGCTATATCAGCTCATTACAAATGCTCTAGCCAAGCTTTGTAATCAGAAAAGATTCCTGAGTGATTATGAAAAGCCGAGCAGTCGTCTTGGCTCAGCATGCAACGATAGTCATCTAAAGATCAAGTGCAAAAAGGAGTCGTCTTGCAGCTGTACGGAAAAATCCCACTTCCCCAAGAAACACAACAAGCATTATTCATCGAGAAAAAGATTCTCGAATAAAAAATGGAAGTTTCTAAGGAAGAAATCCTTTAGAGGAAAAAGCACAGACAGGTGCTACATTTGCAACCAGAAAGGCCATTTTGCACGGGATTGCAAAAATGAGAAGAAAACTCAGGCCTTACTCCAGACAGTAAACCTGAAAGAGTCGATATCTCCGATTTAGAGTCACTGTACTCACTTGATGATGAACCAGGAGACAAAGCGATATGTTCGATATATTATTCTGATTCAGATGGAGAAACATAATCAGATTATTCGGACACAGACAGCCAATGCAGTGACGTTCGTCCGATGTTTATGGCAAGAACCAGAGATTCGTCCCCACACCCTCCAATTCCAGATCCTCTAGTAAAATTCAATTTGCTACTAGATCATTATTCAAAACCTATCTCGGCGATTGCATTCTACCCCCAATTCCACAACTCACCCTTGTGGCTTTGCAATCAAAAAAGATTCCTAAGTGATTATGAAAAGACGAGCAGTCGTCTTGGCTCAGCATGCAACGATAGTCATCTAAAGATCAAGTGCAAAGATGAGTCGTCCTGCAGCTGTACGAAAAAATCCCACTTCCCCAAGAAACACAACAAGCATTATTCATCGAGAAGAAGATTCTCGAATAAAAAAATGGAAGTTTCTAAGGAAGAAATCCTTTAGAGGAAAAAGAACAGACTGGTGCTACATTTGCAACCAGAAAGGCCATTTTGCACGGGATTGCAAAAATGGGAAGAAAACTCAGGCCTTACTCCAGACAATAAACCAGATTGAAAGAGTTGATATCTCAGATTTAGAGTCACTGTACTCACTTGATGATGAACCAGGAGAGAAAGCAATGTGTTAGATATGCTATTCGGATGATGGAACAGAAGCGGACGATTCAGATACAGACAGCCAATGTAGTGACGTTCGCCCAATGTTTATGGCAAAAGCTAGAGGGTTGCATACAAGTCCTATGATTCCAGAACCTCTAGTTAAGTTTGATCTATTGCTCAACCAGTACACAAATCCTAAACCAATAATTGCATTATTAGATTCTGGTTCACACAGATCAGTCCTAAATCCAAGTATTCTACCCCCCAGTTATTGGCGCCCCCACAAACAATTTTTTATAACTGCCAATGGCCAATTATTCTCCATTGACAAAATCAGCAAGCCAATATACATTAGACTATTTCCCAAATGCGTTATCAGACATCAGTTTCTGGGATCTAGCCTCCATGGTAGAGACCTTCTATTTGGATGGGATATTATTTTCCAGCTACCAGAAACGAGCTTTTTTGGTTACAGCGGTATTAAGTGGAAAAACCATATTAATTCATACGCCACAACCTCTAATCTCCATGAAAACCCATACTCTCCCCACCACAACAAAGAAGAACACCATGTCCCTATTTCCCTGTCAGCATTATCAAAACAAACAGTATCCTGGTCCCCCATAGCAAAGGAGAATCCAACCAAGTGGCCTGAAAAGCAAGCACAGGCTGAAAAAGGAAAAGAGAAACAAGAGTTAGTTGATAAGATGCCAAAGCAAACTAACAAAAGAATACTTCAGTCTGAAGCTAGTAATGAGTATTGGGCAGTAACTTTACTTGTAGAAGACGACAAAGGTGTCAGGAAAAGATATGGATACAAGACTGGCACGTTTGAAATGTCAGAAAAAAGTTATCACTCCACGATAAAGAATATTTTGACGGTCAAAAAAGGATTAGAAGAGTTCCATATTCACCTCAATGGTCACAGCTTTTTGATAGAATTAGATATGTCATCTTTTTCAGAAGAACAGTTGTTACAATCCAAGAAAGAAACTCTTCCAAATGAACAGTTGCTACAATGGGCTAGCTGGTTCTCTCAATATTCCTTTACAGTTGTCCACATCAGCAAAGAAAATTTTTTCAAGAAAGATATGCAACTATGGCCACGAGTCTATAAATACAAAAGACCCGAGAAGGATCAGCACAACCAATTCTTACCCACCATCCACATGATGGCCGAAGCCAGCTCCTCCACCACCACAGACAAGAAAGAAATCCAAGAAGAGTTCAGGCAGAGAGACGTACCGGAAGAAATCGTTGAAGTAATTGCAGATCTAACGTTCAAAGAAAGATCTAAGCTAAATTACAAGACGTTCACTACAATCCTACTGAAAAATCATGCAACAGCTTTAAAAGGGATAAAGTTCCACCCAGATTATCCTTTCCTAAACGTCTTTTGCTTTGAGAACTTGCTTAACCTCCCCAAGGAAGCCCTATGTTTCTTCGGGTACTTGTTTGAATCATTCTACATCGCCATTTCTTTTGACAATGAAGATTTACACTTGTACTTGCTAAATTGTCAATTTGGAGATGTACCAGCAGAAAAGAAACATACCCTTACCCTCCTCCAATGGTTCTTACCAATCCACCAATGGATTGGTTACGTAACCAACTCACGCCTCAAATACAGTGTATGGTATTTCAGGAAGCCGGGAAATTTCATAACAGCATCAACAATCAACAAGGATCAAGCAGCCATCTACCATTCACCTTGTACCTTCCTTCACAGTTCTTATAACATAAATCCAGCATCCATAGGGTTCAGAAGGAACTTCCCAAACGAGTGGATGAAACTAAGAGAATGTCTAGGACATGCGAATTGAGTTGATGTAAGGAAACTAAGCCCTAATATCAGAGAAAATATAAAAATCTGGGGTATTGATCATCCTTACATAAAGTTGTGGAAAAGAACACATTTTGAATATATCCACACCCACATTGTTGCCCTCAGTGAGGAAGAATACGAAGAGCTAGAAGATGAAAAGTTTTATCAAAAAACAAGCAACAGAGTCCATTCCCCAACATCAAACCTAGACCCAACGGAAGAATATAATCCCAGAGAAGACTACCATGACCCATATGAAGATGATCCATCTCATCCAAACTCAAGATGGAAGTAGTCTTTTGAAAATAAAAATGTAGTGTCTTGTATAATATTTTTTTAATTATGTATTAAGTGTGTTGTTTGAACCTAATCACTCTTAAAGTGGTTAGTTAGGATTAATCCATGTGATGTCATGGCTTATGTCATAAAGTATGGCCCTTAATCAATAGGTATGGGCCTTGTGTCTTTTTATGAGGATAGGTAGCATTTCCTTGCCTATAAAAGGAAGGCTTCCCCTCATTTGTAAGGCATCCCTTGAAAGAAATAAAAACATCTTTCTTATATCTTCTCTCTAGTTCTCTCTTGAGTTCTTGAGTGTTCTTGAGTTCTCACACTTGAGTTCTTAAGTTCTTTCTTAAGTTCTTGGTATCTCACCCCTGCCTCTCTGATATCTTGGTATCAGATATCAGAGAGGTAGGAGGCATGACTGGATACTCAAAATAAGGTATGGCTCTACCCTACGGCCATGGATCATCAACCATTGTTGAGATCTTTTGCTGTTTGTGTTGTCTTTCAAGGTCTTCTAGTTGAGCCTTGAGGAACTTCATTATATATATGTATATATATATATATGTATATATATATATAAGGAGAGGATCAAGAGAAAACTCACCTTTAGAGAGAAAACTTAAAAACTCCTAAAAACTCAAAAAGAATTATTTTTAATTAAAAATAAAAAAATATTTTCAAAATTCTGTTTTAGCCATTATTCTTATATTTTCTTATATTTCACTCAAAAAATATAAAAAAATAAAAAAAATAAAAAAAAACCGCTGTAATGCACATACGTATTGTTGTGCGATACCGTTGTATTACTATGTATTTTTGAGTTTAATAGTGTTTTATTGCATATATTCAATATTTATGTATTGTATATGTTTAGTAGTGTTGTATTATATGGGAAAACAATAATAATAAAATAAAAGTCGATGTGGTGCACATGTGCATTAATTTTGTATTACACATACGTACTAATATGTATTTGATGTGTGTATTAGTCTTATATTGCATATATACAATGGTGTGTATCAAATATGTGCAATAGTGTTGTATTCTATGCAATACAAACACTTTTGCATATATGCAATGCACACTATTACACATACGCATTATACCGACGAGGTTACCGACAAGTTTTTATTTTGTTTTTTTATTTATTTTTTTTTTTTTTGGAATCAATAACAACATATATGAATAATGGAAAAAAAGAAACTTCAAAAAAAATGTAAAAAAAAGTTAAAAATAGTTTTTTAGAAGTTTTTAAGAGTTTCTAAGTTTTCTCTCTAAAAGGAGTTTTCACTAAAACCCATCCCTATATATATATATATATATATATATATATATATATATATACACACACACTTAACATTACTTTTGATACACATATGTTTCCATTTTTACCTATAGGTATGTCCCGCAACTTCTCCCCGAATTCCCTCGTACAAGCAAGTCTGTTATTATGTTCCAGACCATAATAACTCACTTGTCCATTGAGTTCATCCCGGTATCCATCAGTATATAATATTAAATTATTATTTATTTTCCCATAGATAATCGAGCCTACGGTTATATTTTAGGTATCCTAAGGGATAACATAATCCTTTATAACCAATGGCTCTGATACCAACTTCTGTCACACCCCGGGTGGCAAATGCGGAAGCGTAAAACGGGAATGTAACACATCTTTGATATCAACCACATTGTTTATAAAGAAACATTACAAACTAATTTACATTATATTAAATTGTTCTATCTTCATTTACAATCTAGGTGATACAGAACAAAATCAGTTCATTAACTGTCCCACTCCTTACTAGAATACTTGTATCTATTTACATAGCATCGATCACTTTCCAGAACAGGTAGCACACCATCATTCAAATTCCAAATTTGATACACCTGAAAAGCATGTTAAAATAGGTCAAATACAAACAGTTGGTGAGTTTCACGAGTTTCAACAAATCAGTTTGGGTACAACAATCATAGATTGTATATACGCATGTATGTATGTAAGAACGTTTATGTATTCATGTATGTATGCATGTGATGTAATTATGCTAAACTACAGTGAAGCCTAGACTATTCGTTTGTGCTGCGTACCTCCATTTCCCACGCACAATCAATCAATGTGTCCCCCTTCCACCCACAACATGCCCCAACTTGCCATGTATAACACTACATAGCATGTTTGTATGATTATGGACATGTGCAAACGGTGTAAAGTTTGTCACGTCATCCATGCCAATTCCGTTTGGGTTTGTCAAACAAATAATACTATTCACAATCCACCAGCTCGAAGTTAATCACTATGCTAGTGCGGACTTTTGTGTGTTAGTACTTAGATAATTCACATCATCACATGGTATCAGATATACAAGTATAAACGACATGGTTTTCACCCCAAAAGTTCGTAAAACAGTTTAGAAAAAGGGGTCATGAAACTCACTATTTAGTATGTATTCAGTACGGTGTCAGCTCGTGGTTCGTTTTGCTTGTTATCACTCAGATCTTATAATCAATATTATATAATATTAATATTTTATTATTATTATGGTCTCTATACTAAACTGGGTTGTATATCTAGTCTGGGTATAGCTGTCATGCCCAGAACATGTCAATATTCTTAGATTGTGACGTTGTTTAATGTCCAATATTTAAAACCGAACTTGGCTCAGTTTCACCGTTTCATCTGCTGGGCCAAGTTGATCGTTTACGCGTTTAGAAAATAGGTATGACCACATAAACTTGGGTAAACGTGTTGGTTGATATAATGATTAAATTTATAAAGAAAATTCACAATATAGATGTCTGGATTCGCTACAGGGTTTATTTCCGTTTATTCAGTCTGGTTTGGAGAAAAACACGCACAATTCATCCGAATTGTCCGAATTTCTCATAAAAAGTTCGGTTTTACTCAATTAACCCAAAAATATGATTTTTGACCACTCTTGATGTTCTGATATTCCAACAGGTTCGTTAATCACAAACTTGTCGGTTTTTATCAGAACTAGGTTTGTTTAACTTTTAAATTAGGATAACTAATTATCCCTTTATCGTTTAATTATGAAAATTTATACAATTACTAATTAAAATATGTAAATTATTGTAAAAATATTTTTGGAATTATTTACTGATTTATTAATTTATAAAAATTCATTTTATACCTTATTTTCAACCCATAAATTGTTTCCTTTTTGAGTAAAAAACGACCATAAAAACTCGAATAAACACGAATCCAGAAACCATAACTAGGTTTCTCCAATTGACCCCAAATTTTATATGTGATCATATTAAGCCATGCCTGAATTTAATAATTTTTCAAGCAGTTTAAGTATTTTTCCAAAATAAACGTTCCCGAACGGTAATAAATTCGCCAAATATTCTTGAATTGTCGAAAAATTACCAAATTTGTAAAGAGACTCATTCATATGGTCCCTGTGCCCTGAAAAGTTTTCACATGCTAACAAGAAGCACTTCACAATCTAATCCTAAACAGCCCCTGAAGGAGTGTTTCGGCAATACCTTTTCAGTTTTCGATCGTTTCAACCCTTTTTCTCACTTGTCCAGGTTCTTGGTTTTCTAGTTTATGTAACTACAGGTCCTATATCATAAAACCAAGCATGTATCATCAATAATCCAGCCTTGAAACATAGGGTTTCGGTTAGGGTTTCAAACCGAACTTTTAAATCGTAAAAACGCGATTTAAACCCCCTAAACCGTGTTTATGGTAAAAAAAAAAAAAACTTATCAATTCAGATTCCTAACCATGTGTAAGATCAAAACATATTTTTGGATAATTTTTAGGGTTTTTGTATGGTTATGATGGGTTTTGATAATCCTAGTTCAATGTTTATATGAAAACCATGTTCAAAACAAGTTCAAATGATAAAAAAATGATGAGTTTACCTTAGGGTTTTGCTGGAAATCTCAAGAGCATAGCTTAAGCAGCTGCAATGTTTTGATATTTTGTGAAATTACTTAGTAATGAAGCTAGGATTATTATTTATATAAAGGGGGGGGGGGGTATTCAATAGTGGCGGCTGTAAGGGCTTGGGGCCCCCTTTGGCCCATTTGTCTCGTTTTGCATGCCTGAATGTTAAATCCCGAGTCCTAATTTATTTCGGGTTTTGTTTTTGGCGAGAAAAATATAACGGGTACGAAAATTAGCGCACAAACGAGTGTTTTTGGTCACATTTTTGTAAATTTAGAAAAGCATACCATTTGTTCGTAAAAATCCAAAATATTTTTACGAATTGCTTAAAACATCTCAAATAAATGTTTTATAAGTCTTTTTCGGCTTAACGGATGATACAATGCTTGTTTTGGAACTATCTTTCGCGTTTAAAGTAATAGCGGATAGTTAAACAAGTATATTTTTGTTTAACTGGTTTGATATTGTACTAAGGCCATAATATTAATATGTTAGCTTCTAATATACGTATATCACTTATAGATGCCCCCCCCAGGGATATCCGGGTCATAACCAGACTCGTTTGGTTATTCGTTTGTTCGATACACAATAAATTATTAATCGTTTATTCGAAACATAAATACTAAGGTGTACCTGATTTTATCTCAAACATCACAATCATTGGGTGCACGTGGATGTAGTATAATATTAGGGCCTTAAAGCATTCCCAATAGATCATCTATTTTATCTCTATAATTAAACTAAAAATCACTATATTTTCTCTCCTTTCAATTATATAATATTTGTTTATACCTTTATCATTAACTTTTCTCTCTCCTACACTTACAACGACTTTCAAGAAATATTAAAAAGTCATAGATTATGAATAATGTTTCTCCAAATTTAATCATGAGCATTAACATTTTCTCTATTTTCCTCCACTCACAACCATTTGCAATCACATTTTAAAAAATAGAGTTTACACTAGGGCGCGTTCGTTTCACAGAATTCGTGGGAATTCAAAGAATCAGAATTAAAATCCCATAACATAGCGCGTTCGTTTCGTTGGAATTGGAATCTTAATTCTATTTTGGTGTGTTCGGTTGTCAAGGAATTGGAATTCAATTCCTTCAAATTCCTTTAAATAAAGCGATTCTAAATCCTTCCAAAATGTGGAGGATTTCAAGTGAATTCGTTGGAATCTTTTCTCTCTATTTTTTTTTAACGAGAACAACGAATAAAACATTTTAGTTTTTTTTGTTTTCGATTTATATTTTGAGTTATGAATTTTTTATTATTATTTTTGAATTTTTTTAGGGGTTTTGATTTTAATAGAAAACCCCTAAAAAATAATTAAAAAATCATAACGCAAAATATAAATAAAAAACAAAAAATTTAAAAAAAAAAACCTAAAATGTTACCGCCGTTATCCTCATTAAAAAAAACGAAACAAAAAACGATTACAATTTATTTGTTAAACGAACACATCACGAATGGAATTGGATTTCAATTCCTTCAAATTCCAATTCCTATAGGAATGTTCAGATTCAAAATCCAATTCCTTCAAATTCCAAATCCTATGCAAATTCCAATTCCAATTTTATTTCATTATGTGAAACGAACGCGTCCTAAGAATTTAGAGGAGTTGTTGGGGAATGCTCTTTCATATAGATGTGCATGTAAAAGCTTTATGGCATATTTTCACAGCCTTGGAAAGTTGTTTTAAATGCAGCAAAAACACAACATTTCGATGAGAGCCATTATTAACGAGCAAGTTTAAAGTGAAGATGATTTGATTTCCAATACTTGCACTGTTGATATTGATGACCATAAAGATTGTTGGGAATCCATGAAACCTGACAACAAAATTAATGGAGGTTCTACAATAATGGAGGTGTCCTTTGTTGAGCCGTCGTTTATGTCTAAAGAACCAAATGGCTTGCCAGTTTGACGTTTTTCCGAACCTTGTTATTGACTCTCCAAGGGTGTTCAAAAGTAACGGCAAATGCCCCTTCGACCCAGGTGGTACAAGTCTAGAGCCAAGCGATACATCCCGAGAAATTGACATGTTTAGGCGTAATTGTGATGGCAAATAATAAGGAGCGGGTTGATGTTCCATTTGATCTGGATGGCTTTGGTCCGGAGGCAAAACTTGAGGACGGGTTTTTTTCAAGAAGGGAGTATGATGCGGGAGCATCTTAATTTAAATTCATATTTGGTTATCCTTTATTATTAGTTCAAATTTTAAGTTTACTTTTTTTTTTCTTGTTTTTAAGTATAAATAAGGTTGCCAGAGTCGCTTAGTTTAAGATAAGTTGTTTATGTTTAATAAAAGATATTGTAAGAATGATGCTTACCGACCGAAGCTTTCAGTTCAGGTTATTTGATTATGATCGGTTGTTCTTGAGCTATTTGAATAAAGTCGTGAAATTGGTATCAGATATGTTATTGGATCAACCTAATTAATTTATTTTCAGCTCAAAAATTATAATCAGAACTCAAAATTATTGTTTGATCCTTGGGAAACACAACTTGGTGCGCAAACGAGCCAAGCTACTTGCGAGCAACTTGGGCTCGAATCGATAAAAACTCGAAACAAACCTAGCCTTAAATAAAGCTCGTTTAGTCTCGAGCCTCTTTTTTTTTATGTTTTACCTACTTTAGACCTCTATTTATAAAGCTCAGGCCAAGCTTTCACTCGTTTAAGGTACTACACAAGCTCAAGCCGAGCTTATCCTCGTTTAAAGTTTCTCAAAAATTATATAAAAATAAAAACTAAAATAAATTAATTATTAAATAATACACAAGCCTAGGCCGAGCTTGAAAAACAACTGACGAGCCAAGCCCAAGCTTTAGAAAAAGTGCTCGAAACGAGCTGAACCCGAGCGCAAGCCCTCATAAGCCAAAACAAGCTGAACTCGAGCATAGTCGAGGTTATGCTCGGCTCTTTACACCCCTAAACACTACAATTGAACATTACAACTATTTTTATTGTTGATTTCAGATAGCCAGACAAATTCTTTCAATTCTGGTACTGCATAATACCATGTAAACTACTTCCTAAACTATCATGTTCTCCAATGCTAGACTACAGACATGACCAATCAACTTCATAAACATTCAATTGTCAGTAAAATATCATCACCTACAAATCCGCTTAAAACCTGGAGGAACATCAGCACAAGGTTTACGCTTTGTTGTATGCCTGCACATCCTCTCAAAACCGGGAGGAGCATCAGTGCAAAGTGCACAGTTTGTCACGGTTAACAGGCTTGTATCAGCCACCTTCTTAGCGATTTTTCGTCTGCGAAAAACTCCCCATAGAAAGTAATTTCCTTGAAATTCTGAAAACACAAAAATATTTAGTCACGTATATTTAGAAACCCTTTTTTTATTTGTTTTAAGAGTTAATTACTCGGATGGTCCTTGAAATAGATGGGCGTTAGTTGTTTCAGTTAAGTGCATGTGAAATGACTAAAATGCCCTTGCTTCAGATCTAATCTTACGGTTTAATGAAATTACCTTGAGCATGTGCTGGTAGGACACGAGATGAAAGCACAAATAACTCCAGGTTTTCCACATTACTTTTCAAAGCCAGATCATTTCTCCAAATGAAGTCAATGATAGGGATTCCACGCTCGGATCTTCAAGCAAACAAAATATTAGTTCTAGAATCAAAGTTTATCATGTAAGAAAGAAACTTGAATAAAAACATAAGTGTGGGTTCCCGCTTATAACACGTTTATTAAGTGCGTGTCAAACCTAGGGTCAAGTTGGGCTAACCCGCACACGTTTTTATGTGCTAAATAAAAATAAATAAAGTTATATTATTAAGAAAATAATCTAAGCTGTTTTATTATTAAAATGTTTGTTTGTACTTTTAACCCATTTTCTTATTAGTCGAAATCTTTTAGTTTAACCCACTCTGTCCACGTAGACATAAAGCATAACCTAAATCCTTAAATCAGAAGTGAAAATAGGTCCAGGTCAAAACAAGTAACTATTAAGTGAGTCGAACCGCATTGGGTATGGCCAGCCTGAAACATATTTTATTCATTTTTATAATTTTATAAAAAAAATAATCTTCCAAATATGATTACAAAAACGCTTTAACCCTTTTAGTTCCGAGTTTAAAAACATTTTATGCATTCAAACAGCTTGTTTGACCCATTTAACCCGTTCTCTTTTTAGTTAAATCTTTTAGCTTAACAGACAGAACCCATTAAGTTAAAGATAGCGCGTAACCCAATTACCCAAATCGACCTGTTTACCAGGACATTTATAGATTCATGGTTTAGATGCAAACCTGGTTGTGGACATCGGAAAAAAGTACAACCCGATATCATCTGTGTCAGCTGGGAATATTTCGGTTCGTATTTCACAATTTGAAACAAGCTCAAAGGAAATATTTTCAGGTAATTTTTTTGTTGCCTCATACACTTTGTAATGTGTTTTCGATGGCAAATGACCCCTGAATGTCTCGTTGAACTCTTGAGACCCATCGGGTAGATTAAAGCATCCCCTGTAAATAAACATAGTCAATGTAAAGGTGTGTTATTATTTCTGTAAAATATAAAACGGAATAATCTTTTCTGTTTTAAACAAAAAGTCCAAGTTTGACTTGTGAGAGTAAAAAACAGTCTATTTTCTGACCTGAAAACATTCAACTTGGCTTATGGTGTTACAAGGTGGTAATGGATAAATTAATATAGTTGCAATTGCTAATTTACTCAGAATGATAGTGTTTGGCGGTGAATCGTTCGTTGGGAAGTTCGTTTATTTATTAAGAACGAACAAGAACATTTTTTGTTCATTTAGTTGAACAAACATGTGAAGATGTCTCGTGTGCTCATTTATGTTCGTGAATGCTCGGTTAGTTTATGTTGGTTTGAGTTCATTCGTTTGTGTATATATTCATTTAAACATTTTAGGTCCAATACCATTTAGTCTAGTTTTATGAAAATAAAAAATCATTCATCGCAATTTGTCTAGTTTTATTATTTTTTTAGGCTCAAGAGATTGATGTTCACGTTTACTTTTAGTTGGTGTTCGTATCTAAGTTCAATTATGTTCGTGAATGTTAATGACTCGTCTGTTTATATTGTTAGCGAACGAATATAAACAAGCACAAACAAGAAAACTCCGTTCATTTAATTGTTTGTGTTCAATCATTTGTCAGTTAAAATTAAACGAACACACAAGGATGCCCGTTCGTGTTCGCTCGGTTTGTTACAAGCCTATAAATGATGCTAAATTTTAAAATCTTGGATGTAAGATAAGATAAAAAAAAATTTTAAAAAAACACTCAAGAGGTCAACTATGGACTCCACTTCTGAATAGTAAGAAATGCTAAAATTGATGCAAGAATGGATTGCTTACTTCCAGTAAGAATTAAAAGAAGGAATATATGGATCATGCATCTCAGAAACAGGCAAATCATGAATAGTTTCCTGTTCTGCCATAGCTAACATGGTTAGATTTGGTTTTCCAGCAGCCTCCACATCAGCTTTAGTCTGGGAACCTATCAAGAAAAATATATTTTTTTAATAATAATAATAAGATTCAAGATTCATGCATGTGTTCATCACTCTTTCTGGATTTGGTCCTTCAACTCTTCTAGAATGCATAAATGGCTTAACAACTTTCTCTGTAATATTGATCCTAAGAAATAAATTACATGAATTTTAACATAATATTCTATTTGAAAACTAATTATATTTTCATATAGTATTCATCTTTTGCACTAAATGACTGTTGAACAACAGGTTGCTGCAAATTTGACTTACACGCGTACCGTCAAGGGTTACACGTCCGATCACACATTACACGTGTACCAATAGGGTTACACGTCTAATGTAATGTTTGCGCGTACCAAAATGGTTTACACGTCCGATGTGGCGTTACACGCATATTGACACCGGATTGAATAACGCGCTTAACGACACAGGATTAAACGTCCGATGACGCGCTACCCGCGTACCAACATGGGTTACGCGTCTAACATCATGTTTCGCGCGTACCGACAATGAGTCAGGCTATGCACATGTCTGATGTTGCGTTACGCCTGTACGTTTCAAAAAATGCCCTATAACAACACAATTACGTGATGATGTGTCAAGATTGCCAGGCTTACTATTTTCTATAACGTTTCATTGCAACCCGACTAACTTTCGGACAAAACCTATCTTAAGTCACTTAAGCACATTTAATGAACTGTTTTGAACAAAAATCACTTTGCTCAGAACCCATATTGGCCCAACCCCATTTTGAGCCGTCACCTAAATCCGTTTGGACCCGTCACCCAAACCCGTTTTGGCCAGTCACCCAAACCATAGTTATCAAAATCGACCGCTTAAGTCACTTAAGCACATTTATTTGGCAAAGCGCATTAAAAGTGATTTCAATGCATAGATGTTAAAAACGCCCACCTGTTCCTGTTCTCAAATGGCATGCATATTATTTGTTAAATGGCATTTAACCCACCTCTTCTTATTCTCAAGTAAAAACTAAAACTCCCACTATTTAAGGGCTAAACTAGTTTATTATTTATTATTTATTATTTTACATTTAATTTAGACAGAATTACAAATTTTGTCCTTTAAAATAAGACGAATTACGGTTCGTGTCCTTTTCTAAGTTTCCTTGCAGGCGGTGTACTTTAAACTTTTTTTTCCTACAAGTTTTGTCCTTTACGCTAACTGGGTTAGAAAAAGTCAGTTAAATGCCCTCACGTGAGACGCATGTGAGGGCATTTTTGTCTTTTCGTCTACCCTGCAACTTCTTCCTCTTTTCTTCATATTTTAAAATAAACTCTCTCTCTCTCTCTCTCCAACCCATCTCCATCTTCATCTTCATTCCACCTCCAAACTCTTTCATTCTTCCACCACTCTCCCGGCCACCATCACCACCGCCACCACCTGCAAGGCTGCAACACCCAACATCACCACCGCTTATCCCCACCAACAAGTGTCACCATCTCTGTGACCACCATTAGATCCGACCACCGTTTATCCCGGCCAACCTGCAACCATAAACCCAGATTCCGGTCAAACTCGCCGGAGAAGACACAAACCCAGATCCATCTTCCAGATCCATCTTCACCGCCGCCACCAACCACTCCGGCCACCACCACAGCTCCGCCACCACCGCTCCATCTCCGTCACTGCTTATTCGCCACCACCACAGCTCCGCCACCACCGCTCCAGCTCCGACCATCACCACCGCCACCACCTGATGGTCACCTGAACCATCATCTCCGATTTCCCCAATTTTAAGCAAGCAACAAATACAGAGTGCAAATTCAAAACCCTAAATTCTCAATTTTGGAGATCATGAACCCTAAAAACCCTAAGCAGCAGCAGCATCAAATTTAGGGCAAAACCCAGAAAGGAAAGAACAATAAGTAATCATCTAATAATCCAGTTGGATTTCAATAAAACCCGTGTAATTATTATTATAATAATGAGTGGATTGAATTGGATGGTTAATGAGGAAAGAAATGAATGAATGGATCTAAAGAAAGAGATTTATTTGTGGAGTGAATGAGAACCTGAACGTCATACGGTGCATCGTAGACGGAATTGAGTTTCATAAATCAGATGATTATGAACAATATGAGCAATATAATCCTACTTGCAGTAGCAGCCAATTTCAAAATCACAGCCAAAGTCAAAATAATGAGGTTTCTTGGTGTTTTAAGAAATTAAGGGGTAGGATTTACACAATGGCCAAATATCAAAATTACAAATTTAGTTTATTACACAAATAGTCCTTAATGGGTAAAAAGACAAAAATGCCTTCACATGCGTCTCACGTGAGGGCATTTAACTGACTTTTTCTAACCCAGTTAGCGTAAAGGACAAAACTTGTAGGAAAAAAAAGTTTAAAGTACACCGCCTGCAAGGAAACTTAGAAAAGGACACGAACCGTAATTCGTCTTATTTTAAAGGACAAAATTTGTAATTCTGTCTTTAATTTATATACGTTTTAATTCTTTTTTCCTATATTTATTATTTAATTTTTTTTTATAAATAACACAATATATGTTGTTTAGTATTTAGTCATGTTTATCATAGTTTGATATATAAAATAATAATAATTATATAAGTATCATAAATTTGTTTATGTTTGCTGACTTTCTTGTCTTAGTTAGTTTATGTTAGTTTAAGTTCGTTCATTTACGTTTCTTAATACATTCATTTAAAAATCTTTTCGCCAATTACAATTTAGTCCAGTTTTAATAGCTTTTTAGGCCCAACACATTATTCTTCACATTGCTTTTAACTGGTTTTAACTCAGTTTGTTCGTTCATCTATGTAAAGTTATGTTTGTTCATTTACGTTAGTGAACCATTCGTTTATACCGTTAACGAACAAACACAAATGAACACGAAGATGCTCATTTTCTTAACAAACAAACACAAACAAGAAAACCCCATTCGTTCGATTGTTCGTGTTTGATTGTATGTTTGGTAAAAATTAAACAAACGAACATGAACATGCTCGCTTCATGTTCAAACTCGTTTACAAGCCTATTCACAAACTAAAAGACATAAATTTCAAAAATAAATCACCTTTCAAACCAGTTGACCTCTGCAAAACATGAGCTGGAGTCAAAGAATTTGACTTTCTGCTCTGAGAGCCAAATTCTTTTCTTATATTTGGCTTCACAGAACCACCCGATGACAGCTTCACTGCTTCATCGTAGGTAATGTATTGTGTTTTCCCTTTGGTGACCCTTTTCTCCTTGATTCCTAGCTGGCTAGGACTAAGGATTTTAGGTTCACTTTCTTTGACAGAGGCGATCTGTTGCAATATAATTGACAGTTTCTGTGTTTTCGGTTCATTTTCAATAGTTTTTGGTGAAGGTGAACTCAGCTTATTTTGCTCACATTCATCACAACACCACCATTCTGGCATTTCCATCGTAACTTCCCTCATGCAGTAACTGAAACAAGAGTGACATTTAGAACATATTAGCAAAATGTAAAGGGGGTTTTGGTAATCTTACAAATGTGTTGCATATGCATAGATGACAGGGTTCGGTTCTTACAGATGCTCACGTACAACGTTACACTCGCAACAAACGACTATTGCTTCAACGACACCGATATCACCGCATGTGTTACATGGTTTGATCTGCACAGTAGTAAAATACTCGGAATGTAATTGAAAATTACCATTTTGCCCCTAAGTTGAATATGATGACATTTGATCAAAATTAATATATTTCATATTTATTCAATAATGAACAAACATAAGCAAGTACTGTTTACGTAGAAACAAAAGGCAAACGGGCAACAAGTTGCGTTGCTACCCTTTTTTGAATTGCAAAACCTAATATTTTAAAAACTATATTGGCAGATCTTGGAGCCGTAACATTACTATGCATGACCTGTCAGACTCAGCTAAGTAGCTCCTCAACTACAAACGTGAGGAAACCAATGCAAAAGGTATATCAAAATGAAGATAGTGAAAGAATTCATATACAACAATTTGCACATATCTATTCTATTTTGGTGGGAAAACATCAACCACTAAAAACTAAGGATAAATATAATATAATACAATATAAAATAAAATAAAATAAAATAAATTAATACAAAGTTGTCCCCAACAATTCCAACTGATGCAATTACAATAACAAATGGACCATCAGATTTCTTGGGTCCCACACCATATATATATAATATAAGTTTTTAAAAAATGAAAACTTTCCAAGAACAACAAACATATGTAGAACCAAAATTTATGAAATTTAAAAGAAATTAAAGACGAAAATCATGACAAAGATCTAAACAAACAGAAAAACTTATGGTTTGAGTTCATCAGATCCAACAATTAATTAAGCAAAGATACATGTAAAGTAAAGAACCCTAATTTACGCAACTATGAGCTATTGCTGTTGCTGTACATTAAACACAATCAAAGGTTGAAATAAGCACAAAAACCCTAAACAACGAACTGGGTTTGAATCGTAACAAAATGATCATATAGAATTTGTGGGTTAGGGTTTAACAATAATAATAATCATATAAAATAATGATGAGTCAAGTTAATTACCATGCTGGAGGTGGCCATGTGAGTGTCTTCTGGAGGTCAACAATGGAGTCTTGATCGTCAACCCAAATTCTCTATTATTTGTATATGTTCTGTTTAATAGATATATAAAATAGAGATTGATTAATTATTTCTATTTTTAAAGGAAGATTAATTAAAGTTATATATTTATCCAACAACACATAAAAGCATTCATGGTTATAAAAATTGTGAATGGTTATTCATTATTTGGCGATTCGTTGATAAGAGGTTTACTTTAAAATTATTGTTTGATCGGATGGTTTATGGTTAGATTGTCTTGATTGGTGGTGACAGATTGCGCGCTTTGACACGTTTTGATTGTACGTGGAAAGAGGACGGGTTTGCGAGATAAGATGGAGAGAGATTAGACTTACATAAGAACTGTGAACTTAGAGGTGGAGACGAAGATGATTGCTAATGACGGCGGCTGCTGCTAAATGGGATTTATGCTTCTATGTGCGTGTGTATAACAAAAAAAATTACACATAAAAATGTTTATATATATAAGCTAAAATTGTACATAAAATTCTAATCCGATTAATCCTCTATTACTTGCTAGTCGATGCCCCACTGCCTGACTACATTTAGTAACTTCTACAGCACCGATTACAAATGTTTAAGTTGTTTGATAATATTCTAAGGCAATGTATATGACAATGCTATTATTGATATACAATTCTAAAGAATCGCATGTTGAGAACAGTTATTAAGTATGTGGTAAAATACAAGAAATATCAAGAGAGAACTCCTACTTAAAAAGAAAAATAACAAAGAACTAACGAAAACCCAACCCAAACATGATTTTTGTCTTAAATCTCATTTGTCTTATTATAAGATTACCTTTCTAAATATTATAGAAAATGATCGTGATCTTTGACACATTAAATATATCTAATATAACGCAAATACATATACATATATATATAATATAACACTAGATATATGTATAGAACAATATTGTTTTATTACATATATGTAATACACCAAAAAAAATATTGTTATATTACATATACGTAATATAATACTAACGATATTACAAATATAACAATATGACATATACGTGATACAATAATATTACATATATGTAATATCGTGATCGACATTTTTTTTTTTTTTACTTTTTTTCTAAATTTTGGTAAAACAAACTAACAACATATAGAAGACTGAAAGAAAAAAAAATTAAAAATGTTTTTAAGTTAAGTTTTCGTGATTTTTTTATTAGTTTTTTTAGCTCTCTCTTGATCATATGGGAAGGATCAAGAGAGAACTCATATTTAGGGAGAGAACTAAGGAACTCCTAACTCTAGGGTTATATTTGTAAAATTCCTCCAATTAAGCACAACTAGCATCGCTTCCCTGTCGCCTCCATGTGCAATGATTGTGAAAACGTTTAACGAGCCAGATCTAGATCATGGATGACATCGTGATGTTCGGATTCATGATTATATGGTTAGAATGATCGATTGCTTTAGTGTGTGTGAAGTGTGTGTGTTTTGGAGGAAATTGGGCAGAGTAACGAGATAGAATATTGTTAATGGAACTGTTATTACATTATGATAATTTACAACTATATATAGAGATGACTACATTCGTTAAGTTAATGTTTACGAATGCGTCATTCGTTACATTAAAGACTACGAATGAGACTTCTCATTTGTTATACATTACATAAACGAATAGCCCCACATTCGTTTGTCCCATTCGTTAAGACTTGGTTAACAAATGGAGCTTACATTAGACGAATGCGACTCATTTGTTACTAAGTAACGAATGTGCCTTACAATTAAGGCGAATGGGCTTAATTACCAAAATGCCCTTACCTTAATAATCTATATAATAATAATATAAAGACCGAGATGCTCGAATGATGTATCAACAAACTCCCCCTCGTGTTGAGCTCGTTATACATTACTTCTTGAACATCTTCGTTGTCCAATCATTGCAGCTATGGATCTTGAACGCGTAGCAAACACGAACTACTCGTTGAAATTGCATCTCAAGATCATAGTTGCTTACGTTAGCAAAACAGATCTGATTGTGAAATAACGCATCGTTATCAGACTCCGATAAGTTAACGAGCCACATGAAATCAATAACAACTATGAACTATGTGTTCAATCTAGATCCCAACACGATCACCGCTTCACCCGTTCTGTTGTTGTAATACCATATGTTGAACGACGTGAATAGACCCTAAGGGAAGGTCTTCATCGGTGACCTCTTCATAGTCTTTGGCGTCTTTACCTGCAATATTATTTTCTCCAGTCGGTGCGAGGATCTATCTCATCAATGTACTTGTGAGTTGGCACCTGTGGCTTGAAGAATTTGAAACCATAACAGGTTCATGTAGAAGATGATAATAGAACTACAAAGCCTACTAGTCTTTACCCTGATTCACGAATGGTCGGTTGGCCAAGGTTCTCACATCCCATCGTGGTATTGTCAACACGTCATGTATACGTGATAAGCTAAAAGCGGTCTATTAAATATTAACCTAACTTAGACACTCTAGCTTAAAATTTATAAACCTAGACTCTCCTAATGCTAGACCACTAGACAGGCAAGTGTACTTATCAACTGTAGTAAAGCCCAATGAAGTCCGGATATCGAACCCACAGGACACTAGCGACACATAAACTAAACTCTGACTAATAACTTAAATAAATAGTTTAATTGATTTTTGTGTTTTCTTTAATATTAACTATAAACTAAAAATACTTAAACTAAAACTGACACGGAACAAATCGGGGTTGAAACTTATATAAGGGAAACAACTACCTAGGTAAAGAATCCTACTAGTCAACTCGTAAACTCTTGGAATTGGACTTATGAATGGTAACCGGTATCTAAAAATATGACACTAAAGAATAACTAAGGCATGCTAGATCACCTCCCGGTCTCACCAACAATACCTAAAAAAACTCTAATGTTGTGTAAAGCTCAACGGTTTAATGGTTCGGATCACCTCCCCCGTCTCACCTTACCTAACTATGCTAAGGTACCCAAAGATTAAATCATCTCCCGGTCTCTCTAATCTCAATATACCCTAAGGCGTAAAGGGTATTCTTTTTGAATTCGGTTATAATTCGGATCTGTAAAAATCTAAAGAAATCTAGGGTAACTCACTCCCGTGCAATCACTACCCAAACCCGCAAAAGACCAAAACAGACGACACTCAATTACCTCCCGGTCTCTCAAGTGGCAGAATATAAGGTATCTCTAAACTCTCAATTACTGTTCCTATGGAATATGTTAACAATAAACTAGTTGTAAACACACAGTAAACAACCTAATACGCATCCATACATGAAAGACGTTCACAAAGACGCATATGGAACAATAAATTAATCATAAATTAATACCAAATACGTATACGCATCATAACCAAAGATAATAAAAACTTTTACCAAAGCAAAACCAATCAATAAATAATCCAAAACTAAAAATAAAACGAGTCTGAAAAAGTATTCATCCAAACCCAGGCAGTTTCACAATCTAGCCGCTCATAATACTTGATGAAACAAAGATAAAATATAAGTCACGGTTCATCGTATGACAAATAAATATAGTTGAGCTACCTGCCTGTGAGCTTAAATTAATTGAGTTGTCTGGCTGCCTGCTTATTAATTACTTTTTTTCCTTTCTTGAATTTATTTTTTTTTTTGCCGATGACTTTTGAGCACTTGTGTGCCTTCTTGCTTGAGGTGCTAGGATGCTTAATAATTCTTCTTGCTGTGAACTTTTATGGAGCTACCTGCCTAGATGCTTTCTTGGTTTTCTTTGTATTTTGTTTTTCCGATTGGTTCCACCACAGAAGGGGTGGCGCCCCTTTTATTGGTGTCTACACCTTCTGTCTTGCAACAGAAGGTTCTCTTCTCTTTTTACGGCTGTTATTTCCTGCTCAAATAGCTGAACCCCCTGTTAAATATTCCAATATGTGCGTAGGGTTCTCCACAAGGAATCCCTTTTCTTCTGGCCCAATTCCTCATCATATTATTGACTTAATAAAACTAACGTGATTTACTTGAAGGCCCACATGACTCCTCCTAAACATAAAGTTCCATATAAACACATTAGACCATCGATCAGACTAATTATCTCATTATTATATTAGTTGCTCTATAACTCAATTAATTGTTTCAAGTTCGAATATTTCTTTTCTTGTGAACTCTTTTCTTGTCAAGTATAATAAAAATACTTCATATTAGTTGTTTATCTCTTGAAGTCATAAGAACCTAAATATGAACTAACTAGACAAATTATTTAATAAAAACAACCCCAAGCTACTCAAAAGTGTAGAAAATAGTTATTATATTTATATATAATTTAGCCCCTATCAAATATCCTCACACTTAAACCTTTTTCATCCCTGAAAAAGTATTTTGCAATGGAATCATAAGTCGAATATGATCTTTAAAACATATAGGTTATCGTAATTAATTGTTTCAAGTTCGAATATTTCTTTTCTTGTGAACTCTTTCGTGAATCATACTTAAAATCACTCATTTATATTAGCATCAAATTTTTTTCTTTTCGTGTTTTGATGTTACTCGATAACAAATATACGTTTAAAATGAAAAGGAGCACACGGACAACAACAATAGTTATGTATAAAATCTATTTGAGTACATATTCGTTGGTGTCAAGTATAATAAAAATACTTCATATTAGTTGTTTATCTCTTGAAGTCATTAGAACCTAAATATGAACCAACTAGACAAATTATTTAATAAAAACAACCCCAAGCTACTCAAAAGTGTAGAAAATAGTTATTATATTTATATATAATTTAGCCCCTATCAAATATCCTCACACTTAAACATTTTTCATCCCTGAAAAAGTATTTTGCAATGGAATCATAATTCGAATCTGATCTTTAAAACATATAGGTTATCTTTTAAGTATAGATAAACGCAAAAACCGCGATTGCCGATATTGTTGTCTACTTAAACCCAGCCACCAGCCTCTCAAGCCCCCCATCATATTCAGTGGTTAAGTTCAAGTGATATCAATAAACCTATGGGTCTCATACCTAAAGAGTTACAGATCTGCTTACCCTCATCTCAAGCATAATCAAGACAATATAAACCGGGTTGAAACAGACTGGTTCAACCTATCACCGTAAGCTAAAAACCCTTTAATGGTAAGAAGAAAATCCACTTGGGTGGAATTTATATGGATGAAAGGTCAAGTGAGGTCGTACGAGCAATTCCTAATCCTAAAACTATATTATCGGATTTCGGCCCAACATTGTTTCACCCGAGCTGCAACCCAGTATATGACGGTCCTAGGCCTCCACCATTTGTATCTCCTAAAAAATATTTATTGACTAAGAACCTTGAACCCCAATAGTATATCCTTAGAGTCACCATCCCCTTGGTAACACGTAAACTCTTCGGCCCCGTCTAGTATGTGCACTTTGGCCTCTTTTTCTATTTTTTTTTCTTTTTTCCTTTTTTTTGTGAATGCTTCTTTGGCATTTGCATAACTTTCTCATTCACTTTACTTTCAAAATATTTGCACATATTTGACATTCGTGTAAGAAAACTTTGTGCTCTTAGGCATCTTTTACCTAAATATATAACTATTTTCTAATGCTCGTATAAATGATGGACATGGCGGGGCGCCACCACTCATTATTTACTTTCATAAAACAGAGTGGTGTGCTAATTTAAGTGCATGTAATTCTCACCACCTCAATTTCGAACGCGAACAAAAGCATAGCTCAATAAATTCATCTCTCACGAACGAAAACAACAATCCATAAGCGAGCGGCAACAGCATCCCCACACTTGAATCAAACCATGTATCTCAATCAGCCAATAACATCCCTAGAGTAGCAACCTGAAAGCAAACCAAGAAACCAGCAGCACAAGAAAGCAAGGAACCCCAAAAATAAAATTAAAAACAAAACATACTACCGGGTTGCCTCCCGGGAAGCGCTAAGTTTACAGAAGACTCTTCAACCGGACTCCCTCCCGAAATCTCAATCAGGAGGCTTTTCCTTTATCCAACCCCGATCTAACCAGTTTTGTTTCACCCGTCCAACATTTTTAAACAAATAAAAGTTTATGAAACTAAAATGCACTTTAAACAATCAAACAGGTCGGACCACCAATACTTAAACTTACTTTGACCAAACCTAATACGTGGCATATAATGAGGAAAATGGTTATTCTTGCATTTTAGTGTTGTCCTATAATTTTTAATGTACCATTTTTGAACCCTTAATACATGTTGATCCAAGCATTTTCGCGCCCTCTTCTTTCGCTTTGTCGATTTCGGTGGTGATCCACTATCTAGTTCCTCAATAGACCTGCTAACCTTCATATCCAGTGGCGACTCAACTACCTCCATATTCTGATCCTCCTCTGTTGCCACTTCCTCTTCTTTTTCGTTTGGTGCACGCTTGATCTCCATTGCTGGCTTCCCCATGATTAATGTTTCTAAGTATATAAGATCGCCAACAGGGTCAAATTCTCCGTCTTTTTCATAAATTGGTAAACCTACCAACTCATCACTAAACTCATCCTCCTAAGATGGTGCATGCTCCTCTTCTTCATCTTCCATCTTGTCAAGCGGCTCCTGAACAACATCTTCACTCATATCCGTGCAATCCACCGGCTTCAATTCCATCTCCTCTGTCACGCCCACATCATCATCACTCCAGAAGTCATCAATGGGATACTGATCGGTAGATTTAACTTCTTCCTGAACCGGAGGTGGGACTGACTCATCCATTATCGTCTCTGGTTCCAAAGTGACAACCTCATCCACAACCTCATCATCCTCTTCATACACGGCTTGCTGCTCCTTGTAAGAAAAAATCTCAATATGATATCTAGCCTAGCTTCGATTGCCTCTAATTTTTGGAGTCTGTTTATTTCTATGTAACATCACAAAAATTTTTGTCCAAATTTGACAAATTAATAAAACATAAGGATTAAAAATATTCATGGCAAATGTAAAGAGAAAAATAAGACAAAGAATGGAAGTAGCTTATGTTAAGGAATGGAGTAAGGAGACTCCATCCCACATCGGAAAAAGAAAGAAAAATAAAGCACTTTATAAGGAGAGAACATTCCATGGAAATGTTCTTAAATGACCAACCACTTTCCCTAGTCCTAGAGGAGGGTGTGAAGCACCCGACACGCACAGGCACGGGTGAAGGGCGATAGGCGCAATGTGGCGCTATGATGGCGCACTTCGCATCGCCGCGAGCCGCTTAAGAGCCGCCTTTGTATTTTTGGATGATGATAAGATCAAGATATGGCAAGTTACCAAAAGACCAGGGACTAAAAATGAACAAATTCAAAGTTTTGCATCTTCGCGATACGCGAAGAATCCAAGTTGTGCATCTTCGCAATACGCGAATATGCAGTACACGTGGAGAGACAGGAACGACATGTGGCAAGCCTACGCGGCGACTCAGCGAAGCTAGTGCAGCTTCGCGATACGTGAAGCTGCTTCGCGATACGCGAAGTTGCACAAAAATTTCTATAAATAGGCCGGCCATGGGGGTGGTCCTCACCATCCAACTCACACTTCCAATTACACATTGTCTCGATTTACGTGCCACGAACCAAGATGGTGATATCTCGACAAGCCTTACCTCAAGATGCGTGCCATAACCCTACTTAAATACCCTCTCGACTTACCTTCAAGTAGAAGTGCTGTTCAAGTAAAGCACAAGCATTTCTATAAATAAGCCATTCAAGGTAGGGGTTCTGTCCGATTATTATAATATAAATGGCTTAGACCCTAGTCAGGGATATAGCCCGTACCTTGATTTTATAAAGTGGAAATAAGATTTTATAAAGTCGAGATTATAGATAAAATAATACTTCTTTATTTTATATAAAGATTTTATATTTCTTATAATAACAATTTGAAATATTTGTTTTCTTCACGAAGAAGAAACAAAGGTTTATAAATGATTAAAAAGAAAGGACTAGAGGTCCTTATATTTATCAAGAGATAAAATGTCAAGGTAAAGGTTATGCAATCAGACTAAAGGTCTGAAGCTAGATCGTTGATCTAGTACTTATAAAATGTTATTCTCGTACTATAGGTCCGAGGTAACAAGACAAATTGGTGAGAAACACCAACCAAGAAGAAAGGTGAATACGTCCAACTTTTTATAAAACAAAGTCTTGAATGTTTGCATGGGATTATATCCCTAAAACTTTATAAACAAAAGTAATACTGGCCCTCAGGCTATTGTATACGTTTGTCTGGATCCTTACATATGTGGGAAGACGGTGGGCACACCGCACCACACTTGCTAATGCCTCCGCCACGTTGGGCCGGACCCAAGTAATGTCCGAGAGGGGATTATCTCTTGTATATTGAATAGTTGCCAAGACCTCGATGTTGCGGTATCGCTGAGAGGTTTCAAGTATAACTAGAGATTTATAATAGTATATTTAACTTGGTTGTTTCCTAAGCCACGATGGGCCGGGTCACAAGATACCCGAGGGGATAATTAAGTAATTTAAAATATTTTGAGTCAGCGTGTTCACCAGCATGTGTTGCTGACGTATTTTTTTTATAACTATTTTACAGGTAATGAAGGATAGGTGTTTGGAGACAGAGGATAGCCGTTAGACGATCTGATGGCTCAAAGGATGTTTTAATATTAAAATAATTTAAATCATGGTTTTAATATCCAAACACTTTTGTATAACTTAACGGGTGTTTCAAACCCCGTGATTTGAATATAATAATATTTTATTAAAAGCCTTCCGCTTTACAACCTTTAACTCTGATGTATTTACAAAACAGGTACCAACGTTGGGTTGTCACACCCAGGCCTTGAGCGGGGTGTGACAGGTGTTGGTATCAGAGCCATCGATCTTAGTGAATTAGATATATAAGTATACCTAAGCTTTGATCAGAGATAAGTTTCAATATTATTATATAAGGATAAGATAGGTTGATATTCTTTCCTATCCCTTATCATTCTAATCTTTTCTATCCCTTCTCATTCTAATATTCATAAATGTCGGTATTCAAGAAGATAATAGAATCCTTTTATGAAGAGATGAGACGAACAGGACATCCGGAACCCATTATTCCTCTTGATGGTCAAAGTGATGAATACTATGCTAACTTCTTCGACCAGGACAGACCCCTCACACCAGTGGTTCCGTATGGGAATCAACCCATTTACTTTCCGGGCACGGAGCAGATGCCAATCAACATTCCAAACAATCCGCCAACCCCAACGGATCATCCTTCAGATAAAGTGCAGATTGATGTGCCAACTAAGTCTGATCCTAAACAGGCTACCCCAAGCTGGATGCAAATCTACTCTGATCCAAGGACCCCAGTTCATAACCCTACAGATTCTCCGTATGCTTCTATTTCAGGTCCATCGAGGAGACCCAAGATGAGAGTAATGCAACCGGAGACCATTCGGATTGAGGTAAATACAAGTAATGTGGAAGTTGAAAAAGAAGAAGACCCCGAAGAGGAAGTTGAAGAGGAGTCGGAAGAAGAACCGGAAGAAGAATTGGAAGAAGATCCGGAAGAAGAACCGGAAGAAGAAGTTTCAAAGGAGATAAGCCTTGATGAGAGGAACCCTGAGGTGCAAAACCATTCAGGATGTGATTATCCGCCGAGTATGGGCTGCCAGCAACCCTTGTTTCATCTGTCCCCCCATTATGATCCTCAAGATCTGTATGTTCAAGCACTCACTGGTAGCTTTCCACCTTTTACTGGTGTTGTTCCAACCGTCTCAGAACAAGCAAGCGAGATTAGGCAGCAAGAAGAGGCTGCAAAAGTCTTTCACAACATGCCAATTGAATCCAATCCACCGCCGCAGTATCCAAGAAACCATTATGACATCGTCATGATGGGGTACCGTGATCCACCGCCCCGGTATGGATATCCAAGTCTTATTCCTCAATCCCAGGAAGAGCATTTGGATAGAGCCCTGCATGAGACGGATGAGTTGCGGAAAAAGTTGGCTACTGAAACTAGAAGGAAAAAGAAAGTGGAGAAGAAATTACTACACAAGTGTAGTAAGCTGAAGAAGTTAATCAAGAAGTACATGAAGGATTAAAGATCTCGTTCTATTGTGACTGTACCGTTTGTTTCTTGTTCTGTTGTGGTTCTATCGTTTGTTTCTTGTTCCGTTGTTGTAGTATTAATGGTTTCTAGAATAAGTCCATAGTGTTTCTAATGGTATCGCTTGTGGTAATAGGAGTAGTCATAATGTACTCCTGTTTGTAAAATAAATAAAAACTTTTTAAATAATGAGTCAATTTCCTTATATTTTCAGAATGTCGAACCAAAGTAATCCTTCCCAAAATAAGGAAGCTTCGAATGCTAAAAACAACCAATCGAAAACTGAGCCTGCTCTAGGAAACAATGAGCAGTTGATAAACAAAATGCAAGAAATGATCAATGCCATGAATACATTATTACCCACCATGAAAGAAAAATCCGTCCATCAAAGTGAGGTGTCACACCCCGACTAGCACAATGCGGAAGCGTAAAACGGGAATGTAATAGACACCTCTGGTATCAACACATTGTTTATAAAGAAACATTACAAACTAATTTACAATATATTACATTTCTTTGTTCTATCATTGTTGTACAGTCTAGGTGATACAAACAAAACTAATTCGTTAACTAAACGTTCTTACTACTAACACCCTTGTTCTATTCACATAGCATCGACCACACACTTCAGGCAATTAACAGATCACCAAATTACTCCGATTTAGGTACACCTGAAAAGCAGTTTAAAACGGGTCAACTACTAGAGTTGGTGAGTTTCACGAGTTTCAAGAAAACAGTAACGAGTATTCACAAGTTAACACTTGTAATCATGAAATAAGTATGTATGTATGTAAATGATGTATGTGATGTAATTATGCTAAGCTACAGTGAAGCCTGGACTGTTTGTGCTGCGTGCCTCCATTTCCCACGCTCAATCAACCACTGTGGCCCCTTTCCGCCCACAACATGCCCCGGTAGCTATGTCTAACACTACGTAGCCTATTTGTATAAATATGGTCATGTGCAAACGGCGCTATGTGACACGGCAACCAGGCCGATTCCATTTGGGTTTGTCAAACCAATAGTACTATTCACAAGCCACCGGCTCGAAGTTAATCACTGTGATCGTGATGACTTTCGTGTGTTAGCACTTAGATAATTCACACCAGTACATGTTTCAGGTATGTATATGTAATTAAACATGCTTTTCACCCCAAAAGTTCGTAAAACAGTTTAAAAGTGGGGTCATGAAACTCACGGTTTAGTAGATATTCAGAACTGTATCGGCTCGTGGTTTGTTCGGTCCGCTATCAGTAGTTCCTATAATCAATATTATAATAATATTAATACTTTAATACTATTATAATCTCAATACTAAACTGGGCTGTATAACTAATCTGGGTATAGTTGGAATGCCCAGAAAGTGGCAATAGGCTTAGGTTGTGTTGTTGTTCAATGTCTAATACTTAAAACTGAACTTGGCTCAGGTTCCCGTTTTCCCAGCTGGGCCAAGTTGTTCGTTTACGCGTTCAGAAAACAGTTATGGGAAAATAAGCTTGGGTAAATGTATGGGTTACTAAAATGATTAAGTTATAAAGAAAGATCACATACTGAGGTCCCGGATTAGCCACGGGGCTCGTTTCCGTTTATTCAGTTTGTTTTAACAAGAAACGCGCACAATCCACCCGGATTGTCCAGGTTTCTCATAGAAAAGTTCATTTTTACTTAATTAGTCCAAAAATATGATTTTTGATTACTCTTGGTGTTTTGATATTCCCGCAGATTCACTAGTCGCGAACTTGCCGGTTTTTATAAAAACTGAATTTGTTTAATATTTAGATTAGCATAATTAATTAACCGTTAATCATTAAATTATGAAAATTTAACCACTTATTAATTAAAATATGTAGAGTTTTATAAAAATATTTCTGGAATTTATTTACTGATTTCTTAATTTATAAAAATTCATTTTATCAGCTATATTTCGCCTGAAAATCGTCCGTTTACCCCAAACAATTTCCAAAAATTCCACAAAATTTCCTGAATACTCAAATCATGTCCCAAAACAAACTGTATCAATTCCAGAATGTAAAAAGCTCGTGCAGTATTCTTTTCGGCCCAAATTCGGCTGTAAAAATTTACACGAACGCAAATAAACAAAACACCTTTAAACTTCTCCAAATGATCCCAAAATTCATATGTGATCAAAATACATCAAATATGAGTTCCCAGAAAAATTTCATAATTTTTGAAGTATTTTAGCTATTTTTCCCAAATAAACGTCCCAATTCGGTAATAAATTCGCCAAATATTCTCGGATGGTCGAAAAATTACCAAATTTGAACAGGGACTTATTGACATGGTCCTTGATGTCCCTGAAAAATTTCAAGTCCTAAAAATATGCACATCACAACCTTAACATAAATAGCCCGGAAGCGAGTGTTTCGGCATTACCTTAGCGGGTTTGGCTCGTTTCCGACCTTTTAATCAAGTTTTCAGGTTCTTGTGCTTCTAAGAAATCTAGGTACAAGTCCTATATCACAAACCAAGCAATATTTCATCAACATAACAAGGTTTCGGCTAGTGCACAAAAACAAACTTTTGAACCGTAAAAACGTCGTTTCAACCCTTTAATCCGTGTTTATGGCCAAAAAAACTATCAAAACAGGTTCCTTACCATGTGTATGATCAAAACATGTTTATGGACCATTTTTAGGATTTTTACACGGTTAGGAATGATTTTTAGTAACCAAGACATGTTTTTATGGTATTAAACAAGTTTAAACAAGTTCAAAAGCTACTTATTTAAGCCCTTTACCTTAGGGTTTGGAGGTTTTCTGGAATTTTAGGATGCAGCTGCTTGGACATCAGATTTTATAAACCAAATTGGATAAACAAGCTTCCAAACAAGTTATATAAAAAAATTAGGGGGAGGGGTGGGCTGCCGATCGGAACTCCTTTTGGGCCCATGATGGGCTGTTTTGGCCCATTAATCTGGTTTCTCAAGCCCAAATACGAAAATCCCGGTCCAAATTTAGTTCGGGTTCGGTTTTTGGCGCGAAAAACTTATCGGGTCCGTTAAACAGCGCGAAAACGAGTGTTTTTCGGCTAGTTTTGTGTAAAATTATAAAAACATACTATATGTTTGTAAAATCAAAAATATTTTCACGGATCGCTTAAAACATTTCAAATAAGTGTTTGGTAAGTCTTTTTCGGCTTAACGGATGATACAATGCTTGGTTTGTAACTATCTTTCGAGTTTAAATCTATAGCGGGTAGTTAAACGAGCATATTTTCGTTTAACTTGTTTGCTATCAAACTAAGGCCATATTTCTAATGTTTTAGCTTGTATTAAACGTATATCACTTATAGATGCCCCCCTGAGATATCTGGGTCATAACCCGACCCGTTCGGTTAATCGTTCGTTTGTTAGGCAAAAGGCGTTTATTTGCTTAATCGGTAAATACGTACTGAGGTGTACCTTGTTTTGGCTCAAATGTCACATTCTCCCCCCCGTTAGAAAATTTCGTCCCCAAAATTCGGTTATTCAACTTTGTCTTTGTTTGGAAACAGGTGCGGGTATTTCTTTTTGAATTCGGATTTCCGCTCTCACGTGAATTCGGGTCCCCTTTGTGAATTCCACCGAACTTTTACTAGAGAGATTTTGTTGTGTCTTAGTTGTTTTATTTTTCCCTCTAATATTTCCACCGGCTCTTCAACGAAATTCAGTTTTTCGTTTATGTTTAAGTCTTTTAATGGCACAATTTCGGTTTCGTCAGTAAGACACTTTTTCAGGTTCGAAACATGAAAGACATCGTGAATAGAACTCAACTCCACAGGAAGTTTCAGTCGGTAAGCTACTGGACCTATCTTAGAAATGACTTCAGATGGCCCAATGTATCGCGGGGTTAGTTTACCAGTTTTTCCGAATCGAATGACGCCTTTCCACGGGGATACTTTTAGAAAAACTCTGTCGCCTATTTCAAAGGATTACGGCTTTCTACGAACATCAGCATAGCTTTTCTGTCGATCTCGGGCAATTTTCAATTTGTTTGTGATTTTACGGATTTTGTCGGTGGTTTCTTGAATCAAGTCAGATCGTGTAATTTGCGTATCTCCAACCTCAGTCCAACACAAGGGTGATCTACATTTCCGTCCGTACAGCGTTTCATACGGTGCCGCTTGAATGCTACTGTGATAGCTATTGTTGTACGAAAATTCGACCAATAGAATATGTTGATCCCAGTTTCCACCGAAGTCTAGTACAAAAGCGCGAAGCAAATCTTCTAAGGTTTGAATGGTTCGTTCAGATTGACCGTCGGTTTGGGGATGGTAGGCGGTACTTAGGTCAATTCGGGTTCCCAAAGCTTCTTGTACGGCTTGCCACAAACGAGAGGTGAAATGGCTATCGCGATCAGAAATAATTGAAACGGGCATGCCGTGTCGGGATACGATTTCATTGATGTAGATGTGAGCAGGTTTTTCGGTTGTAAACGTGGTTCAGATTGGAAGGAAGTGTGCAGACTTGGTTAATCGGTCAACTATCACCCATATTGCATCGTTTCCTCTGGAGGTTTTTGGGAGATGTGTTACAAAATCCATGGTAATCTGTTCCCATTTCCATTGTGGTATTTCCGGTTGGTGCAACATTCCCGAAGGTTTTTGATATTCAGCCTTAACCCTCGCACAGGTTAAACATTTACTGACATACGTGGCTATATCCTTCTTCATACTAGGCCACCAATAATACTCCTTCAAGTCCTTGTACATCTTATCTGTTCCAGGGTGAATGGAGTATTTGGACTTATGGGCTTCGTCCATGATCAAGTCACGCAGATTACTGAAAGTGGGAATCCAAACTCGGTTTTTGTAGTATAGAATTTCATCAGTTCTTTCTTCAAAATGTTGTTCGGTCCCATGCAAGTTTTCATCTTCCAAGTGATCTCCTTTCAGAGCTTCGTTTTGAGCAATACGAATTTGCTCGGTGAGACTGGTTTGGACGATCATTCCAAGTGCTCGGACCCGTAGTGGTTTGATCCTGTCTTTTCTACTCAAAGCATCTGCCACTATATTAGCCTCGCCCGGGTGGTATAGAATCTCACAGTCATAATCGTTCAACAGTTCTACCCATCTTCTTTGTCTCATGTTTAGTTCTTTCTGATCGAAAATATGCTGTAGGCTTTTGTGGTCGGTGTATACTATACACTTTGTGCCATACAAATAGTGCCTCTAGATCTTGAGTGTGAAAATAACCGCGCCTAGTTCCAAATCATGGGTGGTATAATTCTTCTCGTGCACCTTTAATTGTCGAGAAACGTATGCTATGACTTTGTTTCTTTGCATAAGTACGCACCCTAAACCTTTTCGGGACGCATCACAATAAACTACCAGATCATCAGTTCCCTCTGGAAGACTTAGTATCGGGGCTTGGCATAGTTTATGTTTCAACAATTGAAAAGCCGCTTCTTGTTCTTCTCCCCAAACGTAAGCACGATCTTTTTGAGTCAAAAGAGTTAAAGGTTGGGCTATGCTGGAAAAATTAGCAATAAAACGCCGATAATACCCAGCTAAACCCAAAAATTGGCGGATTTCTTTCGGTGACTTTGGGGCCTGCCAATTTTTAATGGCTTCAATTTTGCTCGGGTCTACATGGATACCGTGTCGGTTAACAACGTGCCCTAGAAATTGTACTTCTTGTAGCCAAAATTCACATTTTGACAGCTTGGCATACAACCTTTCCTGCTTCAACAGCTCCAAGATAGTTCGTAAATGCTGCTCATGTTCCTCCTTGGTTTTCGAATATATCAAAATGTCATCTATAAACACGATAACGAATTTGTCGAGGTACGGTTTACAAACTCGATTCATAAGGTCCATGAAAACTGCGGGAGCATTAGTCAGTCCGAACGGCATAACTAAGAAATCGTAGTGGCCATAACGAGTTCGGAATGCCGTTTTAGACACATCTTCCTCTTGGATTTTAACTTGATGGTAACCGGATCGAAGGTCAATTTTCGAGAAATAGTTTGCCCCTTGGAGTTGGTCAAACAAGTCATCTATTCGTGGAAGAGGGTATCGGTTCTTGATGGTAACTTTGTTTAATTCCCGGTAATCGATGCACATTCTAAAACTTCCATCTTTCTTTACGAACAATACCGGTGCTCCCCAAGGAGAATAACTAGGACGAATGAAACCCTTATCTAACAATTCCTGTAACTGGTTGGATAGTTCTTGCATTTCAGAGGGTGTCAATCGATAAGGTGCCTTAGCAATAGGGGTTGATCCTGGAATTAAGTCTATGCGTAATTCAACCTGTCGGTTCGGTGGTAATCCGGGTAAATCGTCAGGAAAGACATCGGGGTAATCACGTATAACGGGAATCTCTTCTATGCATTTCTCATCAGGGTTCTTTATAGTCATGTTTGCCAAAAATGCCATACAACCTTGGCGTAAACATTTCAACACTTTGAGATGAGACACGAGAGGTAATATCGAACCAGACTTCTCTCCTTGTACTACAATCACCTCACCATTCGAAAAGGGAATTTTAACTGTCTTGTCGTTACACACAATCTCTGCCTTATTCTTGGTTAACCAGTCCATGCCGACAATAACATCAAAACTTCCTAACTCTACCGGGAGTAGGTCAATAAAGAATGGGTGTTCATTAAGAATGATGGAACAGTTTTGGACTATTTGGCTGACAGTTATAGAGTTACTGTTAGTGAGTTCTATAGTATAGGGATTTTTTAGTTCACTAACTGGCATATTACCCAAGGATACCAAACTAGTGGAAACAAAGCTTCTATCGGTACCAGTATCAAATAACACAGAAGCATATTGATCAGAAACAGTAAATGTACCTGTTACTTCGTTCGGGTCTTGTCGTGCTTCTCCAGACCCAATAACAAACGCGCGTCCCCGAGAAGCACTTGAAGTCGATGCTTGGTTTGGTCTAGTAACTGCTCTTGGATTCAACTTGGGGCAGTTTCTTCTAATATGATCTGTACTGCCACATTCATAACAGGCACGGTAGGTTGCTGCTGTTGAAGTTTGTTGGATAGGTTGTTGGCGGATTGGCTGAGGTCTCGGTGGCGGTGGACGACGAGGTTGAGTTGTTTGAGTTGGTCGGCTCACAATTTCTGCACCTTCTCTGCAATTAGGGGCATAATGCCCAGTTCGACCACAATTCTGGCATACCGGCAATCTGCACTCTCCCACATGATGGTAATTACATCTGTCACACTTTGGCAAGGGTCCCTTGTACCTGTCTGGCTTCGTATCGGAACCAGTTATAGCATAATTTCTGATTGTCGGACGTGCACGTTTGCTTGATTGTCCTCTTTGTGCTCCCGCCCCATAGTCAGTTCGTTTCATACCTGATGATTCCCCGGCCATTCTCAACACTCCGCTTCTTACCAAGTCGAAAGTTACGATGCCGGCCTGAGTCACGGCATTCTCGAACGAAGTGTGACCCACAGAGTTCACCAAACTCCTCACTTCCGGGGCTAAACCCCAAATATAACGTTCAACTCGTTTATTTTCAGGAGTTACTAACCATGGTACTAAGCGGACCAATTCATTGAAGCGGTTCGTGTATCCCAAATGATCCGCTCCTTTCATCTCCAAACTCCAGAGTTCGTGTTCTAATCTTTGAATTTCGTTCCTTGGGCAGAAATGTTCCAGCATCAGCGTTTTGAGTTCAGCCCATGTCATGCGATTCACCGTATCTTGACCTTTTATCTGTACCGTAGTGTTCCACCACATTAATGCGTGATCAGTAAAAGTAGAAGCAACATACTTGACTATGTTTTCCTGTGGACAATTGCTGATATTGAGGACAGATTCAGTCTTTTCGATCCATTTAATCAGCCCGTTTGGCCCTTCGGTGCCCTTGAAATCAAACGGTTTACAGGCCATAAAGTTTTTGATCGAACATTCCCTTCGAGGGGGATTAGGGTGGTTATTGTTATTGTTTGGGTTCGGCGGGGGATTATTTGCATTGGTAGGGGTATTTGTATTAGGTGGGGGATTGTTATTTGTAACTATTTCATTGTTGGTTGGGGGAGCATTATTGTTTTGTTGTTGGTTTGTTTGCATATTTGCGTTTACGCCGGCAGTTACTTGTGTTACAATAAGCGGAATTACTGCCTGCATTTGCCGAGCAATCATCTCGGCTATTTCTGCCTCAGTCATAGGATTTGCTTTCTTTGGGGCCATTCTATAATGATAAACAAATATAAGTCAATTAGTACTAATTCCAGTCTACGGCACTGTGTAATAATAATCACAATAAATGTTGTACAGGTAAACCAAATAACATACTGACATTTCACAAATTGTTCTGTACATTGATAATAAGAGGTACATAGACTTAGCCTGATAAAGGCCAGTGCTTGCATGTATATATCAAAATCTGTCACTAAGTGACTGTTAGACTTAACCCTATAAGGGTCAGTGCTTGTAATAATGTACAAAGTTGTGCCCCATATTACATAACATACTACCATATACATACATGGGGTATCAAAAGATCATGTACACATAATTGTAATATTCCGCATCTATCCATACAGACGATAGGCTAACCACAAACATAAAAATAACAGCACCGTAATCACTCAGTAACAGTTCCACAGCCAAACTGTCACCCTATCCAAACAACAGTGGTGGTAGTCATCTGACTGCTGCAAGTTCAGTACTATCTGATATAACGTCGATAAGTACTGGGTCACATCCCTCCTCTCCTGGTTAATGTTAGCTATGGCTATCGAGTGGTCTATCACACGGTCAGTCAGGACAGCCATCCAAGAGTTGTTTCCTGTGTTTGGGAGGTCAGGGCGAGGGGTAGGTATACTCAATGAACGAGAAGATGAAGTATCTACCCTAGGGCGTGAAGGTCCTCCCCGGTCATGGGTAGATCTGAATGGAATCGAGGTAGGGTCAATCGGGGTTACCCTAATACGAGCAGTCTGCCGGACTCGCGCAGTAGCTGAAGTAGTCAGCGACAGGTGAATGGGTGGAGTGGGTAATCTGGCTACGCTAGCAGGTGAACGATACTGACTGTTAACTTCTTCTTGATCCCTACGTGGTGACCTGGGTGGATAACTATCGCATCTGTAGCCAGATAGATCAGGCACATTCCTGGGTAGCTCTCTACAAATAACTTCTTCTTCCACCTCTTCCTCTTCCTCATCCGGCTCCTCTTCTGGGTCTTCATCTTCTGGATCCTCCTCTACAGATATCACCGGTTCTTCTTCCGGTACGTAGTCGTTATTCCTTGACATGACTCTGCACAAAGGTTAGTTATAAGAATAATATCTATTGCTAGCACTAACTATTGTCGAAAGGATTAATTAGTTAAGCCAAATTTAATATTAATTATATTAGAATATAATATTAGTTTTATTAAAATTTTAATTATTATTATTTAAATCAATACGGAATATAAATGAATATAATATTCATAGTAAAATGTACCGTCATCAACAGTATCGTACGTACACGAATTCGTACACCTTGTTCCACATAAACACATATGAGTGTTACATATATATATACTTTCCCATTACCTTTTATACACATACGTTGCCACTTTTACCTAACCACACGTTCCGCGATTTCTCTCCGAATTCCCTCGTACAAGCAAGTCTGTTATTATGTTCCGGACCACAATAACTCACTTGCCCTACAAGTTCATCCCGGCATCCATCATTATATAATATTAATTTATTATTTAATTAATTTCGCAGAGTTAATCGAGCCTACGGTTATATTTTAGGTATCCTAAGGGATAACCTAATCCTTTATAACCAATGGCTCTGATACCAACTTCTGTCACACCCGACTAGCACAATGCGGAAGTGTAAAACGGGAATGTAACAGGCACCTCTGGTATCAACACATTGTTTATAAAGAAACATTACAAACTAATTTACAATATATTACATTTCTTTGTTCTATCATTGTTTTACAGTCTAGGTGGTACAAACAAAACTAATTCGTTAACTAAACGTTCTTACTACTAACACCCTTGCTTCTATTCACATAGCATCGACCACACACTTCAGGCAAGTAACAGATCACCAAATTACTCCGATTTAGGTACACCTGAAAAGCAGTTTAAAACGGGTCAACAACTAGAGTTGGTGAGTTTCACGAGTTTCAAGAAAACAGTAATGAGTATTCACAAGTTAACACTTGTAATCATGAAATAAGTATGTATGTAAATAATGTATGTGATGTAATTATGCTAAGCTACAGTAAAGCCTGGACTGTTTGTGCTGCGTGCCTCCATTTCCCACGCTCAATCAACCACTGTGGCCCCTATCCGCCCACAACATGCCCCGGTAGCTATGTCTAACACTACATAGCCTGTTTGTATAAATATGGTCATGTGCAAACGGCGCTATGTGACACGGCAACCAGGCCGATTCCATTTGGGTTTGTCAAACCAATAGTACTATTCACAAGCCACCGGCTCGAAGTTAATCATTGTGATCGTGGTGACTTTCGTGTGTTAGCACTTAGATAATTCACATCAGTACATGTTTCAGGTATGTATATGTAATCAAACATGCTTTTCACCCCAAAAGTTCGTAAAACAGTTTAAAAGTGGGGTCATGAAACTCACGGTTTAGTAGATATTCAGAACTGTATCGGCTTGTGGTTTGTTCGGTCCACCATCAGTAGTTCATATAATCAATATTATAATAATATTAATACTTTAATATTATTATAATCTCAATACCAAACTAGGCTGTATAACTAATCTGGGTATAGTTGGAATGCCCAGAAAGTGGCAATAGGCTTAGGTTGTGATGTTGTTCAATGTCTAATACTTAAAACTGAACTTGGCTCAGGTTCCCGTTTTCCCAGCTGGGCCAAGTTGTTCGTTTACGCGTTCAGAAAACAGTTATGAGAAAATAAGCTTGGGTAAATGTATGGGTTACTAAAATGATTAAGTTTTAAAGAAAGATCACATACTGGGGTCCCGGATTAGCCACGGGGCCCGTTTCCGTTTATTCAGTTTGTTTTAACAAGAAACGCGCACAATCCACCCGGATTGTCCAGGTTTCTCATAGAAAAGTTCATTTTTACTTAATTAGTCCAAAAATATGATTTTTGATTACTCTTGGTGTTTTGATATTCCCGCAGATTCACTAGTCGCGAACTTGCCGATTTTTATAAAAACTGAATTTGTTTAATATTCAGATTAGCATAATTAATTAACCGTTAATCATTAAATTATGAAAATTTAACCACTTATCAATTAAAATATGTAGATTTTTATAAAGATATTTCTGGAATTTATTTACTGATTTATTAATTTATAAAAATTCATTTTATCAGCTATATTTCGCATGAAAATCATCCGTTTACCCCAAACAATTTCCGAAAATTCTAAAAAAATTCCTGAATTCTCAATTCATGTCCCAAATCAACTTGTATCAATTCTAGAATGTAAAAAGCTCGTGCGATATTCTTTTCGGCCCAAATTCGGCTATAAAAATTCACACGAACGCAAATAAACAAAACACCTTTAAACTTCTCCAAATGATCCCAAAATTCATATGTGATCAAAATATATCAAATCTGATTTCCCAGAAAAATTTCATAATTTTTGAAGTATTTTAGCTATTTTTCCCATATAAACGTCCCAATTCGGTAATAAATTCGCCAAATATTCTCGGATGGTCGAAAAAATTACCAAATTTGAACAGGGACTTATTGACATGGTCCTTGATGTCCCTAAAAAATTTCAAGTTATAAAAATATGCACATCACAACCTTAAAGTAAATAGCCCGTAAGCGAGTGTTTTGGCATTACCTTAGCGGGTTTGGCTCGTTTCCGACCTTTTAATCAAGTTTTCAGGTTCTTGTGCTTCTAAGAAAGCTAGGTACAAGTACTATATCACAAACCAATCAATATTTCATCAACATAACAGCCCTTAAGTTAGGGTTTCGGCTAGTGCACAAAAACAAACTTTTGAACCGTAAAAACGTCGTTTCAACCCTTTAATCCGTGTTTTTGGCCAAAAAAACCTATCAAAACAGGTTCCTTACCATGTGTATGATCAAAACATGTTTATGGACCATTTTTAGGATTTTTACACGGTTAGGAATGATTTTTAGTAACCAAGACATGTTTTTATGGTATTAAACAAGTTTAAACAAGTTCAAAAGCTACTTATTTAAGCCCTTTACCTTAGGGTTTGGAGGTTTTATGGAATTTTAGGATGCAGCTGCTTGGACCTCAGATTTTATAAACCAAATTGGATAAACAAGCTTCCTAAACAAGTTATATAAAAAAATTGGGGGGTGGGGTGGGCTGCCGATCGGAACTCCTTTTGGGCCTATGATGGGCTGTTTTGGCCCATTAATCTGGTTTCTCAAGCCCAAATACGAAAATCTCGGTCCAAATTTAGTTCGGGTCTGGTTTTTGGCGCGAAAAACTTATCGGGTGCGTTAAACAGCGCGAAAACGAGTGTTTTTCGGCTAGTTTTGTGTAAAATTATAAAAAACATACTATATGTTTGTAAAAATCAAAAATATTTTCACAGATCGCTTAAAACATTTTAAATAAGTGTTTGGTAAGTCTTTTTCGGCTTAACGGATGATAAAATGCTTGGTTTGTAACTATCTTTCGCGTTTAAATCTATAGCGGGTAGTTAAACGAGCATATTTTCGTTTAACTTTTTGCTATCAAACTAAGGCCATATTTCTAATGTTTTAGCTTGTATTAAACGTATGTCACTTATAGATGGCCCCCCCGAGATATCTGGGTCATAACCCGACCCGTTCGGTTAATCGTTCGTTTGTTATGCAAAAAGCGTTATTTGCTTAATCGGTAAATACGTACTGAGGTGTACCTTGTTTTGGCTCAAATGTCACATGAGGCTCGGCAACCTAGTAAATCTGTCAAATCCAAATCTCGTCCTAACCCTACCCATCAAAATGAAGAAAGTGACCAAGGATCGACCAACGGTGAAAAGATCCACCAAACGTTTAAGAAAAAGTTACGAATTGAAGGTTGTTTGTTTAAGGATTTTAAGAATTATGGGCCGAAAGAGTTTTATGGCGACAAGGGTGCCATCGCCGCCATAAGATGGCTTGAAGAAATTGAATCAATTGTGATAATAAGCAAGTGTACAGAGGAGGGAAAGATTCAGTACATGGCACTGATGTATAAGGGGGAAGCTCTAGAGTGGTGGAACACTCTATTGATGGCAAGAGGAAGAAGAATCGTGTACCAAGTTTTTGAATCACAAGGTAGTTGGAACCAATCTGAGAGAATACATACCAAATTCCAAGAGTATTGTAGGCTTGTGCCACCATTGGTAACACCAGAATCAAGTAAGGTAACCCGCTACATATGGGGTTTACAGGGAGAGATAAGAGACATGGTGAGGTCTCATTTACCACAGACAGCAGAATCAGCCATGGAGCTGGCTGGTTATTTGATAAACGGTTTGATCTGTAACAAAGAAGAAGACAAGAAAGAATATTCAACCATTGACATAAAAGGAAAAGGGAATAACCGTTTCAAGGGAAAAGATGTGGATAGAAGAAGGAGTGGTTTCAACTTCAACCACCCGTTGTGTAAGATTTGTAAGAGGCATCATGCGGGTCGATGCCGGTTTGCAGTATCTACATCTATTGTATGTGATACATGTAAGAAACCAGGGCATGCCACTACTGATTGCTGGAAAAACAAGATGACTTGCTTCAACTGCAAGGAAATGGGGCATCTTAGCTTTGAATGTCCCAAGAAGAATGTTGCTGGAAATGGAAGTGTTGGAGGTGCTGGGGGAAGTGGCACCAAGAATGAAGGAAGGAAGGGGAATGCTCGAGTCTTTGTACTCGACACCAAGAAGGCCGCAGACATGCCGGAAGCCATCATCGGTACGTTCTTAGTCAATAACGTTTACGCAAGAGTTTTATTTGATTCTAGTGCAAATCAATGTTTTATAGATTATAAGTTTTGTAGTATATTAAACGAACCTTTAAAGAAATTTAATAAAACCATAAACGTCGAGACGGCCAATGGTAATTAAAATTTCCGAGACCTTAGAAAATGGAAAGATCTTGTTGGCAGGCTACGTCATTCCTGTGCAATACTACCTATGACGCTAGCAGGCTTTGATATAGTTCTAGGTATGGACTAGTTATCCGACAACCATGCCCGTATCATTTGCAATTAGAAAACCATAGAACTTCAAGCCCCTGACAAGCAAACAATTCAAATCGCGGGCGACAAAGATGCTTGTCATGTTAGTATAATTTCCATGATAAAAGCTAACAGATGTTTAAACCAAGGATGCTTAGCATTCATGGCTTATGTAATGGAAGAATCAAAACCGACAGAAATCAAAGATGCACCTATAGTATCCGAATTTCCCGACGTCTTTCCAGATGAACTTCCAGGAATTCCGCCCAATCGAGAAGTCGAATTCAGAATAGACTTAATGCCTGGAACAACTCCGATAGCCAAATCTCCCTATCGTTTGGCTCCGACGGAAATGAAGGAATTAAAGAAACAACTAGATGAGTTGTTAGAGAAAGGGTTTATTCGTCCAAGTTCATCACCTTGGGGAGCGCCGATATTATTCTTCAAGAAGAAAGATGGTTCCATGAGGATGTGCATCGACTACAGGGCATTGAACAAAGTAACTATTAAGAATCGATATCCGCTACCTAGAATTGACGACCTATTTGATCAATTGCAAGGAGCGAGTTTCTTTTCGAAAATAGACTTACGTTCTGGATACCATCAGTTGAAAGTTCAAGAAGAAGATATCCCAAAAACAGCTTTCCGAACAAGGTATGGACATTATGAGTTCACCGTAATGCCATTTGGACTTACTAATGCCCCAGCCGCTTTCATGGACATGATGAACAGAGTTTGTAAGCCATATTTAGATAAATTTGTAATCGTATTCATCAACAATATACTTATTTATTCTAAATCAGAAGAAGAACACAAAGTTCATCTTCGGATTTTATTGGAATTACTTCGAAACGAGAAATTGTATGCAAAATTTTCCAAGTGCGAGTTTTGGCTACATGAAGTGCAATTTCTTGGTCACATTGTTAACGCCAATGGAATTCAAGTGGACCCCGCAAAGATTGAAACAATAGCTAAATGGGAGATTCCTAGGTCGCCAACCGAGGTCCGAAGTTTCCTAGGTTTGGCAAGATATTATAGTAGATTCATTGAAAACTTCTCCCGTATAGCAGTTCCCTTAACTTCACTAACCCAAAAGAACGTTAAGTATGAGTGGGGAACCAAGCAGCAAGAAGCGTTTGATTTACTTAAACAAAAGCTTACAAATGCACCTATACTGGCCTTGCCAAAGAGTACGGAAGATTTCATCATATTTAGTGACGCATCTCATTCAGGTTTAGGTTGCGTACTAATGCAAAGAAAGAAAGTAATAGCTTATGCTTCTCATCAATTGAAAGTACACGAAAAGAATTATACGAATCACGATCTAGAGTTGGGTGCCATAATTTTTGCTTTAAAGTTATGGAGACACTATCTCTATGGAGTCAAGTTTATCATGTACATTGATCATAAGAGATTAAAGCATATATTTGTTCAGAAGGAACTTAACATGCGTCAAAGAAGATGGATGGAAACCTTAAACGATTACGATTGTGAAATCATCTATCACGAAGGAAAAACAAATGTTGTAGCTGACGCATTGAGCCGAAAGGAATATGAGAAACCCAAAAGGGTTCGAGCTTTGAGATTAGAACTACAAATAGATCTAATCGAGCAAATCAAGAAAGCTCAGAAACAAGCAATTGAAGAAAACCATATTTCCGAAGAAAAACGTAACGGCACCATTGATTCTTTAATAAAAGGAGACCATAACATACTCAGACTTGGGAACCGAATCTGGGTACCAATTGTTGGTAATTTGCGCGAAAGGATCATGAGTGAAGCTCATAAATCAAAGTACATGATGCATCCCGGTAGTGATAAAATGTATCAAAATCTTAAACCAAACTACTGGTGGAATGGGATGAAGAGATATATTGCTTTGTACGTTGCTAAATGCTTAACATATTTACAAGTCAAGGCAGAACATCAAAAGCCTTCAAGTTTGCTTCAACAACCTGAACTTCCTATATGGAAATGGGAGATGATAACAATGGATTTCATTACGAAACTCCCTAAGACTACCCGACAACATAATGCTATTTGGGTAATCGTTGATAGGTTAACTAAATCCGCTCATTTCTTACCTATCAATGAATCTTATTCCATGGATAGATTGGCACGGATTTACGTAAGCAACATCATAGCATTACATGGTGTGCCATTATCTATCATATCTGATCGTGACAGTAGATTTACGTCTCATTTCTGGAATAGTTTCCAACAAGCGTTAGGAACTCGGTTAAATCTTAGCACTGCTTATCACCCTCAAACTGATGGGCAGAGCGAAAGAACAATTCAAATGCTTGAGGACATGCTTCGAGCTTGTGTGATCTATTTAGGCGGATGTTGGGATGATCATCTACCTCTGATGGAATTATCGTATAACAACAGTTATCACACAAGTATTCAAGCCGCAACATTTGAAGTTTTGTATGGGCGAATATGTAGAACGCCTGTATGTTGGTCCGAAACAGGAGATAATCAAATATCTGGACCCGAAATAGTCCACAAAACAACGAATAAAGTGTTGCAAATCCGTGAATGACTTAAGACGGCAAGAGATCGACAAAGGAGCTATGCAGACGTTCGCCGTAAATCGTTGGAATTTCAAGTAGGCGATAAGGTTTTACTAAAAGTGTCACCATGGAAAGGAGTTGTACGATTCGGCAAGAAAGGAAGGTTAAGTCCACGTTTTGTGGGACCATTTGAGGTATTAGAAAGAATCGGTACTGTTGCTTATCGCTTACGATTGCCAGAAGAGATGAAAGGAATACATGATGTATTTCATGTCTCTAACTTACGTAAGTGTCTGGCTGACGAAACTCTAACCATGCCTTTGAAAGTTGTCGAAATCAATGAAAATCTAAAATTTGTAGAACAACCTCTACAAGTGGAAGATGTCCAAGTTAAGCAACTTAAACGTCGAAGGCTAAAGTTATTCAAGATACGATGGAACTCCCGAAGAGGACCTGAATTTACTTGGGAGTTAGAATCAGAGATGAGGAAGAAATACCCACATCTGTTCTAAGCGAATCTCGAGGATGAGATTCATTCTAAAGTGGGGAGGATGTAACATCACAAAAATTTTGGTCCAAATTTGACAAATTAATAAAACTTAAGGATTAAAAATATTCATGGCAAATGTAAAGAGAAAAATAAGACAAAGAATGGAAGTAGCTTATGTTAAGGAATGGAGTAAGGAGACTCCATCCCACATTGGAAAAAGAAAGAAAAATAAAGCACTTTATAAGGAGAGAACATTCCATGGAAATGTTCTTAAATGACCAACCACTCTCCCTATCCTAGTGGAGGGTGCGAAGCACCCGACGCGCACGCGAAGGTTTGCATCTTCGCGATACGCGAAGAATCCAAGTTGTGCATCTTCACGATACGCGAAGATCCAGTACACGTGGAGAGACGGGAACGACACGTGGCAAGCCTACGCGGCGACTCAGCGAAGCTAGTGCAGCTTCGCGATACGCGAAGCTGCTTCGTGATACGCGAAGTTGCACAAAAATTTCTATAAATAGGCCGGCCATGGGGGGTGGTCCTCACCATCCAACGCACACTTCCAATTACACATTGTCTCGATTTACGTGCCACGACCCGAGATGGCGATATCCCGACAAGCCTTACCTCGAGATGCGTGCCATAACGCTACTTAAATACCCTCTCGACTTACCTTCAAGTAGAAGTGCTGTTCAAGTAAAGCACAAGCATTTCTATAAATAAGCCATTCAAGTTAGGGGTTCTGCCCGATTATTATAATATAAATGGCTTAGACCCAAGTCAGGGATATAGCCCGTACCTTGATTTTATAAAGTGGAAATAAGATTTTATAAAGTCGAGATTATAGATAAAATAATACTTCTTTATTTTATATAAAGATTTTATATTTCTTATAATAACAATTGAAATATATGTTTTCTTCACGAAGAAGAAACAAAGGTTTATAAATGATTAAAAAGAAAGGACTAGAGGTCCTTATATTTATAAAGAGATAAAATGTCAAGGTAAAGATTATGCAATCGGACTAAAGGTCTGAAGCTAGATCATTGATCTAGTGCTTATAAAATGTTATTCTCGTACTATAGGTCCGATGTAACGAGACAAATTGGTGAGAAACACCAACCAAGAAGAAAGGTGAATACGTCCAACTTGTTATAATACAAAGTCTTGAATGTTTGTATGGGATTTTATCCCTAAAACTTTATAAACAAAAGTAATACTGGCCCTCAGGCTATTGTATACGTTTGTCTGGATCCTTACATATGTGGGCAGACGGTTGGCACACCGCACCACACTTGCTAATGCCTCCGCCACGTTGGGCCGGACCCAAGTAATGTCCGAGAGGGGATTATCTCGTGTATATTGAATACTTGCCAAGACCTCGATGTTGCGGTATCGCTGAGAGGTTTCAAGTATAACTAGAGGTTTATAATAGTATATTTAACTTGGTTGTTTCCTAAGCCACGATGGGCCGGGTCACAAGATACCCGAGGGGATAATTAAGTAATTTAAAATATTTTGAGTCAGCGTGTTCACCAGCATGTGTTGCTGACGTATTTTTTTTATAACTATTTTACAGGTAATGAAGGATAGGTGTTTGGAGACAGAGGATAGCCGTTAGACGATCTGATGGCTCAAAGGATGTTTTAATATTAAAATAATTTAAATCATGGTTTTAATATCCAAACACTTTTGTATAACTTAACGGGTGTTTCAAACCCCGTGATTTGAATATAATAATATTTTATTAAAAACCTTCCGCTTTACAACCTTGAACTCTGATGTATTTACAAAACAGGTACCAACATTGGGTTGTCACGCCCAGGCCCTGAGCGGGGTGTGACATTCTGTCAACTTATCAAGCCTAGCTTCTATTTCTTCTAATTTTTGGAGTCTGTTTATATCTATCAACTTATCAAGCCTAGCTTCTATTTCCTCTAATTTTCAGGCTCTTTCACGCTCCTCTTCTTCAGCTCTTTCCAACATCATCTCTTTACAACATCTTCTATATAAAATACTCCTAAACTGACTCAATCTATTAAACATATTAACTAGACTCGATAAAACAAAACAGAAAATAAATTATCCTAAAGACAACTAGACACGCTAAATCTATGACACGGACTCACAAGACACACCAAAACTCAACACACAAAAAGACCAATTAACCAATTAAGTTCAATCAAAGCTAGTTACGCTATCGCCTAAGTATCCCCGGCAACGGCGCCAAAAAGTTGATGTGCTGAAAGCGGTCAATTAAATATTAACCTAACTTAGACACTCTAGTTTTAAATTTATAAACCTAGACTCTCCTAATGCTAGACTACTAGACAGGCAAGTATACCTATCAATTGTAGTAAAGTCTAATGAAGTTCGGATATCGAACCCACAGGATACTAGCGACACCTAAACTAGACTCTGACTAATAACTTAAATAAATAGATTTAATTGATTTTTGTGTTTTCTTTAATATTAACTATAAACTAAAAAATATTTAAACTAAAACTAACACAGAACAAATCGGGGTTGAAACTTATATAAGGGAAACAACTACCTAGGTAAAGAATCCTACTAGTCAACTCGTAAACTCTCGGAATTGGACATTTGACTGGTAACCGGTATCTAAAAATATGACACTAAAGAATAACTAAGGCATGCTAGATCACCTCCCGGTCTCACCAACAATACCTTAAAAAAACTCTAATGTCGTGTAAAGCTCAACGGTTTAATGGTTCGGATCATCTCCCGGTCTCACCTTACCTAACTAGCTAAGGTGCCCAAAGATTAAATCACCTCCCGGTCTCTCTAATCACAATATACCCTATGGCGTAAGGGTATTCTTATTGAATTCAGCTATAATTCAAATCTGTAAGAATCTAAAGAAATCTAGGGTAACTCACTCTTGTGCAATCACTACCCAAACCCTCAAAAGACCAAAACAGACGACACTCAATTACCTCCCGGTCTCTCTAGTTGCAGAATATAAGGTATCTCTAAACTCTCAATTACCGTTCCTGTGGAATATGTTTGCAATAAACCATAAACTAGTTGTAAACACACAGTAAACAACCTAATACGCATCCATACATGAAAGTCGTTCACAAATACGCACATGGAACAATAAATTAATCATAAATTAATACCAAATACGCATACGCATCATAACCAATGATAATAAAAACTTTTATCAAAGAAAAACCAATCAATAAATAATCCAAAACTAAAAATAAAACGAGTCTAAAAAAGTATTCATCCAAACCCAGGCAGTTTCACAGTCTAGCCGCTCATAATACTTGATGAAACAAAGATAAAACATAAGTCACGTTTCATCGTATTATAAATAAATATAGTTGAGCTACCTGCATGTGAGCTTAAATTAATTGAGTTGTCTGGCTGCCTGCTTATTAATTATTTTTTTTTCCTTTCTTGAATTTATTTTTTTTTTGCCGATGACTTTTGAGCACGTGTGTGCCTTCTTGCTTGAGGTGCTAGGATGCTTGAATAATTGTTCTTGGTGTGAACTTTTATGGAGCTACCTGCCAAGATGCTTTCTTGGTTTTCTTTGTATTTTGTTTTTCCGATCGGTTCCACCACAGAAGGGGTGGCTCCCCTTTTATTGGCGTCTACACCTTCTGTCTTGTGACAGAAGGTTCTCTTCTCTTTTTACGGCTGATATTTCCTGCTCCAATAGCTGAACCCCCTGTTAAATATTCCAATATGTGCGTAGGGTTCTCCACAAGGAATCCCTTGTCTTCTGGCCCAATTTCTCATCATATTATTGACTTAATAAAACTCACGTGATTTACTTGATGGCCCACATGACTCCTCCTAAACATAAAGTTCCATATAAACACATTAGACCATCGATCAGACTAATTATCTCATTATTATATTAGTTGCTCTATAACTCAATTAATTGTTTCAAGTTCGAATATTTCTTTTCTTGTGAACTCTTTCATGAATCATAATTAAAATCACTCATTTATATTAGCATCAAATTTTTTTCTTTTTGTGTTTTGATGTTACCCAATAACAAATATACGTTTAAATGAAAAGGAGCACACGGACACATTCCCACGTGGAATGCCAGGATTCTCACTTTCCTCAAACTCAATATCCACATCCACCGATTTCCCTAATTCGTCAACCTCATCTTCATTCAAATCCAGAAGTAGAGCTATTTGTTCTTTTGTCAACGAATGGTCAACAAATTCACCCTCTTCGATCTCATTGGCGTTCATCATACTATATACCACACCATCCATGCCCTCAAATAAAATCATATTAGCCACAATCGTTTCGATCGGCTTTGCTCTCGTATAATCTCTGTATTGAATAATCTGCATATTATTCCCTTCACCACTACCACCACCACTCGTCCCGGCTGTATTACCTACCGATGATGTATTACCAACGCTCGGTTGCTGTTCACCAACTCCACTATCTTCAGGATCCTGATCATCATTTTTCAACTTCTTCAGTTCGTCATCTTAACACGTTAACTAAGAATGATCTCATCCTGCTTGTCTAATCTCTCCCCCTGAGCAGCAACCAGGACTTTCAACTCCCGGTTTTCCCTCTCAATAAACTGAAGATGTCAAAAACATTGTCAGCTGCTCAGCTCACATCTGCTCTTGAAATAAACGATCTGCTTGCATCTGTGTTTGTTGCAGATGTATCAAGTTCAGTAGATTAAACAACTGTTCCTTGGGAGACATGTGGTAGAAGTTCGGTTGAACAGGTTGCATCGGACCCTGAGGACGATTAAATAACATGAATGAGTGCTCAGGTCTCGGAAACATAGTATGACTTGTAGGAGTAGCAGCTTGTGGCTGCGGACTTGGCATCTGTGCAAGTACAATCTGTAGAATATCTCCAAAGTGAGGATCAGACATTGCAGTCGTCATCAATGTCATAGTAGGAGGCACCGGAGATGTAGGTATCGGAACCGGTGTAGGAGAATGAGGAATCATAGGAGCAATAGAAGCAGGAACAGAGATAGGTCTAGACGGTCTCACCGTAGGCATAACTGGTTAGCTTGGAATCTCAATACCCGAGCCCGTTTAACCCACTACTCTTGGGTTTATCAGCCTTCTCAACCATAGGCTCTTTTCCCTTTCTCTTATGTTTCTTAGCATAAGTTAAATCAACACTAGGACCCTAACCACCATCATTACCACCATCATCACCACCACCTGTACCACCATCACCACCTTCATGCTCCGAATCGGAATTATCGTGAGCCCAACGATCATTAGGTGGGGCCTCGTAATCGATATTGGCAAGATGGCCAATCAATCTCTTGTACCTCGGTCGATCTTGTAAACTCTGGTTCCTGTACGTACGTAACCGCCTCATAGTCTCCAGGTTCATGTGTTCCAACTTCATCAAATCGGCGAGATTTGTTGGATCCTTGAATAAGTTAGGCTGCAAATCATTGATAATCAACTGGAGAAACCTCATATACATCAAGAACTTGTGTTGGCTAGTACAGTATTCCTTCAAATGATAGAAACCAATTCAGAGAAATTGAATGGTTTATTCAGCACCAAAGCAACGAAAGCAGATTGCAACATCACCCTGCATTCGTCGTATCCTCCTTTACGTCCTCCCAGACAATGTATCAACACGTGTAACAAGTATTTGTACTGCTCGCTGACGTGAAGTCGAAGACTCACTCAAAAATAAATCAAATACGACTAAATAGATAGCGGTAAATGGGTATCGAACATGAGGAGTTTGTGGAATGTGTGTTTACCAGTAGCTATAAGAGAAACAAAATTAAACTAAAATTATATAAAAAAAAATAAATTCAGATTTGATTGTTTGGTTTTTAGATTAAATAAAATAGGACAATTGCAAAACAACTATTGAGAATTGTGAACTGATTAAACGAAAGCGATCATCTTAGATTTCAGGTTTAAATCAACACTAATGTTTATGCTTACTAGAAAGAACCACATAGACATAGTTCATGTTTGATTACTTGTTTGTGATAAAAGGGAACTAAGTACTTGGATTAATAAAATGCAAGGTTGTTACCTATAATCAATTAACTAATATGCAATCCTAATTCCTCCCATGAAATCCCGATTGCCATTGGCACCAAGAACATATGGTTTAGGTTATGATCAAATACAAGCAACAAGTTACAATCAATTAATCAAACATCATAATAACTAGACAACCATTGCATAATTATTATTCTAGAAATCAAAGCATATCAAGTGTATCAATTAAACCTTACATCCAAGATGATCACCAAGGGAATTAGCCACACATGGTTTGGTTAATCATCATTGCTTCAATTGTCTAGTTCATAGGAATCAAACACACAAACTAATGATTGTAATCACCAAAAACAATGTCTTAGCCTTCAGAAATCGTCCCCTCAAGTTTCTTGATCAAAAGGTAGTGGAAAAGGTAAGCCAAAACGGCCAATTAAAGAAAATTCACTCAGCTGTTACGAGCCACGGTCCCAACCGTGGGCCACGGTCCAGGCCACGATCAGGAACTTCTTCCACGGTACGGTACAATCTGCCAGATTTTCTTCAAGTGAACTGTGGGCCACGGTGGAGCTGGTTTAAATTTTGTTTTCTTCATAATTTCCTCGTTCTAGCTCCGTTTACTTCATCGTCTTCGCCTATGATCTTGTTATTTCATCCTTTTCCTCTTTAAACCTACAACCACATGATATAGTGTAGTAATCCAAGTCCTTAAAATTAAACATAAACGCACATGATTTAACTAAAATTACTACATTTAAGGGTGGTTCCATGATCCACCCGTCACTCACACAAGTTTGCCTTGTTATACATAAAACGTTCTAAACTCCCCTTATACCTGATCCATTTAAATAAACCACGAATCAACCCACAATCAAATTCACATCTGTCATCAATCGTGTCTCGAAACCCTAAAACATCTCGAATGACCCTAACATTCACTACAACACGCTTGTCCTGAATAATAGCCTCGATCTGGTTCTCCCCCTCAACATAACGAGCGGTGTTCTAGAACGCCCAGATAATACTTTGGTAAATCAATGTGTCTGTGGATCTCGCCTTGCAAATCCTTGACCTCAGCAGAAAGTTAATAATGTCTCCAAACATATCTTTCCCAAAGAAATCATCCTGTAAGAATGCACATATGTTGTGCTTCTTATCCCATGATAATAACACTGGTGCTTCTTTAGGTTCAGCCTCTTGGACTTGAGCTTGAACCTCAGCTTTGGGTTGTTGCTCAGGCATGGGATTAGGCACGTTTTCGTCAGCCATACTGTTAAAAACGAAAACATTAGTATTAAAATAATCAAAAATAATGTTTTCTGATTAACGAATGACCACCCATTCTTTAGATTAAACTACACGAATGACCTCATTCATACGGTAATACTTTAATGAATAATAAGCTATTCGTTATCCTAACGAATAAGCCTATCCGTTATATTATTAATTTATTTGTTATTATAACGAAGCACTTACCTATTCGTTATGTTCATTGCCCAAACGAATAACCACATTCGTTGAACTAGGGAATGACTTAGTTATTCGTTATGTAATAATGAATATGTCTTTAATAAGTTAATTGACCATCAAGAGTGAAGGTCAAAATTAACTAGAAACTCAAAAGTCAAAGAAGATGAATATCATCTAATACGTAAACAATTACAAGTTCATTCTTCAATTAACCCTAATCGATTAGGTCGTAAATGATTCGAATACATTAACAAATGAACAAATATCCGTTTATCAAGAATCATAAGTATTTGATCCATTTTAGACTCAGATCTTTAGTTTGTTTAAATGTCAATTAAACCCTAAAACCGTCGAAATCCTACAAATCTTGTATCTTCAGAATCGCATTTACATGTAGATTATCACTAGATCAGTTAATTTGAGTAATAATGAGTATCAGGATTCTAGGAAAAATTTTCAAGAGTTACACTTGTATTTCGATGAAATAGTGAATCAGACGAATCGTCACCTAGGGATTATAAACCCCTTCAATAATTTTACGCGAATCGAGGAGATTCATTAATTTTGAATTTACGAATGACCCCATATGTTAACTTAAATATGCTATTCGTTGAAACTCACATGAAATTGTCACCTTCCATTCGTTACAACAGTACACGAATGACCTCCCATTCGTTATATCAGTGGAAGCGAACGTGCATCCATAACGAATGAGTCCCATACGTTATGGATAATGGCAAATGACCTGTCATTCGTTAATACCATTGTAACGAATAACTTGATCCGTTAACGAATGAGTCAAAACTCATTCCAAGGAATTAAATAATCAATTAAATCCTAAGTTAGGGTTTCAATTGAATTAAATATTAATATTTACATCAAAATATCAATCAATCATCAAGGTCAAAGACCTTTACACATTATGCCTTCCGAACTTCTTCTAATGATTTGACATTTTAGCCTTTCCTTTCGGCTTTAAAACAGGTCTAACACTTTTCATGAATTGATACTTTAAACAACAAAGCTCGTAAATGTATCTTTACGTTATGCCCTAAGCTTAACTTTCTCATTCTTATTCAACTCCCAGCTCCCCGCAACAGCTCTCCCACATATTATCAAAATTTGATAAAAATAGTTAACCAGCGTATAAGAATGTATAGTATACACAGTGTATAAGAGACTTATGCAGCGTATAACACTTATCTTGAGGGACGTTAAAGGAACTTATTGGCCGTGAATGTTATACGTTCAACAAGCTATGCAGCTCATAAGCTTATACAGATGGCTATACGGAGAGAAAAACAGCGTGTATGTTTAAACGTTCTAGAAGGTTATACAGTGAATGTTATATTGCATTTATGGTTATACATTCCAAAGATATACGTCATATATGTTGACAATGACAGTTTTTCAATTTTTGAATGTGACAATGAAGGTGTAAAGTTCTAATACTTTGGGAAACTGATCTAAACTAAGATATGACAATTTGTGAATGTTTGGTAGGGTTTGAACGAATAAATCTTCTGGAATGACTAAAAATAGGTATAAAAGAGATGAAATTGTGCCTTTCCAAATAGATACCAAGGCCAAAGCTCCTATACCACTTGTTATAGGTTGTGTAGGATCATGTAATAGATGTGTAATGGCTTGCACGGTGATATCTACTCTTCAATTTTACGTGCAGAATCCATAACAATGTGAAAATACACAAGAAACTCTTCAGCAAGCGGTGTTGTACCAAAATGGATTTTCGGGCATACGAGAAAAGAATCCAGCCGAGCATATTTGTTTGCTAGTTTCTTGATCTCGGAAATCTTGTACTCAGAGTCACGGATAAAGTGGACTACGCAGCGCCTTTGATACTTGATGGATGACCTTTCTAGTGGCTTTTTCCCATCCCTTTTAGGACCATTCACCCTTTTCAACCAAGCATAGGTAGAAGCCCTCTTGCACTTTAACTAAGAGGTTCACTTCACCGCTAGTATGCTTTAGGACTCTTCACTGAATGACGACTGACTAGCGGATTCAGGGAACGAAGATGGCCCTCTAACTACATCTATACTGGACTCCTGACTGTTAAGAAACTTTTGCTTTTTGCCAATGGAGAAAGGCTTCACTCAAGGTGATAAGTGGAAATGCTAACCGAACACATCCAAAAAGTCTCGTGAGGCTAAAAGGGATTGATTCAAGTCCTCTGGGCCGTCCACTAAGTGAGGTCTCATTGGGATAATTGGGAAGAGAGAAGGTCAGCCTCCCACTATGTGAAAGAAGAGCTTTTTTCTCATATTCACTTCTATAGAATAGATAGAATAGCCGCAGCTCAAGCCAGAGATCTTCCCCCAACAGGACATTTTCTTCAACAACTGAACTAGCATCACCGTTCTTAAGCCTAGACTTGTTTTGGGGTTCCTCCTATTTGCCTTTACCCAGCGGCAAGGCGCTTAGTTTTGTCGGAAAGGGAATGCTTATTCCCCTCTATTGTGCGGGTGCTAAGACTAGGCAAAGAATGAAATGAATCAGTTCGCTTGACCTACCCAAGCCTATAGCTCTTCTAAGTTGGCTAACATCCTTCAATGACAAGCCGACCGAAGGAAGACACACTGGGAGCCTACTTCTATCTTATTAGATGCAGGCGCATAGGCTATAGATTCTCTCCTTATTCTCAAACCTGGTGGCTCGGTTGATTGGAACTCCTTTAGGCTCATCCTGCATAATCATTCTGGCGGTCCCAAGTCCTGCATCCACCAAGAACATTTCTTCCTTTAAGCGTAAAACTTCAGATTTGAAGGCCTTTCCACTACATAAAAAAAATTAATTAGATCTACGAAATGATCGACTCGACTCAAATAGATGGTCACCATAAGCTATTTCTTTTCCTCCTCTTCCAATTCTATTAATAAAAAGGCCATCATGGACAAAGATCCAAAGGGATCAATATTTTACACCGATGTATCTTACTCTCTCGACCAGGTCATCATAAGAAATGCAATGCAAAATCTTTCCGAAGTGTTATAAAGAGGGAAGGCGCGCTACAACTAACATAACGGCCTCTTCCTTGCCCCCTAAGAATCCAAGGGTAACCTTTGGATGTTGTCGTGACACTTTGGTTACGAAGGTTATCAGCTAGGTTTATGGATGGATCAGTAATCGAAAGTCCCTCCAACTCAATCAATATCAACAACATGTCGTGGCCAGTTAGGCTTGGTTGATTTTGTAAGAAAAGAAAGTAGGTTTCGGGGGTTCATTGATTAGTACACCCCCGGTGCTGGTAAGGTCGGACCGTGGTCGTACGTCTCCGGTTTGCTGGCCTATCTTCTTTCTGAGATTGACCAGCCAGCTGGGTTGGTTTGGCTATTCTTTTCTATTGAAAAGGAGTTAGCTGTCTGCGCGAGTCATCTTCTTCTTGGCTCCGCTGGACGACAAGGAATTCTCGTTTAAATAAATAGATCTCGGCCGTACTTGTGATGGTTCCCAAGGATCCAATATGACCACTTCACTTAGGTCTACGTTGCCTAACTCTTCTTATATTAATGATAGCAGTCAAAGTACAACAAATATCTGACAATATCACAGTACTTCTGGATTACTAACCAACAAAAGTTAGAGCGTATAAGTGATTACAACTATTTATAGACATCACTTACCCACATATACGCTGGATAAGTTTGTTGTATGGCGCATAACTTATGCGCCGTATAAGACTTATATGCCGGATATGACTTATACGCCCCTTACATTACAAAATCAATTCAAATGTTATCTAAAACATACAAGACCTAAGCAATAGACATTTAAGCACTAACAAACTTCCCCTTGGATGTTGCTTAGTCTTGATCTTCGATCTTCATTCATCAAGTCCAAAGACCCTTACGATACTCCTTTCGAATATCTTCAAATGATCCGGCCTTTGACTTTTCTTGAGATGTCTTCACAGGTCTGACACTAGGCTTGCACTGAAATTTGGACCACGAAGCTCATTTCACCCTCTTTTCACATTAAGCTTCAAGCTCCACTTCCTCCTTCTTTTGTTCTTCTCCAAGCTTTCTCCATTTGCTCTCCGAAACTCTTCCAGAATGGATCTTATACAAAAAGCACACGTTGATCACACGTTGGTATTGCTATGCTTGACCCATATCTCTATCATTATGAATTTGAATTTTGTTGCAGTGTAACTCTTCACCGTTATTCTCCAAGCAATTCATCAGGTACATAAGAATAAAACATTAACACAATCCCATGTCTTCTCATCCCTCTTCAATACTACCACCGCTTCTCCAGTTTTCGTATCAAAATGCCACCATCTGAAATTAACATGAAAGTCCTCTTCCATAGGATAAACTGGAATGATCTTCATTGTCTCAGGCCTATGTTACCTCCAAGTTTCAGCAAAATCAGTTGTTTTAGGATCTATTTTCACCCTTGAAACATGTAGTGTAGGCTTTTGTGGAGTTCGCTTTTTAAAACCAATCTTGGAGTGTCTGACAATAAAATCCCATAACTCTAGAATTCAGCCCATCTTTGGTGCATATAACAATTCCATCAAACATAATATCATCACATTGATCCATGGTAAAGATTTCAACTCCATCAAGCTTTTGAAATACTATACACCATTTGCCTTTCTCACAGCAATCTTTCTGTAACATCTAGGAAAACCCCACATTTATTTTTTACTAAAGTTTTCAACTTTGAAAGTTGAAGGATTAAAAAAATGTCTAGATAAGTCATGGGAAAAATGAGATGAGAAAATTAAAGGCATCTTATCTTAAGGAAATAAGAAAATTCCATTCCACATGGAAATAAACAGAGAGATGGAAGCTCTTTATAAGGAAGCAAGTTTCCATAAAAATGTTTTAATGTGACTAACCACTCTCCATAGTCCTAGCGGAGGGTACGAAGCACCCGACGCACACGCGCACGGACACGGACACGGACACGGACACGGACATGGACACGGACTCGGACTCGGGCGATGGGCGTAATGTGGCGTTTGATGGCGCACTTCGTACGCGCCGCTTTAGTATTTTTGGATAGTACAAGGACTAAAAATGAAAAATATGAACTTTCATCTTCGCGCATCGCGAAGGATTAGACATCAACATCTTCGTGCTACGCGAAAGACAAAAGACTTGAACCGACTTTGGAGCATCTTCGCGATATGCGAAATTGCAGATCAGGCATCTTCGCGATACACGAAGTTGCATGTCTGCATGTGTGACACGTGGAGACACGTGGCAGGCTGTAGTGACACATGGCAAGCCTACGCGGTGACTCAGCATAGCTAGTGCATCTCCGCGATACGCGAAGCAGATTCGCGATACGCGAAGTTACAGAATTTCGGCTATAAATAGAGGACTGTACGACACATCACAACTCACACCAAACCACTACACTTCTCACACGTTTTTCATCGTTTTATGTGTCGACCTTGAAAAGTGTGCCAACCTCGTGAAGCGTGACAAGCTCCGAACCTCTGACGGTTTAAGCAGTAATACGCGATATAGAGTAGCTGTACCGCTCGATCAATCATAGGCATTTAACTTCAAGTACCCCATACGAGGTAGGGGTTCTGATTAAGTTATTATTTTATTATTATTATAATAGCTTAGACCATAGTCGGGGGTATAGCCCAAACCTTAATCACTGTTAAGTATAATATACCTTTTCATAAGCAAAGGTTATAGTTAATTATAGTTTCTTCATAATTAAGAAACAAATCATTTACAGGCAAAGGGTATAGTTAAAAATAGTATTTCTTAATGATTAAGAAACATACTGTTCATTCACACAAGTTATAGTTAAAGTAATGTTTCTTCCTAAAGAAGAAACCTGGTATAAATGTTTCTTCCTGAAGAAGAAACCTGATATATAATTAATAAATAAACAAAGGGACTAAATGTCCACATGTTTTGTACAAACAAATAAATTATCAAGGTTACAGCTATACAAAACAGACTACGAGGTCTGAAGCTAGATCGTAGATCTAGATTTATACAAATGCTATTCTCGTACTATAGGTCCGAAATAACAATCAATCAATCAATCTAAAAGCTGAAAACAGAAACAGGAATCAGTAACAGAAATTGATTTACAGACAGGGGTCAGTAGCAGAAATTGATCAATATACAGGATGAGTGTCAAAAACTTATTACAATCATAAAAGGTGAATACGCCCTAAACTTTTACAACTCTTTTAGAGTCTGAACTGTTTGCATGGGATTTACGAATCCTTAAAACTTTGTGTTACAATAATGAGAAATAGGAATACTCAAATTAAAAGTATACATGTGTCTGGATCCATACATACATGGTGACTCGGGGTTCCCCAAGGCCATGCATATCATCAAACATGCCTCTGGAAGTCTACAGGACTGTTCAGAGAAATGATATTGTGTATATGATTAGTTGTACATGTACTTAGGGTAATCTTAACCCAATTGAGTTGGGTGCCTAATGAGTATTGTCACAAAGGTATTATTATTGTTTACACACTAGTATTATTGAGTCAGCGTCATTCATCGACTGTGTGCTGACGTATTTTTCCCCACATTTCAGGGAAACTGTAAATAATAGAACTGACAGGCAAGATTGATAGAAGATTGGAGACATAGTCATTAGAGGTGATCTGATGGCTTAGATATTTTATTCAAAATATTATAAAGAATTATATTTTGAAATAACAAGTATTTGAAAAATCAAAACGGGTATTCAACTCCTGAGTTTTTAATATAATAATATTTTATTTTAAAAGACTTCCGCTAATAACCCGCAACTCTGATATATTTTCAAAACTGGATACCAACCCAGGACGTCGCACACAGGCCCTGAGTCGGGGTGTGACACTTTCGTATCCTTTTCAAATAGACAATACTCAGACATTCTTCCAATGCCAACTCTTTTTCTTTCTTGTAAAACTTTAATGGCTTTTCAAAATTGTTTCTCCGATTCAGTCTTGAAACTATTAAACCAATCTGTCTTCTCATTGTTAACTTCTTCCTCATTCACCACAAGAGTACCATGCTCATCAAACTCCTAACTCAGCATCTCGATCTCCTCATCAAAATATTCATCAAATTCAGGAAATTCTGGATTATCCTGGTTAACATAACGAATCGGCTCCTTTTTAATCACTTTCTCTACTACAATGTCATCAGTAAGAATGAATTCTTATTTGTCATCGCATGCCAAATCAACAATCCCCTTTTCAAAATCAAAACTGAATTCTTTTTTAGTATCATTCAGCATCCTAGCCAATTCAGCTCTATCTATAATAATCTCCCCCTCTTCAAGATCATAACTCGAATCTTTGACTTGTGATACAATCAGGGACGACTTGATATAGGATCCACAAACAAAATCTCTAGTTCATCAACATTATCAATGCCAGAACCTCCATCTTGTTGTTGTTGTTGTTGTTGTTGTTCAGCTTCAGCATGTGACTCTGGTTGAGTTTCTAAGACATTATGTGTTGCACCAGAACTAACATCCATACCTGTACCTACACTAGCATTAGGATCATCATCCTGATTATCATCATCATCATATCATCACCACCACCACCACCACCACCATCATCATCATCATCATGCTTAGGTGATTTTTCATAGCCAACCTTCTCCTCGCCATCTTCTTCTTCCTCCTTAGCCACTTTTTTCTTCAACTACTTTTCAGAACTAAGTTCCTCGACTGTTTTAGAAGTAAGAGTACCAATAATCTCAGGCACGATAACATCAGGCATAACAACATCCACAATATCTTCAACAACCTTACTCTTGCCTTTAGCCTCAGCTTTCTCTTGTTCAAATGTTGTTTTAAAAAAGCAAACCCTTCTTGAGATAAGCCTCTTTGATTAAACTTCTGATAAGTTTTTCTTCAATATCCTCCAACTCTTTCACCAAATCAATCCCCAACTTATCTTCAATAACCAATAAGTACTTCATATAAAGATTTATCAAGTCAGCTTGAATCTTCCTTCTCGCCTCATTTTCCTCAAACTTATGTTTTTCAGTATTCTCCATCCTCAATCGCTCATTCTCCAAAGTAATACTTTCAATGATTATATTCTAATTATTCACCTTTTTCTTCAAATCATCAAAGTCTTTTTTTGTCGGCACATCTTCAAATAAATTGAAATGAATATCAGGTAAGTTTCCAAATAATGGCTACTTTTGTGGAATTTCTTGTTGAGGTTGTGGCTGTGGTGTATCTTGAACAGTAGGAGTTTCAAGATATTGTCATCTTTGATTAAATCAACCACTGGCTCTTGATCTACATTAAATTCTTGCACAAACGGAGAATCCACAACTTCAGTCTCCCCCCTCAACTTGTACAGGTTCAGCTTCATCAACTAATTTCAACACAAGAGATCTTTTATGTTTAGCCATATGCTTCTTCCTACTAGTAGATTATCACACAAGACCTCAAGGGCCTAGCCGTGTGACCAATAGTTGGTAACGGTTCTGTTAATTTATCATATTTTGATTACGGAGTGGAAAATGTTTAATAAAATACTTACTTTCATAACATTGAGATTTAAATACCCTTTTTTGTTTTACAAAATTACTTGCTTTAAAAAACAAGTTTACATATACTTCGTTTACAAAAGTAACTGAGCCATCAGCTGTATTCTATGCCTAGTAATCTTCAATCTCCATTGGTATATCAACTTCAATACCTTTCTCTTGGTTAGCTGAAAACACTTTTAAAAATATGTCAGCTATATGCTAGTGAATAACGCTGACTCGATAAAAAATTTTCATAATTCGTTATGACACAATTACTAATAATGTTCAAGGACTCAGTGGGTCTCAATCCCACCTCATCGGAACTAAATATACAAACAAACCACTTAGTGGACATTTACGCGCCCTAGAGACAGTTACTTGCCTCATGGTCGGTATGTCTATAGTGTGCCCACTACAAATCATATATGTAAGGATCTAGACACATGGGTATTTTAGTCTGATTGTCTAACACTACCTTAATATGTTTTAGAGGATTTGAACCTAACATATCAATACTTTTCTAACTCTTTAAATATAGATAAATATCCATAAGATTATATACTTTGTAAAAAGTATGAGTATTTACACAAAAAGGGTTGAGCATATTCACGTAAATAAAAAGTTGTATGTATTCATGATAGAAAAAGGCTGAGCGTATTCACGTAAGTAAAAAGTTGTACGTATTCATGCTATAAAAAGGTTGAGCCTATTCACCTTTTGATCAATTGTTCAACTAACAATTTCTCTGTGTTTGATGAACGATTACCTCATACCTATAGTTTGAGAACAATTTTTTAATAATTTATATAGATCGAATGATCTAGCTTAAGACCTTTAGTCCAATTTATAGCTTTAAACCTTGATAAAACATTTCTTTTGATATAAACGTCATTCTTATTCAAAATAATTACTTTAGTTCGTATGACGTGTGGTGTGGTATGCTTGGGCTAATAGGTTCCAACACTCTCATCAAGCTATTCAGGAAAGTAAATGGGTCCCTCGGTTGATTGAGATTTATACAAATTATTTTCATTAGACAAGAGACTCGACAACCGGTATTCTCACCCTTTCAGTTACTACAAGCCCGTAACAGTTTTCTTTTTAATTATTTATAAATATCTTTTATATGAAAATTAATGTTTCTTCGTTTAGAAGAAAGTCAATTAACAATAACCGTTACATGTAAAACTTTATGTTTCTTAGTAATAAAGAAACATTTATTTATTTAAATCTTTATATATATATACACATATATATATACATACGTATATATATATATATAATGCTTAATATATCTATAAACTTTTCATGGTTTAGGCTATACCCTCAACTAGGATATAAGCTATGAATTGAAATATCTTAAACCCAACTCTTACCTTAAAATGGGTATAACGCTTAAGGACGAATGAGGAGTACTTTGATTATACGTAGGGTGTCGTGGTATGAAACGTCAAAACTCTGGAGTGGCGTAGTGACTCCAACTTGGTGGCACAAACTTCGATAAAGTGAAAGTGGTTAGGTGTTCAGGATGCCACAAATGAGGAACCCATGTCGCTATTAATAGTCATTCACTCACAGCCTCGGTCGGACCGTCTCTTGCCCCCATTCATTCTTGTGATGAAACATGTCGTTTCATGTTGACATGTGGTGACACATGTCAATCCATTTGACTAGTCATCAGACACGTGTCGATTTCATCCGATTAGTTATCGGACACATGCCGATTTCACCCAATTATTCATTAGACATGTGCCGCTTAATGAGAGTTTTATATTTTTATTTTAGCTAAATGACTAACTTGTCCCTCAACTTCCTAAATTGATAAAATTGGTATGGAAATTTTAGGGATGTTACATTCTACCCACCTTTGAATTAATCTCGTCCTCGAGATTGATTCAATAAACACGGGTATTTCTTCTTCATTTCTGACTTAAGTTCCCATGTAAACTGTGGAACACGTCTAGAGTTCCATCAAACCATGACTAACTTGAGTCATTTTCGCTTGAGAAATTTGGTCATACTATCTTCGATTTGAATAAGTTGTTCTACATTGATATTACTATTGAACTCAACATCTTTTAAAGGCATCGTAAAATATTCATCCGCCAAACACTTTAGTAGGTTTGACACATGAAATACATTATGACTGCCTTTCCTCTCTTCTGGTAGTTCTAACTGGTATGCTACTGGTCCAATTCTTTCGAGAATCTTGAAAGGTCCAACAAAACGTGGACTTAATTTTCCTTTCTTACCAAACCGAACTACACCTTTCCAAGGTGACACATTTAGTAATACCTTATCTCCTTCTAGAAATTCTAACGGTTTACGGCGTATATCTGGTAACCCTTTTTGCTTATCTTGAGCTGTTTTAACCGTTATCTAATCTGTGTCACTTCGTCAGTTGTTTTCTAAACAATTTCAGGTCTTGATAACTGATTATCTTCTATTTCAGACCAACATACGGGCGTTCTACACTTCTGTCCGTGTAGTGCTTCAAATGCTGCCATTTGAATACTCGTATGATAACTATTATTGTACGAGAATTCCATTAGGGATAAATGAGTATCCCAACTTCCTCCTAGGTCTATTACATAGGCACGAAGCATGTCTTCCAAGGTTTGAAAAGCTCTTTCACTCTGTCCATCAGTTTGGGGAAGATAGGCTGTACTTAAATATAAGCGCGTACCCATAGCTTTTTGAAAACTTTTCCAAAACTGAGATGTAAAACAACTATCTCTGTCAGAAATGATGGATAACAGCACACCGTGCATGGATGGTCTTGCATCGGAATGAAATGTGTAGACTTAGTAAGTCTGTCTATAATAACCCAGATTGCATCATTTTGTCGATAAGTTTTAGGTAACTTCATAATGAAATTCATGGTAATCATATCCTATTTCCATACTGGTATTTCAGGTTGATGCAGCAAACCTACTGGTTTTTGATGTTCTGCCTTAACTTTTGAACAAGTCAAACATTTAGCAATGTAGGTGGCAATATCTTTCTTCATGCCAATCCACCAATAATCACTCCTTAGATTCTGGTACATCTTGTCGCTTCCTAGATGCATCATGTACTTAGATTTATGAGCTTCCTCGAGTATACTTCCTCGTAAGTTTCCAACAATCGGTACCCAATTCTCCTCCCCATTCAGAAAATTCCATCGTTACCTTTGACCAGTTGGTCAATGGTACCATTTCGTTTCTCATCAGCAACTTTACTTTATTCAAGCGATTGTTTCTGAGCATTTTTCAATTGGTCTATCAAATCAATATGAAGTTCTAACCTTAGAGCACGCACTCTTTTAGGTTTCTCATACTCCTTTCGGCATAATGCATCAGCTACAACGTTGGCCTTACCTTCTTGATAAGTGATCTCACAATCATAATCACTTAAGACTTCCATCTGATGTCTTTATCTCATGTTTAATTATTTCTAACTAAAGATATACTTTAAGCTCGTGTGGTCAGTATAAACTATGAACTTGACTCTATAAAGGTAGTGCCTCCATAACTTTAAAGAAAAAATTATGGCACCTAACGCCAAATCATAAGTTGTATAGTTCTTTTCATGAGTTTTAACTATCGAGAGTTATACGCTAAACCTTAGTACCTTGCATCAGTACACATCCCATTCTAGTATGTGAAGCATCACAATAGACTAAAAAATCATCTGTGCCTTCTGGCAAAGCCAAAATAGGTGCTTGTTTTAATTTCTGCTTCAAGGTCTCGAATGCGTCCTGCTTTGGTCCCCACTCGTATTTACTGAATTACGAGTTGGCGAAGTCAAAGGTACTGCGATACAGGAGAAATCCTTGATAAATCTTATGTAGTACCAAGCCAGACATAAGAAACTTCTAACTTTGGTCGGCGACTTGGGAATTTCCCATTTGCATATAGCCTCAATCTTGGCAGGATCTACCTGAATACCACTTGCGTTTACAACGTGCCTAAGGAATTGTACTTCTTGAAGCCAAAGCTCATACTTTAAGAATTTAGCATACAATCTATCGTTCCCTAATGGCTATAGTATCCTGAGATGATTTTGATGATCGTTTTCTGATTTAGAATAAATAAGTATATAGTCGATGAATACGATAACAAGCTTATCCAAATATGGTTTGCAGATACGATTCATAATATTCATGAATGTTGGCGGAGCATTAGTAAGTCCATATGGCATGACCGTGAACTCATAATGTCTGTATCTCGTTCTTAATGTGGTCTTCAGAATGTCTTCCTCTTGGACTTTTAACTGATGATTGCCTAAATGCAAATTGATCTTAGAGATGTAACTTGCTCTTTTATAGTTGATCAAACAGAGCATCAATCTTTGGAAGTAGGCATCTATTCTTGATTGTTACTTTGTTCAGCTCTCGGTAGTCAATGCACATTCTTATTGAACCGTCTTTCTTTTTAATGAATAGGACTAGAGCTCACCACGGTGAAGAGCTCGGTCTTATGAATCCTTTTTCTACAATTCATCTAACTGTTTCTTCAATTCTTTCATCTTCGTTAGAGCTAGTCTATACGGGGATCGAACAATTGGTATTGTACCCGATTCTAGATCTATTCTGGATTCAAATTCACGCTCTGGTGGTATTCCTAGTATTTCTTCTAGGAAATATCAGGAAATTCTAAGACAATTGGTACGTCCTCTAGTTTCTTCTCCTTGGGTTCTTTCGTCACATATTCCATAAATGCTAAGCATCCTTTATGCAAACATTTATTAGCTTTAATCATTGAGATTAAGCTAACGTAACCAGAATCCTCGTCTCCCGCAATTTGGATGGTCTTTCCATTTGCTGTATGAATTTCAATAGCTTTCTTATCGCATGCGATATAGGCATGGTTATCGGATAACCAATCCATATGTAGGACGATATCAAAATCAGTCAGTGTCATGGGCAACAACTGAACATGTATGGCATATTCTGCTAACAAAATTTCACCATTCTTCAAGACTTCGGATATTTTAACTAAATCACCGTTGGCCGTTTCGACTATGAGGGATTTGTCTAGCTTATATAAGGTTTCATTTAATAGATTACAAAATCTTTTATCTATAAAACTTTAATTTGCACTAGAGTCAAATAAAACCCTAGCATAAACGTTATTAATAAGAAACGTACCCGCTATGATATCCGGAACTTCTACTACCTTTTGAGTGTTAAGCAAAAAGACCCGTGTGTTTCCCTTCTTGGCCTCGTTTTTGGTGCAACTACCGCTTATACCATCTCCTCCAGTCTTCTTTTTCTTAAGGCATTCAGACTAAAAATGTCCCAACTCACCATAACCATAGCAAGTTATCTTATTCTTCCAACATCCTGATGTTGGATGACCTTCTTGCTTACAATTAGTGCAAGTGATTAATTTATCAAAATTGCATTTCCCAAATGTCTTTGGTAGCAAGTCTTACACACTGAAACTGATGACTGGGGCTCCTTCTTCTCCCCACCATATCTTATTTCCCTCATCATTCTTCTTGAAGATAACTTCTTTCTTAAAGATGCCGTCTTTCTTTTCTTCTTCACGAGTTCTGATCAAACCATTCATCATTTAACTAGCCAATTCCATGGCCGAATCGGTGGTTTGAGGTAGAGATGATCTAACCATATCTCTAATCTCCCTTGGCAAACCCCAGATATAACGAGTGACCTTGTTACTTTCTGGTGTTACAAAGTGCGGTACTAACCTACAATACTTTAGAAATTTTGTATTGTAATCCTTTAGATTCATACCAACCACCTTGTGGTTCAAAAACTTGGTTTGCATGTCACACTTCTCACTCATTGGGCAAAACTTCTTGATCAAGAGATCTTTAACTTAGGTTGTGCATGTTTAATCTGCCCTTGACCTGTATAAGGGTGTTCCACCATTGTAGAGCTTCAACTTTAACGATTGGGACGAATACTGAATAGCTTCTTCTTCAGTACCCTTACTGATAACATTAATAGCTTCTATTTCCTCAAGCGATCCTAGTGCAGCAATAGCACCATTGCTTCCACTAAAGTCTCTAGGCTTAAACATTTGATATGTCTTATAACTACAGCCTTTCTCCTTCTTTCTTTTCTTAGGCCTCTTTTTTTCATAATCACTATCAGCATTAGAGCTAGCATGTTCATCTTCATCTCTTTTGTACTTGTTAGATTTCACGTTGCTCGATGTTTCTAACTTTTTCATAGCCTCGAGCATTGCTGGGAAAACTTCGGCAATTCCTTTTGCAATAAGATGCTGCATATCCTCCTTTGGCATGAATTGATCACTAGCAGGAGGGGTAACATTTGTTTATTAATTTTCAGCTTTTCTCTTTAATCTTCCCCTCGTATTCTTTGAGGGTCCGCTATTGACATCAACATTTGAATTTCCTCTCATCAACATACTATAGATGAGAAATATGAGGTAGGTATTAGTTAAAGTGTCCAGTAATTGACTAGATACATACCCATCTTATCCCTACTTTCATAAACTTAAACTAGGTAAAGCCTAAGTATTTTTATCAAATACTTAATTCGCTAAAATCAATGGCTCTGATGCTAACCTGTCACACCAGGACTCAGGGGCCTAGCCATTTGACCAATAGTTTGTAACATCTCGGATTTTTCGCATTTGTATTCGTTCACGTTCAAACCGATTCGAGAATGTAATTCGGATCTTTCAAACTATTTAAAACCTGTATTTAACTTGGTTTAACTTATTTTAGAATTCCATAACTTTCAATTATGCCAAATGGTCCTTAACAACCTTTAAAATTGCTTAAAACGGCTAAAAATCGCATTTTCGGGAACTACAGGGACTAATTTTGTCAATTATTTCCTATTTTCCATTAAATTAACGAAACTTAAACTCCAAAAAAGTTATTTCAGATCCCAAGTTCTTTTCTTGTTGTCCAAACCAAAATCCTTATGCTATTATACCCGATTTTGTCATTAATTGATTATTCGGTTTCCTAAACGAGCTATTTCCTAATAAACAAGACTTAACCCTTAATATTTAAGCAATGCATACCATAAAACCATAAATTATTACTTCAATACTAGCCACCATCTCTGTAATCCATGAAATTTCCTTTCTCTATTGCCGATTTCTTCAATTTCTTCAAGTTCTTCAAGCCTTCGTTGACTTTCAAGCTTCAAGACCCTTTTACCTCGATTATCTCTTGTTCCATTCATCATTCAAATATGTTGTCTTCTGTGTTTTTGTGTATTTTCATCAACTTAACAAAAGCCCTCAATCAATTTCAGTGATTGAGGGAGTTTCGGTGGTCAATTGCTTTCTGGCCCGTTTAGGGCATATTGGTTAACAACTTTGACCAATCGATTTCTATTGATTCTGATCGTAATCTACTTTCAGTCCAAAAGACTTTTATTTTTATCTCAAGATTTTAAGACTACTGACCAAAACCCAACTTCCGACTCGCTGTTTGGATTCTTGTCATACCAGCTCGCTAAAACGTTAATTATCTCATAACCGGATTTCTAAACATCCGTTCGGATCAATTCCAACGGAAATGTTCTTAGTTTTAATCATAGTTTATTATCTCTAAGTTTCAGGTCTGTTCGGTTTATCTCAGTCAGCACGTTAAAGGAGGGTTTATTCGTTTAATCGTGTTTTATTCTAATTTCTCACACACTCGCTTAAGCAATAAGGTGGTTCATTCCATGTTTTATTTTACTGTTTTAAAGGTTTTGGGGACATATGCGTACTAATATTTCCTTTTATATTACATATATACACAAAACTAGAAAACGAATGATCGTGTGTATTCAATCAAATGTTATTTGTTACTTGCTTATGTGCTTACATTCTATCATATTCAGAGAGGTCCATCATAATCACATTATAGTATGATCATACGCCGTCCTAGTAGCCATATCCCTTTTTGTGAGGCATGGTCAACCGGCAATCACATTTGTATGCTAGTCATCGTAGCCATAGCCCGTGTTCGTGAGGCATGGTCAACTGACACATTATTTTCTCACGGTTTAATTGATTATTACTCACATTATTTTGTTTGCGCAGTTATTACTTATAATTTATTACATATTATTATTAGTTTCAAAACTGGTGATCATCTCACTCAACATGTGTTGTTGACAAATCTCTGTTTATTTTCTACGCATATGCAGGTTACCAGTTGATTTGAAGCTAAGGTGAAGAACACATAGAAAGACCTTAGGAAATAAAAATAAAGATTTATTTCTCTATTATTTAGTTTGGGATTATTTATTTGTTTCGAATTGCTATTGCTATATTTGAAACCTGTGCACTTTATTTGAAATTTGTAATAAATAAATTAAATAGATATTGTCATATTTTATAATGTATGATAGTACCTTGTGAGCTGTGAACCATCAGTTCGTACCCTGACATTTCCGCCTTAGGTTGGGGTGTGACAGATTGGTATCAGAGCCGAAGGTTATAAGATAGGTGGTTAGAAAAGTCCTAGTAACATGCTTAGATCCCTATATGTGCTTACTTGATTGCCATATGTGCTTATTATTTTGTGTTTACAGTTTACTTAAATTATTTATTTGTTTTATTATTTTAATGTTGTGCACACACAAATTCCGAGACTATGTCTCACTCTCAAAATATTTTTAAATTCCTTTATTTAATAAATTTAGTAGATTGAATTTATTTTGGGAAATTCCTTAAGTATTCCCTAGTTTTGTTTTTACTACCGCACCTTAAGGCATGGGAGTATGACATGTTCTTGTAGTAACTCTAAGGGGGAGAGAACTGTGAGTCAGGCCTTGGCAAAATGGTTCCGAGAATCCAAGGTAAGACGCTATTCCTTACCTGAAGGATAACCTTATCACAGTACTCGATCCTTGATGTGTTGTAAAACACACTTATTTTTCGCATGTTTTATCTATGTTTTGTATTATATTTTATGTGCTTTTACTTAATTTATGTAGGTTTTACATATATTTAATAATCATGTAGGTTTTGGGTTACACGAGAAATCGGGACTTTTCGAGGAGCTTACGAGCCTTTTACGCATACAAGTTCAAGACAAAGCTCAAAGCCCGACCCATATGCATCATGGAGGCCCATTACTTACAATATTATAACATAAAAAGAAAAAACTAAAAACCCTAACTTGGGCAGAAGCTGCGATCGCAGCAGGAGGAGGAAAGGAAGAAAAGAAAAAACTTTTTTCGGCTTAGGGTTTGATCTTGTGGCGGCTAGGGAAGGAAGAAGACACAAGAACCAAGCCTCGGGATCATTCACCATTGTTTTTTACAGCCGAGAGCAGCCCCGGAACATCTCATATCCTTACATCTTTTCTATTGTTCATACACTTTTAGTTTCTTGCTTAATTGTTGAATTGTTTTGCAATTACTTGAGAGATTGAATTGTTTATGATTAGAATTGATTGTTGGACGATTGTTAAGATGATTGGTATGAGTTTTATGGAGTTTTTATTGAGTATATGCTACTGTCCAAATAATATGATCGGCTAATCTTGTTAGTTCTACCTAGGGATGATGATTATTGTTAGTGTTTGATAGGTTTTATGGATTGTTTGATTAATAGACCTTAATTGTTATTGTAAAATTTGATTTAGACATGAAATAGGTTGTGTTTAGTGGCAGGAAATTTTAGTGATTCATTGCATAAACCCATGTGTTGATTGATTAGTTTTGTATTGATTGATCGGTGCATTGTTTGATTCTAGATTTTGTGTTTAGGGTTTGTTTGCGGTAGGTACCACCGTAGGGTTTTGTTGCATGATTTATTGGATTAAGTACAGCGGTTAGACACCTTCTTTGAGACCGAGAGGTGATAAGAAGTTAGGGTTGTCTCATTGCCTTTGCATGCTAGAATAAGGATTGCGCGAGAGCGAGTTCGTTTCTTGTCAGGTTTAGGTGTTTGAGCGACTAGTTAATCTATTTTGGTTTAAGTTGAATTGTTCCTCTATCCTTGGTTGTGTAAGTATTCATTGCCATTAGGGTCGAGTGTTGGTGAGATTGAGAGGTGATCCTTCATTAGAACACGTTAGCAATTGTTTCCCGGTTTGGCCGTTTTAGCCGATTTTGAGTAGTTTAGGCTTGTTGTGTGAGACCGAGAGGTAATCCAGTGAGCCCGAGCGATCCTTAGTCGTGTCATCTTTAGGAACCGGTGTCTTGAAGTCATCCAATCCATTAGCTTGTTAGGCCTACAATTTGATTCAGACCTAGGTAGACATTTTCCTCCATCCTAAGTTAACACAGTAGTTTGTCGTTAAGTTTTCTATTTTTGGTAAGTTTTGTTAGTCAGTCTAGTTAGTTCAGTTAAGTTAAAAGAATTCAAAAATTAATTAAATATTATTCTAAGGTAGGTCTTGTCTAGGGTTAGTAATCGTTAGTGTCTTACGTGTCCACGTGTTCGATACGCGGACTTCCTAGGTCTATACTGCTTGCAATCGGTACACTTGCCGGTTGTGTGTGGTTTTAGGATTTTCGTTTTAATATTAAAGCTTAGTTGTGAGGGTCATTATTATAGGGTTATTAGACACACATCAATCCTATAGGCCAAAGTGGAACAAATGTCATACAACCGGAACTTTAAGTGGTCAACGTAACCAATGTGACGATTACAATCCTTTTTATAAAAACCGAATTCACGGTGATTTCGTGGCTAAATTCGGAAAAATTCCCAATGTTATATTTTATTATTATTTTTTTAAACATTTAGTTGGGTGAAAAATCCATGTAAATCCATGTGCACTCCAACTATGTATTTTTCAACCCATTTCCGATTTCATATTTGGTTGAAACGTATCGTCCGTGGTGGTTCACGAGATACTCCAACCGCTCATATTTAAATCCATTAATTCGATATTTAGTTGGGTCAGTTAAAATATCATGTAACGCTCATGGGCCAACCAACTCCAATGATTTGATAATTCGTTATTTAGTTAGGTCAGTTAAAATGTCATATAATGCTCATGGGCCGACCAACTCAATTGCTTTAAAAATCATTATTTAATTGGGCTATTTAAATTCCATGGAACGCTCATGGGATGCCAGCTCATTGGTTATGCTTCGTTATTTAATTTGGGTTCTCAAGCTACCATGGAAAGTCAATGGAAAGGCTAACCCAACAAAGGATATTCGTTTATTCATTTATTGAATTGATTTTTCTTAATCAAAATTTCATGATGTAAGTTATTCACTTTACTCCAAGTAAACAAAGTATTTTAATTTCTATGATTCGACACAATCCTCAAGACAACATATCACAGTTTGCTAGTGTAAATATCATTTTGTTATGTTATCTAAATTATCTTCTCTCAATTATTTCATTTTATCATATTCTCAAGCTATCAAACACGTTTCGATCTTTACCCTCTACTTTAACTATTAATATTTTAGTACTTCTTGTTTTCATTAATTTCATGTTACTTCTTATTTATTTATTTTTTTTTTTACAACTTACATTCCATCTTATAAGTCTTTATTATTAAAATTAAATTATTGTAATTTTATTATTAAATTGAGTTTTTCATCATTTAAATTTAATTTCCACTATTAAACTAAATCTTCCATAATTTATTTAATTTTAGTTATTAAATTGACTTTTTTCTTCATGATTGAATTTTCATGGAAATCCATATATAACTCAATCACCCATTTCATTTATTGATATTTTCACGATTATTGTTGAAAACCTGCGGTGGTTCGTGGGTATCTCAATGATCTATTTTCATTTTTATTAAGTTTAGTTATTTAGTTGAAATTACACGGTGGTTCATAAATATTTCAACTCCCTACTTTGAATTTTTTATGCATCTTGAGAATTTTGAATGTTTCGATGATTACTTCGTTAGTTGTTAGAATAGTCATGGTGATTCATGCATTTCTAGCCCTGCGCTTATCTTATTTTTTTTTTATATTATTTCACATCTCATTTTCGGTATCACAATTAATTTAATATTTGTTATTTACTTGAATTTCCATGATAAATCATCGATAACTCAATTTACTTATTTTATATTATTTATAACGATTTGTGAAAATAGGAAGATTCCTCGTAATTCGCGGATACTCCAACGACTCACCTTATATTATATCTAATTTTGAAGATTTATTTGGATTAAGACTATCTCGGTGATTCGGGAATATTCGCTTCCCAATTTAATCTATTTATGATTTGTTTGAAGACGTACATTTTCGCATTTTCATTAATATTTCAATTACTATTTACCATTTATTTGAATATTTTAATTTCGTAATTTGAATTTATCTCATCTCAAAGTCACAACTTATAATACTATAATATTATATCAATTTCTCTTTAAATCTTATAAATTTCTCATCTAATCAAACTCGATTCATCAAAATCTTCGTTAAATTTGTTCAAATTTATACTCTCGGTCTTAAGAATTTCATGCCTAATGTTACTATATTTAAAGGTTTCACATGCCATTAATAATTTTAAATTTTGCTGTTAATAGAACTATTTATTTAATCCTCACTTAATTTTTGTTGTGATATTTTTCGTACATTTATAAAAAAAATCTAGTTTGCACTCTTCTGTTATTTATAAAGTTCACAAAAGTTCTTTGATTATATTATATTCCTATCCTCGTTCATCACTCTCTCAATGTCTAGGATTTCATTTTCCTTCAATTTTAAAGATTTTATACATTTATGATCTTCTTATTTTTCCTTTAAAACTAAAAACTTTTACTTTCCCTCAAAATTATGTCTTTAAATGTTTTATACCCCACATGATGGGACGGATTATGCGGACCATCCGACGATAAGAGTAATTATGGATGCATACATAATTAACCAAGTCCTCGTATGGAAATCATAACACGTACAGTTGTGTGTGCCATAATCTAAAACCGAAAGTAGTTTGGGGAAAAGTACAAATGTAAAGTTTATAAGGACATGGTGGATACGCCGCTGGTACATCCTATATATAAGTGCCCTTATCGGATTTTTATTTGGAACGTTGCTTCTGCTATTAAAAGTTCGATGTTATGATAAATTTTAAAATTTTATTTAAAAATATTTTCCTTAAAGCATAATTATTTATAACACGACTATGTTTAGTTTTCCTTAATTTAGGGACGAAATTCACTAAAGTATGGGAGACTGTAACATCTCGGATTTTTAGCATTTGTATTCGTTTATGTTTAAACCAATTCGAGAATGTAATTCGGATCTTTCAAATTATTTAAAACTTGTATTTAACTTGGTTTAACTTATTTTATAATTCTATAACTTTCAATTATGCCAAATAGTCCTTAACAACCTTTAAAATAACTTAAGACGGCTAAAAATCGCATTTTAGGGAAATGCGGAGACTAATTTTGCCAATTCTTTCCTATTTTCGATCAAAATTAACGAAACTTAAACTCCAAGAAATGTTATTGCAGATCCCAAGTTGTTTTCTTGTTGTCCAAACCGAAATCCTTATGTTATTATACCCGATTTTGTCATTAATTGATTATTCGGTTTACTAAACGAGCTATTTCCTGATAAATAAGCCTTAACACTTAATATTTAAACAAGGCATATCATAAAACCCTAAATTATTACTTCAATACCAGCCACCATCTCTGTAATCAAAGAAATTCCATTTCACCATTGCCAGTTTCTTTAATTTCTTCAAGTTCTTCAAGCCTTCATTGACTTTCAAGCTTCAAGACCCTTTGAACTCGATTATCCCTTGTTCCATTCATCGTTCTGGTAAGTTTTCTTATATTTTTTTTATATATTTTCATCAACTTAACAAAATCCCTCAATCAATTTTAGTGATTGAGGGAGTTTCGGTGGTCAATTGCTTTCCGGCCCGTTTAGGGGCATATTGATCAACAACTTGACCAATCGATTTTTATCACTTCTAATCGGAATCGACTTTCGGTCCAAAAGACTTTTATTTTTATCTTGAGATTTTAAGGCTACTGAAAAAAACCCAACTTCCGACTCGCTGTTCGGATTCTGGTTGATACCGGCTCACTTAAACGTTAATTATCTCATAACTGGAGTTCTATACATCCGTTTGGATTGATTGAAGTGGCTATGTTCTTGGTTTTAATCATAGTTTATTATATCTAAGTTTCAGGTCTATTTGGTTTATCTTAGAAAGCACATTAAAGGACGGTTTGTTTGTTTAATCATGTTTTATTCTAATTTCTCGCACACTCCGTTAAGCAATAAGATGAGATATCATTCCTCTTTTTATTTACTGTTTTAAATGTTTCAGGGACATTACCCCATACCAAGCAGACCATATATATATATATATATATATATATATATATATATATATATATATATATTATTGAATAAAACAAACAGTCATTGGTTAATGTACAAGATAATCACTTGTACACGTTTATCACTCATATCTAAATATATGTTTTGAGAGTTAGGTTATAATAGGAAGTATAGTTTTTGTAGGGAGGATAAGAAGTAATCTTGTCCATTGATTTTGAACATGGAGGGTTGAGATTAGTTCAGGGAGAAATCGAGTGTGAACATAAGGGAAAGGGCATAAAAAGAATAACACATTTATTGACTTTCTCTCTCCACATGCAAGGTACATGCCAAATTCCCCCATCATTTTAAAACGTCCATAACTTTTTTTACGACGTTTTTATTGAAAAACAAATTCACCATAATAACGAGTGTCTGTTTATCTTTTATATGAGTACCATATTGTTTTAAAAAATTAAAAAAAAAATTAGTGAGTTTTTTACAAATTGTGTTTTACCAAAATTGTGTTATACAATAGTATTTTTCATTGTGTTTTTTTTTATAGTGTTTTTTCCATTGTGTTTTTTACATTGTGTCATACAATTGTGTTTTTATTATGTTTTATCATTGTGTTTTTTTTTTCATAGTTTTTTTCCATTGTGTTTTATACATTGTGTTTTTCATAGTGTTTTCCATTGTGTTTTTTTCAGCGGCCGTTTTCCGGTGACTTTTTTCGGCGACTTTTTGGTGAATTTTTCGGCGATTTTTCGCGCGAAATTTCTTAGGGATTGTTTTCCAGTGACATTCCAATGACTTTTACGGTGAAAATTTCTGGTGAAATTTTCATTTACTTTTCCGACGAGGTGGTGGCTGTGGGTGACGGTGGGCGGTGGAGTGGTGATGGTTGTAGGAGATGAGTGAAAATGTAAGTGGGTTTTATGTAAGTGGGTTTTTAGTTTAAAGTAAGTGGGTTTTGAGTTTAAAGTGTTAGACAAAAATACCCTCCTTCCTAGCCTTCTTAGGAAAATCAAACTTCTAATTTAAACCTAACCCTATGTTTTCATATACTTTACGAGACATTATTCTTAAAAAAAATACATATAATTAAACATACATATTATTTTAAATATCATAAAAAATACATAAATAAAATTTATGCATTATTATTACGTGTAATTTATTATTTTTATCATCAACTCTCATATGCTTATGTGTCGGTAATATTTTACGAAATAGATTCTCCAAATACGTTTGAATTATTTAAACAAGTTATCACCAACGCTTGAATCCGTCGGATAAACCCGAAAGTTCAAGTAATTTCTAATATTAGTTAGATGCATATGTCGTGTATATGTGGGTTTATTCTAGACTCGTTGTGATTGAGCTTAACAAAGTTTTATCGAGGGGAAATGAACATAACGAAAAACAAGTTTAGTAATCGTACTGAAGATTAATTTACAGAGTGTCACATCTGACCCTTTCTCTTTTGGATCGCAACACACAACGGATTCAAGAACTCAGCATGATCCACTTGAGTCGCGTGTCGCGAAGTTCATGGATACAACCTTTCGTGAGACGCGACGTAGGCCTAGATACGAGATTTTTGTGCCGATCAACCGGCCAGTCTTCCTCTCGCTAAATTTTCAGCATTTTGACTCGTTTGAACAACTCTTCATGCATCTAGACCACTTCCTAGCATCCTTACACCTTATTCAATCTTAAAATTGGTCAAACAAGTCTTAATTGCATTCAATTTTGTTAAAAACTTGTCTTTTGACTAGCTTGGCCAATTAACTCCTGTCAAGCATTGTTATTAACAAAATTCTATATTGGGCTACACCTTTGCGACAATCAATTTCATTCTCAATTGCAACCTTGCCCTCCAATTTGATGTTTTAAGCTACTTTGACTTTTAAAGTCTAACCTGACTCTTCTTTTCATCTTTCAATACCTCCTCCGGATAAATTATCATTGTTTTTCTGTACATCATCATAACTTTATCGTGGCCCATTTTGTCAAATTCAGTTGACAAGAGTGGTAGTGTGCCAAATTCACCATTGGTTCGATTAAACTGTTTAAGACCGAAGTTTGGTTTCTTCATAAAAAATATTTATATCAAACATGTTGAACTTGTAATATTAGTTGGACATTATGATCAAGTTGGAACCGAATCCAATAAAATGTCGAGTTCGTGTCTGACCAAACCGAACGTCTCGCTTAACTACTTTTCTTTTCGTTATAATACTCTATTCGTTTACGTAGAACAAGCCGAACACATTTAACTTGACTAATACCTATCATAATCAAATCCTTCATTTTAAATTCGAAACATAACGATTTAGTACTGTAACGATCAAAACTAGTTAATTGTAGAGAAATGTATATATATTTTCACCAAAACCCAACCCTCAAAGTTCATACTTGTTTATTCTTTGATTCCACACTGATTCTAGTATACTCAATTATCTAAGATCACTCGTCAGGCCGAACAGACCCGGTTCACTCGCTTAACTCGTTTCCATACTCACTTTGTTTGACTAAAGTAGTCTTCTGCATTAAAATTGTCACGTTTGGAGTTTTTGGTTCCTTTGTACAGTTTTTTGTGAAGTCGAACTCATCATATTTTCAGGTCCGACTATGAGCCAGTGTAGAGTGGTCGACGGCCACAAAGCCGATTACCCAATAGGCTTGAAAATTTTAAATATTATATATATATATATATATAGACAAAATGGCAAAAGACGTCCTTTATGTTTGATCGTTTTTTTAGTAGACGTCCTTTAATGAAAGAAATAGCAAAAGACATAACCCATATTTCAAATTTGTTTCACGTTACATCCTTTGTCACTAACCCAGTTAACTTTTCTTGTTAAATCTGGTCATGTGCCTTGCACATGAGGGCAGTGGGGTCATTTTACCCTTTTAAGGACTGTTTGTGTAATTAAACTAAACATTTTACCTTTTGAAAAAATACATTTACTTTTCAATAAAATAAAAAATATATAAAGTGGGTTATCTTCATCATCACCATCCCCTTCCCAGAGTCATCACCGGTTACCACCATCCAACCTATCACCGCCAAAACTGGTTTTCCGGCGAGGGGTCCTATAAGCCACACATCATCCTCCAGCCGTCCATCAATTCTCGACCGCCATGTTGATCGATTTTCCAGTTACCATCGTCCTCTATTTTCCGCCATACCACCTCACCGGAAAAACGAAGTAGCCGAAATCAACTCTCCGCCATACCACCTCACCAATCGAACAACCTCCAGCCGTCCATCAACACCTCCAAAACAATAATAATAAATCTAAACCATAGAATCCAAAAACTTAACATAAAACTACATCAGACAGTAATTATAAGAATAATTAGATCAGATAATATCAAGATTGACCTGAGAAGGAGGAGGAGCAACCGAAAACCCTAGGTCGGCGGCAATGGAGAGTGCATCGGACATACCACCTAGTCGCCGGAGAGGCTTCTTTCCGACCCAACCACCGTCTTCTGGGTGTGGGTGTGGGTGCTATATTTACGCTTAATGATAATAATCTTCTGGGTAAAGATTAGAGATTGCAAGATTAATATTTTCAGTTGTCAGAAAGTGGTTATGGATAATGGCCTTCTGTTGCCATTAAAAGTCAGACTCCAATCGATTGCTTCAAGAATAATATTACCAATGGAATTGATTTTAATAATGTAACTAGGGTGTTTAAAATTATTATATCATTTTATTGGAGAGTGCATCGGACATACCACCGAGTCGCGGGAGAGGCTTCTTTCCGACCCAACCACCGTCACTCGCCACCACCACCTGTAACCAGGCATAAAAGATCCAAAATCGAACCTGAAATTGGGGGTTCGACATCATATTCTTCGGCAACAGGGTGTTTTGGAGGTGTTGGCGGCGAGTGGTGGTGGCTACGGGGTGTTTTGGAGGCTAACGGTGGTGGAGAGAGCCGGAGATTGGGGGTTGATAGCTCCGACATGACGGAAGTAGGTGGTGACAGCGGTTAAGTAGATGGTAATGATGGCAGGTGGTTGGTGGTGGTGGGCGGCAAATGGTTATGGTTGTTTGGTTTTTGATTGTGGTGGTGGATGTTATAGAGAGAAGAAAGAAGATGGTGAAGAGAGAGAGAGAGAGAGTATCTTTTTAAGTTTTAATTATTAATTATTAAATAATTATATAAAATTACAAAAATACCCTCATGTGCAAGGCACATGACCAGATTTAACAAGAAAAACTAACTGGGTTAGTGACAAAGGACGTAACGTGAAACAAATTTGAAACATGGGTAATGCATTTTGCTATTTCTTTCATTAAAGGACGTGTACTGAAAAAACGATCAAACATAAAGGACGTCTTTTGCCATTTTGTCTATATATATATAGGATCAAGAGAAGACTCATCTTTAGAGAGAAAACTTAAAAACTCCTAAAAATTATTTTTAATTAAAAATAAAAAAATATTTTCAAAGTTATGTTTTTGCCATTATTCTTATATTTTCTTACCATTTGCTCAAAAAAAATAAAAAAAACCCGCTGTAATGCACATATGTATTACTGTGCGATACCGTTGTATTACACATGTGTATTACTATGTATTTTTAAGTTTAATAGTGTTTAATTGCATATATTCAATATTTATGTATTGTATATGTGTAGTAGTGCTATACTATATGAAAAAATAATAATAATAAAATAAAAGTTGATGTAGTGCACATGTGCCTTAATGTTGTATTACACATACGCACTAATGTGTATTCGATGTGCGTATTAGTCTTATATTGCATATATATACAATAGTGTGTATCAAATATGTGTAATAGTGTTTTATTCTATGCAATACAAACACTTTTGCATATATGCAATGCACACTATTACACATGTTCACTCACCGACGAGGTTACCGACAAGGGATTTTTTTATTTTTGAAGCAATACAACATGTAAGAATAATGAAAAAAAAGAAACTTCAAAAAAAATTTTAAAAAAAAGTTAAAAATAGTTTTTAGGGGTTTTTAGGAGTTTTTAAGTTTTCTCTTTAAGAGGAGTTTTCACTGGATCTCACCCCTATATATATATATATATATATATATATATATATATATATATATATATATATATATATATATATATATATATATATATATATATTTGTGTGTGTGTGTACACACATATAGGACATATTTCTTTTAAGAATCACTTTGAGTTTTAAAAGCTCGAAAGAACTCAACATAACAATTTTTTTTTTGTGCATACATGTAATATATGTAGGTTACATGTGCGTAAAAAAATTACATAAATCTTACGCATTGAGTCGACTTTTAATAAGTGTAACGGACGTTTAAATTAGTGTAATCACTATACGTTTTTGTTCTCTCTCCTACTTAATTTTTTAATCAGATTTAATCTAAACCATATAATCTAACCTATGTAATTAAATGTTTGATTAAAAATGAGGTTCTTAAAGCTCTTAAAACTCAATAAGGTTCTCAAAAATGTTGTAATTTTTCTACATATATGTAAAAAGTAATAATTAAAAAAACAAAATTTGTTGTGTTAAATTTTTTCGAGTTTTTAAAATTCAAAGTGGTTCTCAAAAGAAATCATATATATATATACACACACACACACATGTGTGTAATCAGTTATAGCCCTAGTTAAGAGAAAAACAAAAGAAATAAGGTAGAATGACTAGAAATTTTTTTTTTTTCGCTGGTGTACGTTCTAGTTGTAGGTTTATTTTCTATAGACAGAATTACAAATTTTGTCCTTTAAACATATACAATTTATGAATTGGGTCCTTTAAAAAGTTTACTTCAGTCGTTGTCCTTTAAATGACAAATTGTCTTGCTTTTAGTCCTTTAACTTAACGCCCATTCAATTTATCCGTTAAGTCATAGCATATGCCTAGCACATGAGGGCATTTTAGTAATTCAGACCCCTTATTAAAAAAAACAATGGTTTTAAAGCACCCTGTAACATCTCGGATTTTCCGTATTTTTTTAAATCGATTCGAGAATGTAATTCGGATCTTTTGAACTATTTAAAACTTGTATTTATTGGTTTTTAACTTGGTTTAACTTATTTTTTAATTTTATAATTTTCAATTATGCCAAATATCCCTTACCAACCTTTAAAATCGGTTAAAACGGCTAAAAATCGCATTTTCGGGAACTACATGAACTAATTTTGCCAATTCTTTCCTATGATTTAATTAACAAAACTTAAACTCCAAGAAATGTTATAGCTGGTCCAATTTTGTTTTCTTGGTGTCCAAACCAAATTTTGTTAGTTATTGTACTAGATTTTTTCTCATTAAATAGCTTATTTTGTTTCCTAATTGAGCGGATTACTTCATAAACAAACTATAACCTATTAAATTTAATCAAAACACATATCTAAACCCTAATAACTACTGATTTCCAGCCATCAACCCTATATCCCACGAAATTCCTATTCCCTATATCAATTTCATAAAGTTTGTTCAAGTTCTTTCATCTACGGTTTGACTTTCAAGCTTCAAGACCCTTTTGACCTCGATTATCTCTTGTTCCATTCATCGTTCGGGTAAGTTGTCTTCTTTAATATTGTATATTTTTATCTGTAGAACAAAATCCCTCAATCGATTGAGGGAGTCTCGGTGGTCAATTGGACTCAAACCCGTTTAAGGGCATAATAGTCAACAAGTTTGACTTAACGTTTTCTCATACTTTTTGGTTGGATTTAACATTCGGTCCAGAAGACTTTTATTCTCGTAATGAAATTTTAAGGCTACTGACCAAAACCCGACTTCCAACTCTTTGTTCGGATTCTGGTCAGTTCCAGCTCGCTTAAATCTTAAACATAACATAACTAGAGTTCTAGACGTCCGTTTGGATTGATTCCAGCGGAATTAAGTTCGTTTTTACTTATATTATCATATCCTAAAATCGCAGATTCTGAATTGTTAATAACATTTAACGTGTAGTGGACGACTCGCTTATTCGTTAGCCCGTTAATCGCATTTATTAATCACTCGTCATTAATCTAAGGTGAGTTTGATCATTCCCCTTTTTATCTACTATTTTCAAACGTTTTGGGGACATATGCGTACTTATTTTATTTTTCTGTCGTATATATATACACAAACTCGCAAACATAATCGTTGTGTGTATATCAATTAAATGTTATTTGCTAATTGCTACTTGTTTAATTGTTTACTTGACAACATTCGGAGAGGTCCGACATATCCCTTTGTATAGGGTTCTCATTAGTATGATCATATGACCGTCTTAGTAACCGAAGCCCGATTCGCTTGGCGAAGGTAAAACGACAATTTTAGTCATTGTAATCAATGTCCGATTTGCTTGGCAACGATTCATTGGCACACTAGCACGATTTGGTTATATACATGGTTTGTTAAGGTTTGATTGATTATTACCACATAGATTGGTTTGTGCTTTTAACACTTATTATTTATTGTTTTTTATTATATAACTATTTGTTGTGTCAAAATTGGTGATCATGTCACTCAACATGTGTTGTTGACAAACTCCATTTTCTATGCATATGCAGGTTGCTTTGTATTTGAAGATTGAAGTTGAACACTTAGACTAGGCCTTAGGATATAAACGAAATAACCATTATTTAAGTTTACATTCATGTATTTAAATTGTTGTTCTATTTGGATACTGTGTGTATTTATTTTTGATAAAATAATTAAATAGATATTGTCACCTTTTACGTATGATAGTATCTTCGAGCAGTGAGCAATCGGATCACGCCCCAACATTTCCGCCTTTGGTTTGGGTGTGACAGATTGGTATCAAAGCTGAAGGTTATAAGATTGGTCGTTAGAAATGGTCCTAGACATATGTTAGGAACCCTATACGTGCTTATCTAAACTGCCTTATGTGCTATCTAATTGTTTACAGCTTAATTAGATTAATTAATTTATTGTATTGAATTTTATTTATTTATTGCACACACACAAATTCCGAGGCTATGCCTCACATTCAAAATGTTTTTCCAAATCTTTTATTTTGCTCCTTCACTTTGAAGCATGTGGGTATGACAAATGTCGTACGACCGTAACTTTATGTGGTACCCGTAACCGGCTAAACGGTTGCGTGGTAAACATAACCGGCTAAACGGTTATACTTCCAAATTGTATTTTTAAATTATTTTAAATGCTTAGTTGGGTGAAAAATCCATGGAAATCCATGGCCACTCTAACTATCCATTTATTAAAACCATGCATTTTCAATTTGATTTTGGTTGGAACGTATCGTCCGGGGTGGATCCCGAGATACACCAACTGCTCATATTTGATTCGTTGATTCGATATTTAGTTGGGTCGGTTAAATGCCATGTAACGCTCATGGTCTGACCAGCTCCATTGATTTGATAATTTGTTAATTAGTTGGGTCAGTTAAACGCCATGTACACGCTCATGGGCTGACCAACTCAATTGCTTAGTACTCGTTATTTTTATTGGGCCAATAAATTGCCATGGAACGCTCATGGGAGGCCCAATTCACAAACTGTATGTTGCTTTATTTAGTTGGGCTATTCAAATTGCCATGGAGAGCTCATGAGAGGCCAACTTATTGAACATGTTTCGTTATTTAAATTGGTTCTTGAGCTACCATGGGAAGCCCATGGAAAGCCCAACCCAATAACATTTTACTATTGAAATTTTTATAAACATTATATATTAAATTAAATATCTCCAAAAATTACTCACATTATTTTAAATCCTGACTCGTCCTTGAGTCATCACTTGCACAATTTTATTTAGGTACACTTCTCTATTATCTCACATCAACTTATTCACACAACTTACCCATCAACTCGTAAAGTTTCATCTTTGGCCATCATAGAATGTTTCCCTAAGATTTCATCATCGTAATTAACATCGTTCATCTGCTCTCACGATCGCCATTCGACTACCATAATCGCCAAGGAGTTCGCCACTGTATGCCGTTAACCGAACAACCGCCAACCTTGACAAAGCTAAAATACCCCAAACGTTAAATCTTATAATAACTTATATCTATTATAATGTTAATTAAATTAACTACTCTCATTTATTTCCTCAAACTATAAACTACCAAGTGCACTTAAATCCGTACCCTCAATTGTAACTGCAAAATATTTTATTACTACTTGTTTTTTTTCCTCAACCTCATGTTAGTTTTCACAACTTACTTCCCATTTTATAAGTCTTCATTATTAATTTAATTGTAGTAACTTTTATTATTATTAAAACTAAATTTTTAATTATTAAAATTTAATTTTCATTATTAAATTAAAATTTCCATTAGTTAAACTTTTACCATTAAAAAATTTACTTTTTGGTTTAATCTCCATTAAAACCCATCACTCACTTTATTTATTGATTAAGTTCGTTATTTGAAATTAAACATTGGATAGTAAATATTTCAACTCCCTACTTTGATTTTTGATACACCTTTGAACATTTTAATGATAAATTCTTAGTGTTAGAATAGTCATGGTGGTTCATGCATTTCTAGCCTCGAGTTTATCTTATTTTATTATGTTAATTCACATCTTATTTTTGGAATCACGATTAATTTAAAATTTGTTATTTACTTGAATTTCCATTATAAATCATCAATAACTCAATTTACTAATTTCCCACTATTTATAACAATTTTTTTTTTAAAAAAAAACTATGAATTCCCAATTTAATCTATTAACGATTTATTCAAATTCGTATATTTTCGCATTTTCATTAATAATTAAATTATTATTACTAGTTTTTATAATATTATAGAATATCTTAATCAAATTAATCTCACCTCAGATTCACAATTTGAAAACATATAAACTTTATATTAACTTCTTTTAAATCTCATAAGTTCTCAACTAACTAAACTCGACTCACCAAAATCCTCATTTAAATTTATACTCTCGAACTTAAGAATTGTTATGAATTAAAATTTTACGCATATCGACTCATGAATCAATTTCCTTTATCTATCACGGTTAACTTCATATTCTACTCTTAGCTTATTCTCGATCATCATAATGTCTGCTTCAAGAAATCCATTTCAATCTCTAAAATTTATAACTCTCCTAATCAAAAGATATAATAGAAATCTCCTGGTTTTATTAATCAAATCCGAATATTTAATAAGTATTCTTGAAATTATATTTAAAATTACCAAAACATTTGCTTTCTCTCAAAATTTTGTTTACAATGTTTTGTAAACCCACATGATGGAACGAGTTATGCGGACTATCCGACGATAAGAGTAATTATGGTCCGGAACATAATTATTCAAGTCCTCGCATGGAAATCATAATACGTACAATTATGTGTCATGAGTTAGAACCTAAAGTAGCTTGGGTAACGGTACAAATGATAAGATGATAAGGACATGGTGGATACGCCGCTGATACATCTTATATATAAGTGCCCTTATCGGATTGTCATTTGAAGCGCTGCTTTGGTCGTTAGAAGTTCTATGTTATGATATTATTCTTAAAAACATAATTATTTTCAAAACGATGATGTTTTGGTTTTTCTTAATTTCGGGATGAAATTCTCTAAAAGTAGGGGAGAATGTAACATCTTGCATTTTTCGTATTTGTTTAAACCAATTCGAAAATGTAATTCGGATTTTTGAACTATTTAAAACTTGTATTTATTGGTTTTTAACTTGGTTTAACTTATTTTATAATTTTATAATTTTCAATTATGCCAAATAGCCTTTAGAAACCTTTAAAATCGCTTAAAATGACTAAAAATCGCATTTTCGGGAACTAAATGGACTAATTTTGCCAATTCTTTCCTATTTTCGATTTCATTAACGAAACTTAAACTCCAAGAAATGTTATAGCTGGTCCAATTTTGTTTTCTTGGTGTCCAAGCCAAATTTTGTTAGTTATTGTACTAGATTTTTTCTCATTAAATAGCTTATTTTGTTTCCTAATAGAGCGGATTACTTCATAAACAACTATAACCTATTATATTTAATCAAAACACATATCTAAACCCTAATAACTACTGATTTCCAGCCATCAACCCTATATCCCACGAAATTCCTATTCCCTATATCAATTTCATAAAGTTTGTTCAAGTTCTTTCATCTACGGTTTGACTTTCAAGCTTTAAGACCCTTTGACCTCGATTATCTCTTGTTCCATTCATCGTTCGGGTAAGTTGTCTTCTTCAATATTGTATAATTTTATCTGTAGAATAAAATCCCTCAATCAATTGAGGGAGTCTCGGTGGTCAATTGGACTCAAACCCGTTTAAGGGCATAATAGTCAACAAGTTTGACTTAACGTTTTCTCATACTTTTTGGTTGGATTTAACATTCGGTCCAGAAGACTTTTATTCTCGTAATGAAATTTTAAGGCTACTGACCAAAACCCGACTTCCAACTCTTTGTTCGGATTCTGGTCAGTTCCAGCTCGCTTAAATCTTAAACATAACATAACTAGAGTTCTAGACGTCCGTTTGGATTGATTCCAGTGGAATTAAGTTCGTTTTTACTTATATTATCATATCCTAAAATCGCAGATTCTGAATTGTTAATAACATTTAACGTGTAGTGGACGACTCGCTTATTCGTTAGCCCGTTAATCGCATTTATTAATCACTAGTCATTAATCTAAGGTGAGTTTGATCATTCCCCTTTTTATCTACTATTTTCAAACGTTTTGGGGACATATGCGTACTTATTATATTTTTCTGTCGTATATATATACACAAACTCGCAAACATAATCGTTGTGTGTATATCAATTAAATGTTATTTGCTAATTGCTACTTGTTTAACTGTTTACTTGACAACTTTCGGAGAGGTTCAACATATCCCCTTGTATAGGGTTCTCATTAGTATGATCATACGACCGTCTTAGTAACCGGAGCCCGATTCGCTTGGCGAAGGTAAAACGACAATTTTAGTCATTGTAATCAATGCCCGATTCGCTTGGCAACGATTTATTAGCACACTAGCACGATTTGGTTAATACATGGTTTGTTAAGGTTTTATTGATTATTACCACATAGATTGGTTTGCGCTTTTAACACTTATTATTTATTTATTATATAACTATTTGTTGTGTCAAAATTGGTGATCATGTCACTCAACATGTGTTGTTGACAAATCCATTTTCTATGCAAATGCAGGTTGTTTTGTATTTGAAGATTAAAGTTGGACACTTAGACTAGGCCTTAGGATATAAACGAAATAACCATTATTTGAGTTTACATTCATGTATTTAAATTGTGTGTTCTATTTGGAGACTGTGTGTATTTATTTTTGATAAAATAATTAAATAGATATTGTCACCTTTTACGTATGATAGTATCTTCGAGCAGTGAGCAATCGGATCACGCCCCGACATTTCCGCCTTAGGTTGGGATGTGACACGCCCAAAGACCAAATTAGAATTCATTTCTTTCTTTCACCTGTAGCTCCAAGAACAACCCATCGACACCGTTATTTGTTCTTCCTAGCCCCACCACCACCACTATCTCCGACACAAAAATTTCTTCTTCCCCACTCCAGGTGTTCATTTTGATATTTTCGCCGTATAAAATTTCTTCTTCCCCACATTCGTACTCCCTGTCAATTTGATTGCATCCCTGGACAACACCCATTCAAATCCCACAAGCCAATACCGCAATGATCGATCTCACTCGATCAAATTCGAGCTCATCGGTCATTAGGATCTCCAAATGATCTATTGTTGGTGCTCAAACCCACTACCGTGTCTGTTCGATGCCGGATATGGTTTGTCCGGCGAACATGTGATGGTTACCAGCACTAGAGAGAGGACACACGAGAAGAGAGAGAGAGAGAGAGAGAATAGGTTAATTTGTTTTCCAATTGGAAGAGGTTACTGGTGGTTACTGTGAGTTCCGACGGTGGTTGCAGGAGTGGTGGTGGAGTGAGATATGATGGGAGTGGGTATGATTTGCAAAGTAGATCTGATGTTTAGTTTAGGTTTTTTGTTAAATTTTTCTTTAAGTTATTATTAGTATTGGATTTTGTAATGCATATTAATATAATTTTATTTGCTAATAATAAAAGGTTAGATTTACCTTTATACCCTCATGTGCTAGGTACATGTCAGGACTTAACGGACAAATTGGATGGACGTTAAGTTAAAGGACTAAAAACAAACCAATTTGTTATTTAAAGGACATCGACTAAAAGCAAACATTTTACAGGACCTAGTCCATAAATTATATATGTTTAAAGAACAAAATTTATAATTCTGTCTTTTCTATATACTATTTGCTGGACTAAGATAATGCTTGATGTGTTGTGTGATGTTTGATGTGTTGTGTGCCATTGTGCCCTACGTATTCTTTTAGTTCTATATTTTTTTTAAGTTATCTATTAGCTCACTTGAAAAAACTAATTACAAAAGTTTTTATAAGTTATTTCATGGTCCATTTGAGACATTAAATCCATCATCATGTGAAAATATAAATAAATAGAAAAACTTAGAAATTACTAACTATAATAATATAATTCATCTATTTATTATTTTGTCCGAATTAGTTTTAAAAAATATGAGTTCTTTCGTTTTATCGTATTGTTTATGTTTTTATTTAATTACTTCACTATCATTTCTTGTTATTACATTGTTTCCTTTTTCACATAGATGTATTTTGGTAACTTATTCCAAAAAAAAGAATCTCAAAACAAATTCTATGATCGATTAGTAAAGTGTCTGGCCTATAACTAGCAACTCAAAATCGTTCAACTGTTTTTTATCATATCAATCCGAAAAAGATATATATTTTACATACCCTTTTGTATGCAAGAATTATTTTATGACCCCCCCCCCCAACCCACGTTCACAAAACTCTGGTTTCGCCACTAGCCCAAATCATAACCGACCCGTTTAAAGTCTATAAGCTACTTAAGGTCCGAATTAAACTCGCCTTCGGCCGGGAATTTGTAAGAGATTTTTCGGAGACGACGCAGCCTACTTTGCTTATACTCATCACAACACCACCATTTTGGCTTTTGCGCCTTAAGTTCCCTCATGCAGTAACTGAAACAAGAGTGGCATTTAGAAAATAAAAGCGACATGTAAAGGGGGTTTTGGTAATTTTACAAATGTGTTGCGTTTGCATAGAGAACAGGTTCGGTTCTTACAAATGCTCACATGCATCTTTACACTTACAACAAACGACTATATTTTCACTGATACCGATACCACTGCATGTGTCACATGGTTTGATCTACAAAGTAATAAAATACTCAAATTGAAAATTACCATTTTTCCCCTATGTTGGGTATGACGAGATTTGATCAAAATTAATATATTCCCTATTTATTTATATAAAAAACATAAGCAAGTACTTATTGCATCAAAACAGAAAGCAAGCGTGTAACAAGCTGTGCCGTTACCCTTTTTTGAATTAAAAAATCTAATCTTTTAAAAACTACATTGATCGATTTTGGAATCATGACATTACTATGCATGACCTGTTGGACTGTGCTAAGTTGCTTCATAGCTTTAGGCGCGAGGAAACTAGTATCAAATGAAAAAGGTATATAAAAATTAAGATAATGAAAAACAGACACATACAACAATTTACATATATCCATCCTATTTTTGGAAAAATATCCTATTCATCGGATCCAACAATCAGTTAAGCAAAGATACATGTAATAAACAAACCCTAATTTTATTGTAGTATATGTTAGAATAAATATATTTTATATATATATATTTATATATGGCCCTTATAATTATTTATCTTATTATTGATCATTGACATAAATAACCTTATGTTTATAACTGGTAAATCCTTGATGGACGGAATTACCCTTACTAACATTAATAGGGTTTCCCCTTGGGTGTATATATAGAGAGCTTATTAGAGAGGTTAATAACTAATGATGAATAATAACACCATAAGAATCATCCCCTACCCCTCTCTCTCAAATCGTGTTCATCAAGAACACCTAATCTCCATCCTAACCATACACCCTAAAGGGGAACTCGATCAGATTAAGAAGATGTCAATCTCAAACATCACTGGATTATCAGGTATTACATATTTCCTTGTTTCCATTATATCATCGATTATAGAAACTGATCAACATGTGGTATCAGAGCATGATGTTGATTAATCAGTTTCTTCGATGTCCATAAAAACCCTTATGTTTACGGTTTTGATCATCATCATAAAACTGATTGGATCTGATGTTCGTATTACTTCTAACGAATTGTTAGGTCTGATTAAAACCTGTTCATTATAAAAACCTGATTATTTTCGAAATCTGTTTTACAAAACTTTCAGATTTCGATTCCAGTATTAAATCTGATAATATAATCGAAAACAGTTTCGTAAAATTCTTGAAACTGTTCTTGTTTTTTTTTTCGAAGATGTTCTTGAAGAACATCATAATTTTCGAAAATTAACCTTAATTAGGATTAACTTGGGAAAATGAAATCTGTTAAAGAAATAATATTATCTCTAAGTTTAATTTCAAAATCTTTAATATAAAATAAAAGATATAATTTTGAAATCTTATTAAAATTAGAGATAATCTAAAACTTTAAAGAAATAATATTATCTCTAAGTTTAATTTCAAAATCTTTAATATAAAATAAAAGATATAATTTTGAAATCTTATTAAAATTAGAGATAATCTAAAACTTTAAAGAGATAATATTATCTCTAAGTTTAATTTCAAAATCTTTTAAATAAGATAAAAGATATAATTTTGAAATCTTATTAAATTTTGAGATAATCTAAAACTTTATAACAGAATCTCCCAAATCCCTTAAAATTAGGAAAAGGTTATCAGGTTGATTATTCTTTTCCTAATTTTAAGGGATTTGGGAGATTCTGTTATAAAGTTTTAGATTATCTCAAAATTTAATAAGATTTCAAAATTATATCTTTTATCTTATTTAAAAGATTTTGAAATTAAACTTAGAGATAATATTAATAAGATAAAAGATATAATTTTGAAATCTTATTAAATTTTGAGATAATCTAAAACTTTATAACAGAATCTCCCAAATCCCTTAAAATTAGGAAAAGGTTATCAGGTTGATTATTCTTTTCGAATTCTGCTAATGTTGCGAATCAAGGCATCTATTCGCAACAACTGGACTCTAATCGCAACAAATGAAATGTTGCGAAATCGCATGATGTTGCGAGAATTACATATTATCTTGCGAGTAACATGTTGCGAATGTCTACTAATTATGTTGCGATCAGAACCTAGCATCACAGAATGTTGCGAAGGGACATATGTTGCGAAAAGTCACTAATGTTGCGAACCTTAAGATGTTGCGAGTATTACTTAAGATGTTGCGACGAGCTAATTTTGCAAGATGTTGCGAGTATTACCTATTGATGTTGCGATCAGCCCATAAAATCACAGGATGTTGCGAGTACTCTTAATCGCAACAATTATGTTGCGAGTGCTTTAAATCGCAACAATGCTGATTACATCACAACAACTCCATTCGCAACATCTCTCATAACAACATCATTCGCAACATCTCTTATAAAACATCAATCGCAACATTACTTATGACTGCACTGTTCGCAACATCTAAAATCCCCTAACCAAATTCGCAACATCACTTCGAAGAAATCGCAACTTTACTTATATCTTACATGTTGCGAAATGATCAGAAACCCTTATATATAACCTAACTGATTAAGGGGCCCTGCTCCGTTAAATTACTTAACTTAAATAACACTTACAGTTCACTTCTGCCCAACGGTGATTTGTAACCTAATATTGTTATTTAAGTCTAATTAAGTATGTCACTTAAAAGTGTATGTCCTAACATTATCAGACATTCGCATGACTTTAGTTTTGCTTAACTTAAACAACACTTCATGAGTTCACTTCTGCCCAATGGTGATGTGGTAGCTTAACAAAGTTGTTTTAGTCTAACTAAGCATAGTCATCTAAAAGATGAGTATCCTAAAATTGCTAGATACTCAAATGACATTAACTTTGCCTTAAATACCTTAAATGTCTCAATTCTGCCCAACGGTGATTTGTTACATTTATGTATTGCAAACTTACCTTGTGCATAACAACTTGATTATTCCAATTCTGCCCAACGGTGATTTGTTACAATTATTTTCGCACAAGAATTTTATACTTAAATAATACATTTTCTGCCCAACGGTGATCTATTTTATTTAAGTATAATAAAATTAATTTTGGTGTTATACTTAAAATTATCACATCTTCATAATGATCCTTACATTAATGATCCTTCATTAATGATCCTAATTTCAGTCTGCCTTATTAGATTACCCATAACATAAATCACTCTAAAATTCTTCTATAAAGTTTGAATCTCAAACCTAAATCATCCACTCTTATTACAAAACCTAAGAAGAGTTTTGCTTCTAAAAGGGTCTTATAAAATTTGCCCTTTTGAGTCTTGATTATCCTTAAAGACTTGAAATTCTTACTGCTCATTCTGATAAAAGTATTACAGAAAAACACTTGAGCATAATCAGTGGGATAAATAAATATGTCTCTTATGATAATCAAGAACTCCTTACATGATTCCTATCAGGTGAGCAATTACGGATTCTAAAATTCCTAAGACTAACGTTTTTTTTTTTTTTCTATGGAAATAATAGAATCAAAACAATTCCTAAGATGCATGCAAAACACTCTAATTCTAAATAAAAAGGTTAATTGGCATTTGTGAATACATCCTAATATTTAATTCCATGACCCATAAACTGAGAGCTTATACATGGAACTTAATGAAGTCTTTTCAGTGTATTACTTTTCCACCAGTACAATTAGATGCCTTAAGAATCAACTATAACACTCAGAAGTACTAAAGGAAACTGAGTGTGTTGCTAGCAATATATGTACAGGAAAAGGAATGCCTAAAATTGAAAATCAAATGTTATTCACCTTACTACCACTAAACCTTAAAAGAGGATAGTTCTAAAGTCTTGAAACAAAATACAAGTACTGCTTCCAGCTCTAAGTTCTCAAAGGGAAAGTCTCACTGCAAAATCATGCCATTAGACTAGGCACGAGCAAAGAGACTATCCATACCTCAAGGGAACAGTTGGCTAAGAAAGGTAGTTACCAATTAATGATATTTAACTCCACTAATATTAATATCCCTATTAACACATGTTAGTTGAGTTTAGTTTTATACGTTTCCTTATCAGAAATCGATAATAATTAAGATGAGAGTCAGTGACTCATTTAGTGTTAAGGTTGTAAGAACCATAAAAGCTGTTTTGTATTAAGCTTTATGATACCTTAAACATTCTAGAGTTTACTCAGAATTTAGTATCAATACTAAAGCTACATTTTGACAGTTATAAGGTTTTAAATGACCAAAACAAAGTCACTACTAACTAAAACTATCATATTATCGGTCGTTATTATCTGAATAGAAACCTTATAAGATAAAACTAAGCGATGCTACAAATTTCACAACCTTTTGTTATCATAGAAATGAGAATTTAACAAAAGATAAATGAGACTTACGTACTTCATCCATTAAGACCAAAATTTTCATGAGAAATCATGACTCGGTTGACAAAGGATGAATTGCCATTGAATCTCATTCTTAGTGATTTGAAAGCATGTGTTAAATGCCCTAAATATAAACTGGATAAAGGGAGTAAGTGAGGTCCACCATAAGTTATAATTCACTGCTATTAGTGGAGCTTAGAAGAATATCAACTTGTATCTAATCTGTTTCCTACTGGACAAGTTCTTTAAAGAAATCAATTCATATATACTTATCAGTATTCCTTCTAAATATGTCCTTAAAATTTCTTATGAAATATGGACAATAAGGAAATCAAGTCTAAAATGTATGAAAGTTTCCTATGACATGAATCGCCAAAACTTGTATGGAGTTTTAGAGGCCTAAAAGATCAGTGGGAGCACTGAGTGTCCTTATATGCAAGAGATGGGGGAGAAACAACTTAATCTACCTCATAAAACATCCCTTGTATAAGACACTGCTCCATTATATCTTGTCTCCTTAACATTTAATGCTACTCCTAACAAATTTTGTTGGATACCTAAATATGGGAAAACTTAGATTTCTTACCAAGACTAATTAATATAATCCTCAATTAGAATTTATTGGTCTTCTGATGTTGACCCTAAGCATGCTGAATTCTTACATATTTCTAAGGTCAGTAGGAGCAGTAAAAGTCCTTATCATAACTTGGCTAAGTACAAGACGCGGGGGGAGAGATTGTCGCTTACTTTAACTCCGATTACACCTCTTGTACACCATACTGCACCAACTCTTACATACTTAGAAACTAATATTGCTCCTAATATACCTGAAAATATGAAACTCCTTATAAACCCAATAATCAACTCAGGAGGTCATCTAGGTCTCAAAGGCCTACTAACTTTGATGATTATGTACCCTACCTGACTAAAGATTAAATGGATTTTGGAAGGTTTAATGATCCTACCTCTTCTAATTAAACCATTAGTATCAATCAATCTTCTAAAATAGTATAACGTTTGGGATTTGGTTGAATTACCTAAAAGGTAGTCATTACTAAACTAAATCTGAATGAATAACGTTAATACACTAAAGGTATGATTGATTGATAAAGGTATACTCAAGAGGGAATAAATTATCAAAGAACCTAGTTCCTTGTCTTACAAAAGGTTACTTTGAGGATCATCACTGTTCTAGTAGCTTATAATAATTTAGAGCTACATTACATGAACATTAAAACAACTTTCCCTAACACTGGCCTACATGTTCGTAAAATAACCTGTAAGTTCTAAACTGAAGGTTAAGAACACTTAGTTTGTAAGTCAATAAAATCCATGTATGGGTTGATGCAAGAATCAATAATGAAATCATAATGCAACTCTCTTCATCAAGAACTAAGTGGATTGATTTACCTACCTCAAGATGAGTGGGAGCAACTAATGTAAACTTGTCCTTAGATAGATGACATTCTTTTGACAAGTATATGTTACATGAGTCAAAGTATTGTTAACGCATATCTTGACCTAATCAATCTCGGAGATACCTCTTATTTAATAGTTATCAAAATACACCGAGATAGACTCATTAGTTTTATATGTTTTACATGAAACGGGTTCTTACACTTGTAACATACAATATTGCTCTCCTTTAGAGGCTAATAGGATAAATGAGATTATTTCCTTATGCATCATTAATTAGATGCCTTAAGAAGGTTCAAATCTATACTCGTTTAGATATTGGTCACATTGCTAAACACTAGACTAATTATTTCTATTGTGAAGCATCTGATAAAATATCACAATATCTCTAAGAAACGAGACACAATAATTTAAAGAAGAAGAAGTGAGAACTAAAAAACGGTTGACTACTAATATTCTAACTTTGTCAACTTCTGGGTATATCCTTATGTCAGCAGACATTACTATCTCATGAAGGAGTCCTAACTAACTGATAACAACGACCTAAGTTATAATGACATAATATGTTGCTGATCATAACGCAACGTGTCACTAAATGTTGTTGGAAAACTTTATCAGTTGACTCATAATTTATTAACTTCATATAAATCCAATATTGAAGACTTATTGTGATAAAGTCAGCTACCCTTATTTCTTGAACAGTAACAGTTCAAGCGGAGCTGCATTAGAATTCGATACAAGTCTAAATTATTGTTCGCTTATGACTTAAGAACAAATAGAGGAAACTAAACTTTTGTATCGAATGCATTCATGATATGCTTATGGATCCACTAATTAAAGGTCTGTCACCCATAAGTCTCCTAAATGGCCAATAATAGAGACGAGTTTTACCAATGACTAAGCGCAACTGCGTATCGTACTATGAATGATTAATTATTAATTTTTCCTCATACGTTGAAAATTTGTTTTGTCTCTAAATACGTTCATGCATGCCTAAAGACGTATAGACACTAATTATACAAATCAACGGTAAGGGCTTATTTGTCAATTTGATCCTAAAGTTAGGTTTTAAATTTGAGTTGTAGTATGATTAATGGGGGTCCTGAGTCGAATATTGATTCAACGACTGTATTTCTCTGCTGCAATTTGGGTTTAGAACTAAAATGAGTATTAACCTCTGATCAGACTAATCTAATGCTCATAATAAATAATTACTAGGCCAAGTGGGAGAATGTTAGAATAAATATATTTTATATATATATTTATATATGGCCCTTATAATTATTTATCTTATTATTGATCATTGACCTAAATAACCTTATGTTTATAACTGGTAAATCCTTGATGGACGGAATTACCCTTACTAACATTAATAGGGTTTCCCCTTGGGTGTATATATAGAGAGCTTATTAGAGAGGTTAATAACTAATGATGAATAATAACACCATAAGAATCATCCCCTACCTCTCTCTCTCAAATCGTGTTCATCAAGAACACCTAATCTCCATCCTAACCATACACCCTAAAGGGGAACTCGATCAGATTAAGAAGATGTCAATCTCAAACATCACTGGATTATCAGGTATTACATATTTCCTTGTTTCCATTATATCATCGATTATAGAAACTGATCAACAGTATACACATTCAAAGGTTGAAATTAGCACAAAAACCCTAATGAACAAACTATGTGTGAATCGTATTAAGAAAAGATGTAGAATTCGTAGGTTAGGATTAGTAAGAAAATTAGCGTTTGATAATAATAATAGTAGTATTAGTAATAATAATAATAATAATAATAATAATAAATAATGAGAAGAAATGATGAATTAATTACCATGCTGGAGGTGGCCATTTGAGTTTCTTCTGTTCTTGAGGTCAACGATGGCGTCTTGATCCTCAACCCAAATTCTCTATTTAAGAAATGTTGTTAGTATATTTGTATATGTTCAAGACAAGGGAACACACCAATCGGTCGGTGTATCGGTGGTTGAGTATTATGTGTCTTATGTCCAAGGCTTGATGCAAAACTACTATCGAGAGGGGGGTCTCACCGGAAGCAGCCTGTTTATTCCTCCTGGGTAGAGGTAAGGCTGTCTACATCTTACCCTCCTCTTTGCTATTAGTGGGATTTAATAAGTACGACGACGATGATGATATTCGTATATGTTCGATAAATGTAGAAAATAGATAGGTTATATTAGATTGATTATTATTACTATTTTGAGTTGCATTCCTGGTTAAAAAACTGTGGTTAGTTTTTATTAATCGGCGACGATTGATCATTGATTGGAGGTTTACTTTGGAGTTTTTGTTTGATCGGATGATTAATGGTTCGGCGGCCATAATCTGTGGCGGGCTGTGCGTTTGAACATGCTTTGATTATAAGTGGAAAGAGGACGTTTTTAAATAATACGAGGAGATTGGACTTACATAAGAACTGCGTTTCACATGAACTTAGAGGTGGAGACGAAGATGAGTGCTGATGACGGCGGCTGCTACTAAATGGGATTTATGTTAAACTAAATGATGGATACATTAGTTTTAGGTTACCGCGTTTTATAGATTCACCCTACTTTTGAGAAGTTACATTTTCAATCCTTATTATTTTCTTTTATATTAAAGTTAACTTTAAGCTTCTATGTATGTGCATAATGAAAAATTACACATAAAAATGTATGTACATGAAAACTAAAACAATATATAAAATTCAAATATGATTAATCCCCACTGGTTGCTAGTAGATACCCCACCACCTGACGAACAACATCTACAACACCGATTACAAATGTTTAATTTGTTTGATAAGTATTCCTAAGACACTATATATCATAATGCTTGATACTTAAAAGAGTAACATGTGGAACAAAATTATTAAGCATGTTATAAAATACCGGAATGCTTAAGAGAGAACTCCTTTTTAGAGAGAGAGAACTAGAAAAATAATAAAGAACTCATGAAAACTCGACCAAAATATTATTATTTTTAAATTATTTTATTAAAATAAAATAATAAAAAATAATCATGATTTTTGATATAATGTGTATATGTAATTCAACAATATTAGATAGTATAGCAAAATTAGTTCTTTATGTTCGCACGTTTTTTTGGTAGTTTTCCTTTAGCAAACTGAATGACATAATACATGCTTTATGTTTGAAATTCCCCTATCATGCTACATCTTTTGGCACTAACCCAGTGAATTTTTATTGTTAAATCTTGTCATGTGCAAGGCTATAAGGGTAGTTTTGTTATTTACACTTTATTAAATAATAAAAACTAAAAAGAATAATAATATATATAACTCTTCCTCTCTTTACCAACAAATTAAATAAATATAAATAAAAAAATTTGTAATATATAATAAATATATATGCATTCTCTCTCTTTCTTTCTCTTCTTCCTTTATTTCTCTAAACCACCAAACCATCACCACTCTTTAACGGCTTCGCTAGCGGCGGTGTTAAGCCACGTCGGCCAAACACTCATGACAGCATGTTCACCTTCATTTAACCTTCTACACCCTACCTGTTGGCCTTCACGATCCTTAACATTCTGCAATTTTACCATATTCATATCCCCCCCTCCCCCCCAAAAAAAAATACCCCTTCAATCTAATCAACAGATTTTAAGGAGATCATGCAAAGCTAGAAGAATCAGAGCGCAAAAGGAGGATGTCACAAAAGTTTCATCAAGTTGAGGCAATATCAAACTAAACTCGTAACAATAAGATGAAATTGTATTTGTAGTTATTGATCCCCTCCCCCCCCCCCCCCCCCCCCCTCTCTCTCACTCTCGCAAAGGGGGTGGTAGACGAATGCGTGGTGGGGGCTGCTAAGGTTTCGTCGCCGTATCTGACTAACTTCAGCAATGAAGAGACAAATTGAAAAACGACGATGATGATGATTATGTGGGAGGAACAAGAAAATCTACAATTAGAATCGGAACGACGATGATGTCTATACTGCCAAAGCCATGATTTAGAAAGTGACGGCGATGCGATGAGGTGGTCCAGTGGTTGAGGGTCGTTTAGGTGGTGGGCTTTAGGAGGTTATTGTGAAGGTTGTAGGAGGCTTCACACCTATAAGAAGAAAGGAATTTCGAGGTGGTGAAGGTGGTGGTAGTGTAGACAAAGAGAGTGGAGATAGAGATTGGGGAGGGGGTGTATAGTGGGGGGGGGGGGGTGTGTGTTTTAATTTTTTATTTTAGTTTAATTATTAACTAATATGAAAAATTACATAACTACCCTCATGTCCCATGACCAGATTTAATGAGAAAAATTAATGAGGTTAGCGCCAAAGGACATAACTTGATAGGAATTTGAAACATAAGTATAGTTTCTATTATCCAGTTTCCTAAAAGACAACCATTGAAAGAGCGTGCAAACATAAATAACTAGTTTTGATATTCTGTCACAATATTACATATATGTAATATAATACTATTACATATATGTATTACAACAATATTAGATATATGTAGTATAACACTAACAATATTACAAATATAACAATACTACGCATATGTAATACAATAATATTACATATATGTAATGTAGCACTAATAATATTACAAATATAACAATATTACATATATGCAATACAATAATATTACATATGTACAATTATTGTTTTACATATACATATAATATTGCTATACTTGAGGATTGTTAGTGTTATATTACATATATTTAATATAACAATGTTGTTGTATTATATATATAGAAAGAGGATCAAGAAAAAACTCATCTTTAAAGAGAAAACTTAAAAACTCCTAAAGAATTGTTTTTAATTAAAAATAAAAAAATATTTTCAAATTTCTGTTTTTGCCATTATTCTTATATTTTCTTACCCTTTGCTCGAAAAAAAACCCCCCCGCTGTAATGCACATACGTATTACTGTGCGATACCTTTGTATTACACATGTGTATTACTATGTATTTTTAAGTTTAATAGTGTTTAATTGCATATATTCAATATTTATGTATTGTATATGTGTAGTATTGCTGTATTATATGAAAAAACATAATAAAATAAAAGTCGATGTAGTGCATATGTGCCTTAATGTTGTATTACACAGACGTACTAATGTGTATTCGATGTGCGTATTAGTCTTATATTGCATATATACAATAGTATGTATCAAATATGTGCAATAGTGTTGTATTCTATGCAATACAAACACTTTTGCATATATGCAATGCACACTATTACACATGTGCACTACACCGACGAGGTTACCGACAAGGGGGTTTTTTTTGAACCAATAACAACATACAAGAATAATGGAAAAAAAAAGAAACTTCAAAAAAAATTTAAAAAAAAAAAGATAAAAATAGTTTTTAGGAGTTTTTAAGTTTTCTTTTTAAGAGGAGTTTTCACTGGATCTCACCCCTATATGTGTGTGTGTGTGTGTGTGTGAGGGTTATCCTAAAAACAAGTAGTTTTCTAGAAAGACTAGGAATAAATCAGAGTTATTGGATCATGTTAATCAATGGTTGAGATTTAAAATTACCAAAAACCGACATAGTTTCCTAGAAATACTTTTTCATCGTTATAACCGACATAGTTTCCTAGAATTCTTCTTTCACCTTATGTTGTAATGCAACATGTCAAAAATCTATTGGTTCTTACCATTCTCAAGAACCTCCTTATTTTTATTTGAACCGTTTTCTATATATATAAAATGGGTAGATATTGATAATGGCAATTTTGTAATAAATAGCAAATCATTTAGAAGCTTATTAATATAAAATGGGTAATTTAGTAATTTATGTGTGCATATTAACCCCATTTTGCCTAATATTACTCTCCGATGCAAATCCTTTCGAAATTTGCCTTTTGCCTTTTATTAATATCTTCAAACTACAAATGTAGTTTTGCATTCAATTGAAAAGTTTTACACTCAAGCATTTATAAAAGCAAATTATTTGATGTTTGAAACCATGAAGTGCTTGTTAGTGTGGTATTTCCTACACAATTTATTTTTTCTCTACTACCAGAAAAGAACCTTCAACGACACTCATTGCGTGTCATTAATGGGTACAGATGACATGCAAATGCACGTCGTTGAAGCCCCAATCATAAACAAAACATATCATACACTTGCGTGTCATATTAAATGACATGCATTAATGACACTCATTTGTGACACGCGTTTATGAGACCAATTTATGACTAGCATTTATGCGTGTCATCTTATACTTTTTTAAGAAAAAATATTATATATATATATTGCATAATTACTATTTTTTCACTAATTACACAAATATAGCATCAAAATTATATACATTAGACATCGTAAGTGAAAATATTACAAATATTCCGAAGTTATTTAACAAAAGTATTTATTGATACTCAAAAGCATACACATATATCACACTACCAGAAAATAAACCATCTTTCTTTGCACATTCTAACAAACACAATATTTGTTTATTCACTTCAAAGATTCACCAATGATTTCACTTAATGATTGCTTGGTGTTCTCTTCTTTTTTTTTCCCCGCAAATTACCTTATTTCTTCACCACCATAGTTCAATCTCCATGCCGCCACCTCCTATCTTTGAGTAGATTATTTAATTGTTAATAAAATAACCTTCTTACTTTATGCCACCTGAGTCATCAAGAAAAGAGGGAAAAGTTAATTTTCAGCTCGATAGATGTATCTTTTAACTACTTTTGGTCAAATTGGACAAATTTCTACTTTAAATCCCGCCTAGAACAAAAGATCAACCTAGCCTAGAAGAAAAGATATTGCTTTCACTGTGATTAAAATTCTTCCATTTTCATCCCACCAAAAATAATGTGTGTGAAGATGATCATCCTTAATCACTATATCAACTTCATAATACACCAGAATAAAAATTGTAAAATTTCATGTTCAAAATTTTACCCATTTAATCATTTATTAAAATTACAACTGTGACCCGTTTATTGAAAAATGTTTTTTGATATGTTCACTTCAAAATAATTAGTTTTTGACTATTCACTGTGCCAACCTGAGCAGTAGCCTCTTCATAATATTACTATTACTATTGTGCCGTTTATTAGATCAGCGAAAAAAAAAACCTTTTTGGTTATGAGAGACATGGAGCACTAATGAGTAGGTAAGTAATCATACTCTATATCATTTATTTTTCTCAAAATTAAAAACTTATCTAACTCCCAGTAATGTTGCTAATAATGCTATGTTTAAACATGAAAAGTAAAATAAGGTTGGGTCAATATATTCACCTAATAGATGAGTTAGATATTGCATCCAACAGGTCAAAACAGTTAAACTCAAACAAAACAGGCTAAAACTTACCTAAAGGGTAATGTTTAATTTTATTCAAAAAGTAGATTATTTATGAAGTAATATAACTTTTGTAATCAAACACAACACCTTAGTTATTTATTAACAAATAAATTGACAAAAAAAGTTTTAGGTCAACCCATCTAGCTCATACAAAATTTACCAGAGAAGCTTTACCTGAACATACAAACTGGTAATAACAGGATTAAGTTTCTGTTGTAGATCTTTTGTTAATAAATGGGAATAATAAATCATTTAAAAAAAATAGATTCATAATATAAAGTTTAGTTGATGAACAATATTTTTATATTGAAATAGATTCATAACTTGTTATATAATATTACCATATGGTTTTGCCTTGTCATATTGAAAATGATATAAAGCTAATGGCTAATCCCTTGAAATCTTTACATAATAAAAATAATTAGTACCACATATACCCATTTCAGAAATTTTAGAATCTGTATTTACCCATTTGAGTAATAAGATTTACAAATAATTTATATCCTTCTCTTTTTTTCTTACACTTTAAACGCGAATATCTTGATGCATGTTTTAAAGAAGAGTATAAATGTCAAAAAGCATAAAAATGGTTATATTTGATATCATGTTTTTTTTATGGGTAAATATAATATTAAATGAAAAGATAACAAACAAACTAACTAACTAATTGAACCTGAAATATGAAGTACGTACCATCTTCACCTACTGTGATATTCGTAATGAAGCTTCCAAAATCCTAACCTGGCTAGTTTGTAGAGAGGTGGAGATAAGTAAGAGCACCATTTGATCAACACCTTTAACTCCATCAACATTGGAAGGTACAGATTGCTGAGAATGAAATAAACAACCTTGTTGATCAAGAAAATGAAAATATAATTATTATTGTGAATATGAAATTACAGACTTGAATTTCAAGTTATGATACATGACTTAAGAGTGTAAAACCATTTGTGCCACTTTAAATGGGTGTATATGGAGCTGATTTTAAGTTCTGACTGTCCGCATTCTATATCTTTTACAAAGTCACAAAGTTGGATTTGTTAATATAAAACCCAAATTAAACCACATACACTATCTTTGTGAATTTATGGTGTGTACCTGAACTTTGGATGCAGGCAGATGGTGGTGTATAGATGCAATGATGATCTCATTAAAATTTGCCATAGGCCTGTAGTTAAAGTTTATTCATAAACATATACTTCTAAAATTGAATGTGTACTGGATTAAAAAAAGGAAAAAAAATTGATCTTCCATTTTCCAACTTTTCCAGCACCTTGCTGTGAAGCTGTTCGAGCAGGCGAATAGATAATAACCTGACATTAGTAAAAATCATATTATTATTATTATGTTATCAACATAAACCCTAACTTAGAAACAGCAAGTTTTTAACAGCACCCTTAATTTGGGAATAAATTACACTCTGTTTCCGAGTTTCATTAAAAGATGGAAAGGAAAGGAAAGGAAAATGAAAGGAAAAGAAATGATATTATTTGGTGTTCCCTAGTTAAATGGAAAGGAAAAGAAAACCGAACCGTTGAAAACTAAACCGAACCATTACTAATGGTTTGGTTTCACGATTTGAACTTATTAAACCTTAATAAAAATTGCAAAAATATAAAATGAAAAGGTTAGTACGTGATAAATTGAATTTGGTAGTAACAAAATGTGTTTGCATATGTTATTGATGTAGTTTGAATATAAAAACATAAAAAGTAATATGCAAATTTAAGTAACTCAGAATGATGGAAACTGGAAGTAATTAATATGCATATGTTACGGTTCGGTCCGGTTTCATACCTTGTTTGTGCCAATTTCACCTGGTGATGGAGTTTGTGACTGGTGGTGGTGGCAGAATGTCATGGTGGTTATGGCGTTCATGGTGTAATGTTTTGAGAGAAGAATGCTTGGAGACGAGAACAACGGTGGTGTTTTGAGAGAAGAGAGAAAGAATGGCTGTGATGTTTGGTATTTATTAGGTTAAAATGGGTTTTGGATATTTGACACGCATATATGGCAGGGGCTCCATTTTTATTTTTGAGTGAAAGATGACTCGCATATATGACACGCAAACTTATTTTTCAATTTATGACATTTGTTTATTGACAAACAAAATTAAGTGTAATAAATCTTCTATTTTTCATAAATTATGACAATTTTTTAATGACTCGCACAATTGCGTGTCATAAATCGACGCGTGTCATTGTGCGCATATCAAGGAAGACCTTTTTTTCTAGTAGTGACTCCATATGAAAATTCCTAGACTTCACACATTTTACCTACATTGCAAAATATTTCATGACTTCATACATTCATTTGCTGCACAATATTTCCTTTCGTCATACACACCTATGCTCCACAAAAGTTCATACATCGCACACCTTTTTCTTAACAATGAAAAGTGTTTCCTACTTTTTGTAACATTCTGAAAAATCTCATAATTATTTTGGACTAAGACGTCAATTTTGAAAGATGAGGGATCAAGAATATTTTCAAGACAAATGATAGGAAAAATGAAATAAGAAAATAAGGCATCTTATGTTAAGAAAACAAAAAACTCCATCCCACAAGGAAAGAAGAAAGAAAGTGTAAGCATTCCACATGGGTATAAAATAGGAAAGAGACCTTTCCTCCCACATTGGAAATTTATAAAAATTGGAAAATCTTTATAAGGAAGAGAGTTTCCATAGAAATATTCTTATGTGGCTAAACACTATCAGCAGTCCTATCGGAGGGTGCAAACTGTAGCATTCGTTAATTCTTAAACCCGAAAACCTGACCCATTTCCAATTTTCGGTTTTATTCATAAGTATATAATATATATATAGGGGTGAGTTCTAATGAAAACTACCTCTTAAAGAGAAAACTTAAAAACTCCTAAAAACTTATAAAAAACTATTTTTAACTTTTAAATTTTTTTTTTGAAGTTTATTTTTTTTCCGTTATTCTTATATGTTGTTATTGGTTCCAAAAAAAAAAAAAAAACTTGTCGGTAACCTCGTCGGTATAGTGCGCATGTGTGTGCATTGCATATATGCAAAAGTGTTTGTATTGCATAGAATACAACACTATTATACATATTTGATACTCACCATTGTATATATGCAATATAAAACTAATACACACATCGAATACACATTAGTACCTATGTGTAATACAACATTAACACACATGTACACCACATCGACTTTTATTTTATTATTATTATTTTTTCATATAATACAATACTACTACACATATACAATACACAAATATTGAATATATGCAATAAAACACTAGTAAACTCAAAAATACATAGTAATACACATGTGTAATACAATGGTATCGCACAGTAACACGTATGTGCATTACAACGGTTTTTTTTGTAATTTTTTTTATATTTTTCGAGTGAAATATAAGAAAATATAAGAATAATGGCTAAAATAGAATTTTGAAAATATTTTTTTATTTTTAATTAAAAATAATTCTTTAGGAGTTTTTAAGTTTTCTCTCTAAAGATGAGTTGTCTCTTGATCCTCTCCCTATATATATATATATATAATGTTATTAATTAATTTTCGTTGCACGTATGTTATGTGCCATTCGTCATCTTTAATTATGTGAATTCGTATTTGCATTCGTTAAACCAGCCCGGTTTATCACTTCAATGTATTATTGTTTATCGTTTATTAGTTATATAACATTCTCGATGATTCACGTCTATCGGTTGTTCGTTTTCAATTCATTTTGTTCAAATAGCAATTTTCGAGATTTTAAACGACTTATAGACTATTCGGGTAAAATATGCAAATATCCAAGATATATAACTTTCATTTCAAATATCAATATCCTTCATAGCTCAAGGTTCAAAATGAAAATTTATTATTAATTCTATTTTAAAAGAACATTAAAAGTACGATGATGGTCGGGTATTATGTTTATATATTAGTATGTTAATTGTATAGTTTTATTTAGTTTATTGTGTGAACTTTGATACTTCAGACGTGTTATTGTGTTTCAGGTCATTGAGTACTAAAGATATTAACTGGAGGCAATTATGAGCATGCTTTAAATGGTTAGGATTTAATAGGCGCGGAGTTAAACAATAACTAGATTTTTATAATTGTTTACTACAACAATATAATGGTGGAACGAAAATAATGTGAATTAATTCTCACATCCATGTGATCTGCAACGTTCAATAATTGAAACAAGAAAAAGGTTGCTTCAAAGATAAATGGATGGTTCACAATTTGTGTCAGAAAGTAGCTCGAGCAACAAGAAAATAATAGAAAGAAAAAAAAATATCAGATAAGTGGGGCACTTGGGCTTAGCATTTAACAGCCCATTAGGCAAGTGGATCTTGGGCTGTGAATTAAATAAATATAAAAGAAGTCTGCCAAAAGAAAAGGAAGTAGGAGGTTATTATTTTTGGATGATTGTTATTTTGACGGCGGAAGGACGAGGTCACGGGAAGGAGTTTTTCAAAGGCAGATATTGATATTCATTCAACTTGACTTCCAATCCATATCCATGGCCTACAAAACATCAAGTGAAGACCAAATTGTAACATTTGAGCCAAAACAAGATACACCTCAGTACGTATTTATCGATTAAGCAAATAAACGCTTATTGTGTAACAAACGAACGGTTAACCGAACGGGTCGGGTTATGACCCAGAAATCCCGGGGGGCCATCTATAAGTGATATACGTTTAATACAAGCTAAAATATTAGTAATATGGCCTTAGTTCGATAGCAAACAAGTTAAACGAAAACATGCTCGTTTAATTACCCGCTATAGATTTAAACGCGAAAGATAGTTACAAACCAAACATTGTATCATCCGTTAAGCCGAAAAAGACTTACCAAACACTTATTGGAAAAGTTTTAAGCGATCCGTGAAAATATTTTTGATTTTTACAAACATATAGTATGTTTTTATAATTTTACTCAAAACTAGCCGAAAAACACTCGTTTTCGCACTGTTTAACGCACCCGATAAGTTTTTCGCACCAAAAACCGAACCCGAACTAAATTTAGACCGGGGCTTTTCGTATTTGGGCTTGAAAAATTGGGCCAAATTGGGCCCAAAGTGGGCCCATATGGAGTTCCGATCGCAGCAGCCCACCCCACCCCCTATTTTTTTTATAAAACTTGTTATGTAAGCTTTTTTATTCATTTCATTTGATAAAGTCTGAGCAGCTGCAAGTCAGTTTTTCCAGAAACTCTCCAAAACCCTAAGGTAACAACTTAAATAAGCTACTTTTACACTTGTTTAACCTTGATTAATACCATAAAAACATGTCTTAATTGCTAAAAATCATTCCTAACCGTGTAAAAATCCTAAAAATGGTCCATAAACATGTTTTTATCATACACATGGTAAGGAACCTGGTTTGATAGTTTTTTTGGCCATAAACACGGATTAAAGGGTTGAAACGACATTTTTACGGTTTAAAAGTTTGTTTTTGTGCACTAGCCGAAACCCTAAGTTAAAGGGCTGTTCTATTGATGAAACTTTCTTGGTTTGTGATATAGGACTTGTATCTAGCCTACATAGGAGCACAAGAGCTTGAAAAGTTGATTAGGAAGGCGGAAACGAACCAAAACCGCTAAGGTAATGCCGAAACACTCGCTTACGGGCTGTTTAGGTTAAGGTTGTGATGTGCATATTATTAGGCCTTGAAATTTTTCAAGAACATCAGGGACCATGTCAATGAGTCTCTGTTCAAATTTGGTAATTTTCCGACCATCCGAGAATATTTAGCGAATTTATTACCGAATTGGGATGTTTATTTGGGAAAAATAGCTAAAATACTTCAAAACTTATGAAATTTTTCTGAGAACTCATATTTGATGTATTTTGATCACATATGAATTTTGGGATCATTTGGAGAAGTCTAAAGGTGTTTTGTGAATATGCGTTCGTGTGAATTTTTATAGCTGAATTTGGGCCGAAAAGAATATCGCACGAGCTTTTTACATTCTGGAATTGATACAGGTTATTTTGGGACATGATTTGAGTATTCAGGAATTTTTATGGAATTTTTGGAAATTTTTTGGGATAAACGGACGATTTTCAGGCGAAATATAGCTGATAAAATGAATTTTTTATAAATTAATAAATCAGTAAATAATTCCATAAATATTTTTATAAAAATCTACATATTTTAATTGATAAGTGGCTAAATTTTCACAATTTAATGATTAACAGTTAATTAATTATGCTAATTTGAAGATTAAACAAATTTAGTTTTCATAAAAACCGGCAAGTTCGTGATTAACGAACCTGCGGGAATATCAAAACACCAAGAGTGATAAAAAAATCATATTTTTGGACTAATTAATTAAAAACGAACTTTTCTATGAGAAACCTGGACAATCCGGATGGATTGTGCGCGATTCTTCTTAAATCAAACTGAATAAACGGAAACGGGCCCCGAGGCTAATCCGGGACCCTAGTATGTGACCCTTCTTATAACTTAATCATTTTATTAACCAATACATTTACCCAAGCTTATTTCCCCATAACTGTTTTCTGAATGCGTAAACGAACAACTTGACTCCGCTGGGAAAACGAGAATCTAAGCCAAGTTCGGTTTTAAGTATTAGACATTGAACAACATCACAACCTAAGCCTATTGCCACTTTCTGGGCGTTCCAGCTATACCCAGATTAGTTATGCAGCCCAGTCTAGTATTGAGATTATAATAATATTAAAATATTAATATTATTATAATATTGATTATAGGAAACTGAGATTGCAAGTTATACAAACCTTAAACCGACGTGCTACTGATTATCTACTAAACAGTGAGTTTCATGACCCCACTCTTTAAACAGTTTTACGAACTTTTGGGGTGAAAAACATGTTTGATTATGAATACATATCTGAAACTTGTAATGATGTGAATTATCTAAGTGCTAACACACGGAAGTCCCCACGATCACAGTGATTAACTTCGAGCCGGTGGCTTGTGAATAGTACTATTGGTTTGACAAACCCAAACGGAATCGGCCTGGTTGCCGTGTCACATAGCGCCGTTTGCACATGACCATATTTATACAAACAGGCTATGTAGTGTTATACATAGCTACCGGGGCATGTTGTGGGCAGAAGGGGAGCCACAATGGTTGATTGAGCGTGGGAAATGGATGCACGCAGCACATACAGTCAAGGCTTCACTGTAGCTTAGCATAATTACATCATTTACATACATACATACTTATTTCATGATTACAGGTGTTAACTTGTGAATACTCATTACTGTTTTCTTGAAACTCGTGAAACTCACCAACTCTAGTAGTTGACCCGTTTTAAATTGCTTTTCAGGAGTACCTAAATCAGAATGATTTGGTGATTTGTTACTTGCCCAAGGTGTGTGGTTGATGCTATGTGAATGGAAGCAAGGAAGATAGTAGTAAGATCGTATGGTTAACGAACTAGTTTGGTTTGTATCACCTAGACTGTAAAACGATGACAAAACAAGGAAATGTAATATATTGTAAATTAGTTTGTAATGTTTCTTTATAAACAATGTGTTGATATCAGAGGTGTCTGTTACATTCCCGTTTTACGCTTCCGCATTGTGCTAGTCGGGGTGTGACACAAATTATCACCATGAGCGGCTAGTCTCCTCGACTCATACCCTGGATGTAAAGTATTGTACTTGTTCAGTTTTTCTCATGTTTTAATAACTAAATATTTGTAATTATTAATTGTCGATCTATGAACATTGATGTTTGATATTATTGTGCACTAAGTCGGTTTAGGTTTATTTTGATCAGAACGATTAGTTTGCCAGTTTCTGTGATATGTGTTCATAGGGTTATATTAATTAGTTTGGATGTGATAAAGCATACAATTGACCTTAGTTGAGTCACGCTGGCAGGGACCGTTTGATAACCAGTGCCGTGTGTTAGCGATTGTTGATACCTAAGGTTTAACTAGTTGATTAACCAGATTCAATTATTAATATTTAATCTTTTAAATGACATGAGATTGCTGATTGTTACATGTTTGAACCCCGAGTGTGATTTGCTTTTGTGAATTGTTTGAACTTTAAAATAATTGTTTGTTTGACATTAAAACTAAATCATTACTAGTGTGATCAACACTTTTAATAGCTACATCATAATGTTAGGAATTAGTTTCACATTACACTGACCACATACTCCTCATGGTTCGACACCTTACTTACCCTGACTAGTTTAAGGTGATTAGGACACTGAATTAATTGTTTTTGACTATATACCAACAGTCTAGCATCAAAATGGCGCCGTTGCCGGGGAGTTAGTGCGCTTAGTGTTTTTGTGATTAATTGATTTCTTGAGTTAATTTAGTTTAATTTAGTTGTTATTTTTATTTTTAGCTTAGTTATTTTATTTTCCCATTTTACGTGGGGTGTGTTATTTGTGCAGGTAACAGGTTTATGCACAACCGCCATTTAGGAAGAAATTCCCCATTGATTTACGAGCCAGAAATTGAACGTGTAGTTCGGCAGAACCGAGCCCAAAACAGAGAATCAGACATGAACGGTCAGAATCAAAATCAGAACCAAAACCCACCACCTGATATTTTCCAACCAGAACAAAGCCCACCTAACACCCAAAATCCACCAAACAATGACCAGTTACCACCTATCAACACAAACCAACAACCACAAAATTCAGCCCGACAATCCAGAAACCAAAACCAAAACCCTGACAAACCCGGGCCATCAGCTCCAAACAATACCCCATGTAACACCGTGAAAATACCCCATCTAGTTTTGGGCTAAAACTGCAAATTCTGAAAGTTAAAGGACTGAAAATGAAAAATTTGGGTTTTGAGACCCATCGCCCTACACGATGGTCTCCTGAATAACTCCGTCGCGCTATGTGACAGAGAATCACACAATTCAAGAAAAAGAGGGGCGCCGCGCTACGCGACGGGCAAACTCAACTGGTTCATCGCGCTACGCGATGACCAGGTTAAGTAACCCGGGACACGTGGCCAACCACGTGTCAACACGTGGCAGCTTCTGATTAATTGCGGCGTCGCGCTACGCGACGACCTTGGGGAAAAGGCCATCGCGCTACGCGATGGTCTGCAAAACTCACCTATAAAAAGGCAGCTACGGGTTCGAGCCATTTCATCCCATTTCACCTTCATTTCACACACTTAACCTAGGTACTCATGCCAAGAGCATTCTAGGGTGTTGAGAGCCGTTTTCGTGAAGAACCGGGGTGTTGTTACGCTGTTTAACGAGCTGTTAATCATATAATCGAAGAACAAGCCGAACTTCTACTGATTTCTTAGCTCTTAAGTTCCATAAAGCCGATTAAGGTAGGATTAAGGTTAAGTTACTTTACTAGTTACTTTAAATACATAAGATATAGCTTGGTTAAGGGTATAGTCGTTAAACTGTAATTATTTTACAAGTGATGTTTTATAAAGCAAAGACGTTGCTTCCACGTGAAGTAATGTTATCAAAACTATTATTTTGATGGGCATGTAGTAACTGGAAGGGGGGTATCATTAGTAGACTCTTCTTGCCTAAGGAAAGCAATTCGTACAAATCTTAATCAACCGCGGGACCCGTTTGCTTACCTGGAGAAGTTTGCCAACGTGATATCCTTTATTAGGCCAAAGCGTGCTATTCCAAACGTCATATGTAAATTCAAAGTATTTTCATAAAACGACTTTAACGATACTAAGGTTAGGACAGACCTACGAGTCTGCTGAAACTGAATCAGACTTCAAGTCTGCTGATCAGACCTCGAGTCTGCTGAAACTGAATCAGACTTCAAGTCTGCTGATCAGACCTCGAGTCTGCTGAAACTGTAACAGACTTAAAGTCTGCTGAATGATACCAACTAGGTACTTATGCATACCTATTATGAATATAGGTTACTAGCATATTGAAGTCAAGGAGGTTGATATTTCCTACTGATAACATAATGTGAACACGTTAACCTTTTACTGTCTGAACTGATTTTACTCTTGTAATAGATAGGTTGTTTATTACAAAGAGTCTGATAAATGTTTGCATGAGATATAATGTCTAAAATCGTTATAATACAAAATAGATAATAAAAAGCAACTCAGACCGAATACACATGTGTCTGGATCCAAACATAACTGATAATTGGCATACAAAACCAAGTCAGTCATAACCGGTTCTCCAACAGGGTTATATAGCCTAGGGGAAGGTTGTCTCCGAACAGGGGCTATATACTCGGGGAACCTTTGAATTGTGTGTGTAGGGCAGTGGTATAAATCCCGGGAATGGAAAGGCATTCCTGCTGAGTTTGTGAAACAGAAAACTATGTTTGTATTTAACGACTGTTATAAATGTTTTATCGAGTCAACGTTTCACCAGCATATAGCTGACGTGTTTTTCCACCCTTGCAGGTAACTAGATGATAATAGATGATATACAAGGATTGGAGTCATAGAAGATCGCTCGAGATGGTTCGTTTTTAATATTTCAAATTCTTGTATTATTAATATCACGATTTTGTAAACTTGAAACTCGGTGTTTAATTCCCAAGTAATTTTGATAATGTAAATTAATATTTAAAGACTTCAGCTAAAATGAACCCGCTACTCTGATATATTTACAAAACAGGTACCAACTGCTTGTCACATTCCTAGGCCCTGGATTGGGGTGTGACAGGTTGGTATCAGAGCCATCGGTTTCAGCGAATTAGGTATTAAAATTAGTACCTAAGCTTTAACCATTTATTTGATAAGTAGGGATAAGTTATGATTGGTAGTCTGCCTATCCCTAAGTTATTATATATACAGACGTCTTACAATAACTACTACGGACAAAAACGTCGGGTCGCAAGGCGATTTAATCCTGACCCCAATGCTGAGCCGTCTGACCGAGTTAGCACAAATTTTGTTCTTAAGTGGCCTACTGTTTCGGTAAATCCGACTGAACCGGTGCACGTAAACTCGGCTGATCTGAATCCGATGAATCTAAACCAGTTAAACCCTGTTGATCAAATCGATCCTTACTTGGCTTACGGAAGCCAACCAATTTATGCTCCGGGAAGTCCAGAAATGCCAATAGAAATATCCAGTGACACTTCTGAAAGTGGTCCAATGATCGGTACCCCGAACTATTATCCATATGATTTGGAAGTTCAAAGTAGAGTCAAACAAGAAACTAGTTCTGAATCCTCGAGTTGGATGAATTGTCATTCAAACCAGAGTTTATGGCATTTTGGATCACCCCCACCAGGTGCTCAAACCATAGCTGAACCAAGTCGAAGATCAGTTTATTATTCTGATAATCTTAATTTTCCACCGTATCGTGGACCTGTACCAACCATAGCTGAACAAGCAAACGAGATACGGGAAGAAGCCCGATTGATTGAAGAATTTTATACAACCAACCTTCCTGATGAGGAAATGCAGACATATATAGCTAATCCTCACTTGTATCCGAGAGAAAACGCTTATCTTTTTCCTTCGGCATCCGCACTGGTAGGGTATCCCAACCCACCCAACTCGGTGATGGGTGAATTAAGAAAGGAAAGGATCAAGAAGAAAAAGATGGGCGATAAGATCATAAAAAAATATGATAAAATGAAGAAGATGGTTAAGAAATGGACCAAAGATTAGAATTATATAACTAATGTTGTATTTCTATCTTTTTGTAATACTAAGAATAAAAGTTTGCGTATTGAGTTTTAAATTCATGTATTTATATGATTTACAGAATGTCTGAACAACGAGAAACCCGAGTCAGTCAAGGCAGTCAAGCTGATAAAGCAAAGACCCCTGAAAATAATAATTTACTGCCTGAAGAATACATTGGAGAAATTCGTGATATGATAAAAGAAACAGTTTCTCCATTAATCAAAGAAGCTGTGACTCCTCTAATAAAAATTGTTCAAGACCACACCGCGAATTCAAAAAGTGTGGCTAGGTCAAAATCAAGATCAATTAAACAACCAAGTCATAGCATATCTGTTCATTATAAACCAAAAGATTCAAAAAGGACGAAGGATGATAAAACAAAGGAACTGAAAGATAAAGGATACGAGAGTTCTACTGCTGATTATGAGCCAAGACAAACAAAGAAAAGGAAAGTTAATACGGGATGTACGTTTAAGGACTTTCAAGTATACAAACCAAAAGAATTTTATGGTGATAAAGGTGCAATTGTTACTCTTCGTTGGCTCGAGGAAATGGAATCAATAATTATTATTAGTAAGTGTACCGAAGAGGAGAGTATCCAGTACTCGTCCCAGATGTTTAAGGGAGAGGCGTTGGAATGGTGGAATACGTTGATAGACGTGAAAGGAAGAAGTAATTTGTATAATCTTGAATGGGAAATTTTTAAAGAACTGATCAAACAAAGATTTTGTCCTATCCATGAGGTTGATCAGATTCAAACCAAGCTTTGGAACCACAAGGTTATTGGCACCAATATCAAGGAATACAATACTAAATTCCTTGAGTACTGCAGGCTTGTTCCACATCTTGTTACTCCCGAATATAACAAGGTGACTCGATATATTTATGGTTTTCCAAAAGAAATCCGTGATCATGTGAGATCACACATGCCTGCAATGACCGAGTCTGCTATTGAGCTAGCTGGATATTTGATGGATAGTATGATTAGAAATCGAGAGGAGGAAAGGAAGATGATGACTGAGAAGAAGCGTGAAGTTGATGAGAAAAGAAAGTTTGAAAGAGGGATGGAGAGGTCGGCCGCATTTAACCGAACGATGTGTAAAAACTGTGGTAAGCGACATGATGGGAGGTGTTTGAAGCCTACACTGAAAGTTGATGCTCGCAAGTTTGATCCGTATTTAACTTGCAATTTTTGTGAACGACCAGGACATAAGGAGGAGGATTGTAGGAAAAAGTCGATCATCTGTTTTGATTGTGGTGAGAAAGGGCACTTTAGTGCGGAATGCACTAAGAAGAAACAGGCAGTTGGAGGCGCCAGTGGTAGTGGTGCCAGGAATGAAGCCAAGAGGGGAAATGCCCGTGCATTTATGCCTAACACTCAAAAGGCGGGAGAATTGCCAGATGTGATTACTGGTACGTTTCCTATCAATAACGTTTATGCTAGAGTATTGTTTGATTCTGGAGCTAATCAAAGCTTTATAGATTATAAGTTTTGTAATCTGTTAAATGAAACTCTAGCTAAACTGAATAATCAGTATGAAGTAGAAACAGCTAATGGAAATTTAATCCAAATATCTGAAGTATTAAGTAGTTTTATTTCCTTAGCTGGGTATGAGTTACCAGTACAACTTCTACCAATGGAGTTAGCTGAATTTGATGTTATTTTAGGGATGGTCTGGTTAGCTGCCAACCAAGCCCGAATACTATGTAATGAAAAGGCTATTGAATTCTAATTCCAAACAATAAAATGATTCGTATAGCTGGTGATAAAGAATCTGGTAAAAATAGGAATCATTTCAAAAATAATAGCTAGTCATTGTTTGGGAAAAGGTTGCTTAGCATTCATGGCTTATGTAACCAAGGAACCCGAGCTTAAGAAATTAGAAGAGGTCCCAATTGTTGTTGAATTCAAAGATGTATTTCCTGATGATTTGCCCGGAATTCTGTCCGATCGAGAAGTTGAGTTTAGAATCGACTTAGTTCCTGGAACAGCTTCGATTGCTAAATCACCTTATCGATTAGCACCAACTGAAATGAAAGAGTTGAAGAAGCAATTAGATGAATTGTTGGAGAAAGGATTTATACGACCAAGTTCTTCACCCTGGGGAGCTCCAATATTATTTGTTAAGAAGAAAGACGGATCAATGAGGATGTGTATTGACTATCGGGAATTGAATAAAGTCACGATCAAGAATCGATATCCGTTGCCAAGGATCGATGATCTTTTCGATCACTTACAAGGTGCAAGTTGTTTTTCCAAGATTGATCTTAGATCCGGGTATCATCAACTGAAGGTTCAGGAAGAAGATATATCCAAGACTGCATTCAGAACCCGATACGGACATTATGAGTTCACTGTTATGCCTTTTGGACTCACTAATGCTCCAACAGCTTTTATGGATATGATGAATCAAATCTGCAAACCTTATTTGGATAAGTTTGTTATTGTCTTTATTGATGACATTCTTATCTATTCCAAGACGAAAGAAGAACACCAAACTCATTTGAAAACCATACTCGAAACATTAAGGAAAGAGAAGCTTTATGACGAATTCTCAGAATGTGAATTCTGGTTAACCGAAGTACAGTTTCTTGGACATATTGTTAATGAGAAAGGTATTCAAGTAGATCCGGCAAAGATTGAAGCTATTACTAAATGGGAAAAACCCAAGACTCCGACTCAAATAAGAAGTTTTCTGGGGTTAGCTAGCTACTATCGGAGGTTTATACAAAATTTCTCACGAATAGCGGTTCCATTGACATCATTAACCCGAAAATCTGTTAAATTTGAATGGGGACCGAAGCAAGAAGAGCCATTTGAAACTCTTAAGTAGAAATTGACAAACGCATCTATCTTAGCCTTACCTGAGGGGCAAGATAATTTCATTGTATATTGTGATGCTTCACATACAGGAATAGGATGTGTTCTGATGCAAGAAAAGAAGGTAATTGCTTATGCTTCATGACAATTAAAGGTTCACGAGAAAAATTACACCACCCATGATCTGGAGTTGAGAGCTATAATTTTTGCATTAAAGTTATGGCGACACTATTTATATGGTGTAAAGTTTACAGTTTATACTGATCACAAAAGTCTGAAGCACATATTTTATCAGAAAGAATTAAACATGAGACAGAGGCGATGGATGGAAACGTTGAACGATTATGATTGTGAGATAGTTTACCATGAAGGTAAAGCTAATGTGGTAGCTGATGCTTTATGTAGAAAAGAGCACGAAAAGCCAAAAAGAGTACGAGCTTTGAGGTTAGACTCAAAATTGATCTATTAACTGAAATCAAGGAAGCTCAGAAGTTGGCACTAGAAGAAAATAACATAAAGGCTGAAAAAGAAAATGGAACAATAGATCAATTAGTTAAGGGCGATGATGATATACTTAGATTAGCGAAAAGAATCTGGGTACCAATGGTTGGGAATTTGCGAGAGAAGATATTAGAAGAAGCTCACAAATCCAAGTATATGATGCATCCGGGTAGTGATAAGATGTATCATAATCTTAAGGATGAGTATTGGTGGATCGGAATGAAGAAAGAGATTGCCTTGTATGTGGCTAAGTGTTTGACATGTTTGAAGGTTAAAGCCGAGCATCAAAAGCCGTTGGGTTTGTTAACACTACCTGAGATTCCGATTTGGAAATGGGATATGATTACCATGGATTTTATTATGAAGTTACCCAAGACGTGTCACACCCCGTTAAGCGAATTGCGGAAGCGTAAAACGGAAATGCAACAGATACAACTGGTATCAAATACATTGTTCATAAAGAAACATTACTAACTAATTTACAATATATTATATCGTTCTAACATCTTTTACAAACTAGGTGATACAATCAAACCGGTTCTTCAGTTACTTTACTTCTAACTCAAATGCCCATGACATCAATCACCAATCAGACACGTAACGCACAGGAAATTACTTCTCATATCTGATTACCTGAAAAGCATGTTAAAACAGGTCAACTACGAATAGTTGGTGAGTTTCATAAGTTTAACGAAATCAGTTCTGCGTACCACACAGTCATAGTTTGTATGTACGCGCGTATGTAAAAATATGTATTCCGTTTGTATAAATATGTACAGCCATATCCTTGTGTGTGCATATGCACACATGTAAGTTTATAATATAAATTCGAAATTTCGGTAAAATCGTGATTGTTTGTTCGTACTACCTGTTTCCAATTTCCGTGTTTAACCAACCACTGTGGACCCCCTTCCTCCCAGAACGGTTCCACATAAACTCAACCACTGTGGCCCCCCTTCCGCCCACAACGGTTCCGCGTTAACATCAACCACTGTGGTCCCCCCTCCACCCACAATGATTCCACGTAAACTCAAACATTATATAGTGTACACGCAAATAATTAGTATATTCTACACATAGTATTTCCTACGGCTAATCACATAGCATGTATATAGACACATATACACATATAGTCTTTATCACGTATCACCAAATACTGTGGCTCCCCATCCGCCCACAATACGTATAATCACATTATTTTCTTAACATTCATGTCATAATCAAGTTAGTTCGTTTAATAAGTTGCAGCAGAACTTGGCGCATAGGCCATACTCAACTTTAGTTTAGTAAGTTGCAGCAGAACTTGGCTCAAAGGCCATACTCAACTTTAGTTTATAAGTTGCAGTAGAACTTGGCTCATAGGCCATACTCAACTTTAGTTTAGTAAGTTGCAGCAGAACTTGGCTCATAGGCCGTACTCAACTTTAGTTTATAAGTTGCAGTAGAACTTGGCTCATAGGCCGTACTCAACTTTAGTTTATAAGTTGCAGTAGAACTTGGCTCATAGGCCATACTCAACTTCAGTTTATAAGTTGCAACAGAACTTGGCTCATAGGCCATACTCAACTTTAGTTTATTACTATTGGGGCCCCCCTTCCGCCCACAATAGCCCCATAATCATCACAGACCACGTTATCTCCATGGCCATTACAGACCACGTTGTCTCCCAAATTAGTTATGTTTAACATTACATAACGTGTTTGTATAAACATGCTGTCACGTGTAATTTCATTATGTTTTGCAAATCGTATTATCTCAACTCAATATATCAATCAACGATAATAATCATCTTTCATCAGCACGTAATCAATCATTATGTTTGTAGGAATTTTTCATATATGAAGGTTCAGGTATTTTTCTTTCTGAACCGTTTTCAGATAGATAATGCATATGAACATGCTTTTCACCCCAAAAGTTTGTAAACAGTTTGAAAAGAGGGGTCATGAAACTCACAGTTTTGTAGGCACTCAGTGCGAGGTCAGCCCGGGGTTCGTTTCCCTTGCTATCACTTAGTCCCTATAGTCCATATTATAATAATATTAATATTTTAATATTATTATAATCTCAGTACTAAACTGGGCTGTATAACTAATCTGGGTATAGCTGTAACGCCCAGAAAGTGGCCATAGGCTTAGGTTGTGATGTTGTTCAATGTCTAATACTTAAAACCGAACTTGGCTCAGATTCCCGTTTTCCCAGCTGGGTCATGTTGTTCGTTTACGCGTTCAGAAAACAGTTATGGGAAAATAAGCTTGGGTAAATGTATTGGTTAATAAAATGATTAAGTTATAAAGATGGATCACATACTGGGGTCCCGGATTAGCCACGAGGCCCGTTTCCGTTTATTCAGTTTGATTTGAGAAGAAACGCGCACAATCCACCCGGATTGTCCAGGTTTCTCATAGAAAAGTTCGTTTTTACTTAATTAATACGAAAATATGATTTTTGATCACTCTTGGTGTTTTGATATTCCCGCAGGTTCGCTAGTCGCGAACTTGCCGGTTTTTATAAAAACTGAATTTGTTTAATCTTTAAATTAACATAATTAATTAAGTGTTAATAATTAAATTATAAAAATTTAACCACTTATCAATTAAAATATATTTACTGATTTATTATAAAAATATTTCTAGAATTATTTTTATAAAAATATTTATAAAATATTTCTACATTTTATAAAAATACATTTTTATAAAAATTTATAAAAATATTTTTATAAAAATATTTCTAGAATTATTTACTGATTTATTAATTTATAAAAATTCATTTTGTCAGCTATATTTCGCCTGAAAATCGTCCGTTTACCCCAAACAATTTCCAAAAATTCCACAAAATTCCTGAATGCTTAAATCATGTCCCAAATAAACCTCTATCAATTCCAGAATGTAAAAAGCTCGTGCGATATTCTTTTCGACCCAAATTCGGCTATAAAAATCACATGAACGCATATACACAAAACACCTTTGGACTTCTCCAAATGTTCCCAAAATTCATATGTGATCAAAATACATCAAATATGAGTTCCCAGAAAAATTTCATAATTTTTGAAGTATTTTAGCTATTTTTCCCAAATAAATGTCCCAATTCGGTAATAAATTCGCCAAATATTCTCTGCTAGTCGAAAAAATACCAAATTTAAACAGGGACTTATTGAAATGGTCCCTGATGTCCCTGAAAAATTTCAAGGCCTAATAATATGCACATCACAACCTTAACCTAAACAGCCCGTAAGCGAGTGTGTCGGCATTACCTTAGCGGTTTTGGTTCGTTTCCGCCTTTCTAATCAACTTTTCAAGCTCTTGTTCTCCTATGTAGGCTAGGTACAGGTCCTATATCACAAACCAAGCAGGTTTCATCAATAAAACAGCCCTTTAACTTAGGGTTTCGGCTAGTGCACAAAAACGAACTTTTGAACAGTAAAAATGTCGTTTTAACCCTTTAATCCGTGTTTATGGCCAAAAAAACTATGAAACCAGGTTCCTCACCATGTGTATGATCAAAACATGTTTATGGACCATTTTTAGAGTTTTTACATGGTTAGGAATGATTTTTGGCAATCAAGCTATGTTTATATGGTATTAATCGAGTTTAAACGGGTTAAACTTAGCCAAAAAATGAAGCTTTTTACCTTGTTCTTGCTGGGTTTTGAGAGGACCAGGTTGTTCTACAGATTTCTGCACAAGAAAATGGCTTCAAAACTATCTTGGACTTGTTTAAATATGAAAAGTGTTTAAGGGGGGAAAAGTCTTCTTTGGAGGGCTGGGCTCGTTGGGTCCCCTTTTGGGCCCATTTGGCCCACTTTTCTCGATTTACGTGCCCAAACGTGAAATGCCGAGTCCAAATTTATTTCGGGTTCGGTTTCTGGCGACAAAAATATATCGGGTGCGACAAACGGAGCGAAAATGAGTGTTTTTCGGCTAGTTTTGTGTAAAATTATAAAAACATACTATATGTTTGTAAAAATCAAAAATATTTTCATGGATCGCTTAAAAAATTTCAAGTAAGTGTTTGGTAAGTCTTTTTTGGCTTAACGGATGATACAATGCTTGGTTTGTAACTATCTTTCGCGTTTAAGTCTATAGCGGGTAGTTAAACGAGCATTTTTTTGTTTAACTTGTTTGCTATCGAACTAAGGCCATATTACTAATATTTTAGCTTGCATAGATCATATATCACTTATAGATGGCACCCTGGGATATCCGGACCATAACCAGACCCGTTTGGTTATTCGTTTGTTCGTTACGCAATAAGCGGTTAAACGCTTATTCGAGTTTGTAAGTACTAAGGTGTACTCGGTTTTGCCACGGATGTCACAAGACGTGCCATGGTGTTACGTTGTCAATCATATCCGATAGAGATAGTCGTTTCACTTCTAACTTCTAGAGAAGTTTCCAAAAAGCATTGGGTACGCGGTTAAATTTGAGTACTGCTTATCATCCATAGACAATGGACAAAGTGAGAGAACAATTCAAACATTGGAAGATATGCTTCGCGCTTGTGTTATAGATCTAGGTGGAAGCTGGGATACTCACCTAGCGTTGATGGAATTTTCGTATAACAATAGCTATCACACAAGTATACAAATGGCTCCATACGAAGCACTATACGGCCGAAAATGTAGAACACCTCTATGTTGGTCTGAAATTGGTGATAATCAGTTATCAGGTCCCGAGATTGTTCAAAGAACAACTGACCAAGTAATACAAATTCGAGAAAGATTGAAAGCAGCACGTGACAGACAGAAAAGTTTTGCTGATGTAAGACGAAAACCGTTAGAATTCAAAGAAGGAGACAAAGTGTTGCTCAAAGTATCACCTTGGAAAGGTGTGGTTCGTTTTGGAAAGAAAAGGAAGTTAAGTCCACGTTTTGTTGGACCATTTAAAATTGTTGAAAGAATTGGTCCTGTAGCTTATTGACTTGAGTTACCCGAAGAAATGCAAGGAATTCATGATGTATTTCACGTATCGAATCTACGGAAATGTTTGGCTGATGAGACACTTGCTATGCCTCTAAAAGACGTACAAGTGAATGAGAAACTCAAGTTTGTAGAGGAGCCGATACAAATTGAAGATAGTCAAATCAAGTTTCTAAAGCGCAAAAGGTTGAAATTGGTCAAAGTAAGATGGAATTCCCAACGTGGTCCGGAATTCACTTGGGAACTTGAGTGTGAGAAGAAACGAAACTATCCACATCTCTTTGCATAAATCTCGAGGACTAGATGTTTCTAAAGGTGGGGAGGATGTAACACCGTGAAAATACCCCATCTAGTTTTGGGCTAAAAATGCCAATTTTGAAAGTCAAAGGATTGAAAATGAAAAATTTGGGTGTTGAGACCCATCGCGCTATGCGATGGTCTCCTTAATAACTTCGTCGCGCTACGCGACAGAGAATCACACAATTCAAGAAAGGGAGGGGCGCCGAGCTACGCGACGGCCAAACTCAACTGGTTCATCGCGCTACGCGATGACCAAGTTAAGTAACCCAGGACATGTGGCCAACCACGTGTCAACATGTGGCAGCTTCTGATTAATTGCGGCGTCACGCTACGCGACGGCCTTGGGGAAAAGGCTATCACGCTACGCGATGGTCTGCAAAACTCACCTATAAAAGGGCAGCTACGGGTTCAAGCCATTTCATCCCATTTCACCTTCATTTCACACACTTAACCTAGGTACTCGTGCCAAGAGCATTCTAGGGTGTTGAGAGCCGTTTTCGTGAAGAACCGGGGTGTCGTTACGTTGTTTAACGAGCTGTTGATCATATAATCGAAGAACATGCCGAACTTCTGCTGATTTCTTAGCTCTTAAGTTCCATCAAGCCGATTAAGGTAGGATTAAGGTTAAGTTACTTTACTAGTTACTTTAAATACATAAGATATAGCTTAGTTAAGGGTATAGTCGTTAAACTGTAATTATTTTACAAGTGATGTTTTATAAAGCAAAGACGTTGCTTCCATGTGAAGTAATGTTATCAAAACTATTATTTTGATGGGCATTTAGTAACTGGAAGGGGGGTATCATTAGTAGACTCTTCTTGCCTAAGGAAAGCAATTCGTACAAATCCTAATCAACCGCGGGACCCGTTTGCTTACCTGGAGAAGTTTGCCAACGTGATATCCTTTATTAGGCCAAAGCGTGCTATTCCAAACGTCATATGTAAATTCAAAGTATTTTCATAAAATGACTATAACGATACTAAGGTTAGGACAGACCTACGAGTCTGCTGAAACTGAATCAGACTTCAAGTCTGCTGATCAGACCTCGAGTCTGCTGAAACTGAATCAGACTTCAAGTCTGCTGATCAGCTGCTGAAACTGTAACAAACTTAAAGTCTGCTGAATGATACCAACTAGGTACTTATGCATACCTATTATGAATATTAAATCAGCTCGAAAGAGTTTTGAAAAGATGTGTTGAAACGAACTTGGTTCTTAGTTGGGAGAAGAGCCATTTTATGGTCCAATAGGGGATTGTGTTGGGCCATGTTATGTCGAGTTGTGGGATCGAGGTGGACCGAGCTAAGGTTCAAGTTATTTCCACTCTACCTCATCCCACCAATGTCAAGGGCATTAGATCATTTTTGGGGCATGCCAGGTTTTATAGGAGGTTTATTAAGGGTTTTAGTGACATTACCAAACCCTTATGTAACCTATTATTAAAGGATGCCCCGCTTGACTTTAATGTGAATGTGCTAAGGCCTTTGACATTTTGAAACAGAAATTAGTGGAAGCCCCGATTTTGCAATCACCCAATTGGAATTTGCCTTTCGAAATAATGTGTGATGCGAGTGATTATGCCTTTCAAATTTGCCCATTGCCATATACTATGTGAGTAAAACCCTCTCGGGCGCTCGGTTGAATTATACCACAACTGAGAAGGAATTACTTGCTGTAGTATATGCTCTAGATAAATTTCGGTCTTATATTTGGGGTAGTAAAGTCATTATTTATTCTGACCATTTGGCTGTCAGGTACCTCATGGATAAGAAGGACGCGAAACCGCGGTTGATAAGATGGGTTTTGCTTCTGCATGAGTTTGATCTAGAGTTTCGGGACAAGAAAGGTAGTGAAATGTTGTTGCAGATCACTTGTCCCGAATCATGGTGGAAGATGGAGACAAGGACATGCCCATTAACGAGTCCTTTCCAGACGTACAAATCATGGCGATGTCCCAAAACCCTTGGTTTGCTCACACTGTTAATTTTAAAGTTGCAGGTGATTTACCAGAGCATTGGCCAAGGAGGAAGCACTTGATGTCACAGGCGAAACAATATATTTGGGATGACCCGAATTTGTTCAAGATTGGGGCAGATCAGATGATTAGACGATGCATACCCGAGGAAGATGCGAAAGATGATGATTTGCTGATGTAGACAACAATTAGGATCTCTAGATGTTACAGCTTGTGTCTCAATGTGCAGAATCCAATGATAGTGAACAAAACAAGTAAACATTAAGCATCATATTCATTGCTAACTTCAAAGATTACAAGATATGACTCTATAGAAACTTTTTTTCTCTACTCTCTCACTCTAACATTCACCAAAAGTCACTTTAATAATGCATAAGTCCCCTATTTATAGGAAACAACTAACAAAGCACCAAGTCTGTATAAGATATACTGCGCATAAGTTATGCGGCAACTTATGCGGTACTTGGGACTTATGCGTTAAACTCACATACAAATCATACATTTGACAATTCTAGCCCTATACAATCATATCTAATACATCTAAGACCCTAGCAATAGACATTATGCTCTAACAAACTCCCCCTTGGATGTTGCTAGGTCTTCGATCTTCAGTTTGTAGTCTTTCATCCCAAAAACCCTTTCTCGATATTCCCTCCTCATATACTCCCATGAACGTTTATTTGAGGGCTTCTGATTAGTGGGAATAAATACTCCAACACCCTTGTATTGGAATTTCTTCAAATACGCAATCCTTATCTTCTCTTTAATCTCCTCCTCTCTTTCCCTCTCCTTCTGAGCTTCCTCTTCACCCATATCAAACCACTTACTCTTCCATACTTCAGTAGAATGAATTTTATACTTATAACAAATCTTGATCACTTTCTGATATTGCATAGAAGACGCATGATATTTATCACATGAAACTTGTATCTTGCACTTATGTAGCGTCTATATGTCCTTCTCCGAGCAGTTCACCAACCACATAGGAGCCATCACATCTATCACGTCCCATACTCCGTCTCGTTTCAACACAATCTGAGCCTCACCCCTATTTTCATCATAACACCACCAACGAAAATAAACATGGAAGTCTTGCTCCATAGGGTACATATGAATCACTTTAAGAGTTTCAGGTTGCTTATATCTCCAGGTTTTCACAAAATCATTTGTATCATGATCTTTCTTTATTTATGAGACATGAAGATACGGTGTTTGAGGAGTCTAGCTTCTGAATCTGCATTTTTCTTGACGCTTAATAAAATCCCAAAACTCCTTCACCGGCCCATGTTTAGGACAATAAAGTAACTCCTTTTCAACTATGTCTATGACGTCCATCCACGGTAAAGATTTCAATTCACATAGGCTTTCAAAATACTGTACGCCAAATGATCTTCTCACGGCAATCTTTCTAATCTTTTTCAAGTAAGCTATACTCACGCCCTTCCATCATAGTTTTATTTTCAGCGTTTATTATGACTAGTGTTAAGTCAGTCATTGGTATTGTTTGTTGATACCTCTTCATACAAGTATTCGAGCAGACTTTACTTAGAATATTTTCAATGTATTTTCAACTGAAAATAGAAACTAGAAATCAATACAGAAATCAGAAATTTTCAATGTATTTTGTTTGTTGATACCTCTTGATCATCCATCTCTTCAGATCGGGACTCAATCACACGTTAACCCTTCCAAGCTTCAACCTTTGTCACAAAACCTTCAGTCCTGTGGCCTACAGAGAGCTTATGAAGCTCTTATACCACTTGTCAGAACCGGACCTAGTGTAAACCTATATAGGTTGACAAGAGCACCCCAGATCTAATAACTCAAGGCCACTTAAATATCCCAACGGAATCCGTATATTCAAGGGTTGGGAACGAAGGTTTGAATAACAATAAATAATTAGTAATCAATATGGTAGACAAAGATTCACTATTATTGAATAATCGTTAATGGAACAGTGATTTAATGCAGGGAATGTCTAGGGTTTCATGACGACAGCTGTATGAGGTTACACAAAGAGAATATTCGCTCAGGAGCTAGTGCCCTCGTATTCAGCAAAATGTCCGTCCTTACATTGTAAACCTATGACACTATTTATAGGCCCAGACATTCCTTCTAGAAATCCTAATGATTGCATAATGAATGACATAAATAAACACAAGTGTAAACAAGTCTTCGAGTATGATATATCCTAGTTGAGCAGACTTGATATGCACATCATGCTCGATACAAGTATTCGAGCAAACTTTACTTAGAATATTTTCAGATAGAAAATATTCTCCTCCAGCAGACTTCAATCTTCATGACATACTCTTGCTTTGCTCGAATAAGTCCTACGAGCAAACATGTTCTTCTAGATCTCTTATATCCTGCCTTAGTGACTTATTGAGAACAATCTTCAGCATACTCGGGTGTGAAGCTTGCTTGGGACTACTTAAAGTATATACTTAGAACATTTGAGATCTTTCTTTATTGTATCCATGCTCGACCCACCAATGTGCTCGGAACACTTGGTTTAAGCTGGATAGATCAAGTTGTTTCCTCGATTGGCAATCCATACTCGATGAAGAACATCCTTTCTTGATGAAGTGTAGCTTGCTCGAAGCCTTCAACACTTAGAAGAAATTCCAGAATATAGTCTTATAGCCATAAGACATCATGCTCGAAGTAGTGAAATCATGCTCAAAAGTCCAAGCTTGCTCGAAGTCCATACTTAGCCATTTCTTTGAGGAGGTTGAGAAGATTCCAATCTTCCTTTGTAAATATCCAACTCAACGCAATGTAAATAAGTAAAAACGAGAGAGAAATCATCGGGTTAAGGGATGTGACGGCTTGGAATGCAATGTTTCAGTAACCTCTAGGGTTTGGAGTTATGATATGTTTATGTAATCAATATATCACTTGTAGAACAAGAAACCGACTTGATTTGATAAACGAATAACGTATTAATGACAAAATCGAGCCTTGTAATCTTCGATATATCGATATAAATACAGAGAATGAACCTAGACATTATTCCCTAGTAGATTAATAACTTGTTGCTCAATTTTTGTGATTTAGGGTCGTTTAGGGAAAGATTTAGCATTAAACGAATATCGAACCCAAATTAGCTGGTCTGGTCTACTTCACGTTGCACGAAGGTCTAGCCCTTCCTCCTTCTTCCGCGCGAAGGATGGGCGTTTACCAAATTTTTATTTTTGGAAGTTTTGGTCCCTGAAGTTCCGAAAATGCATTTTTAAGCCATTTTAAGCGATTTTAAGAGTTTCTAAGGGCTATTTGGCACAAATGAAAGTTAAGGAATTATAAACTAAGTCAAACACAATTAATTTACTAATAATTGCATAGTATTGATAAGAAAGATCCAAATACATTCCCAAATCGGGTAAACAAATACGAATACGAATACAGATAAACTAAAATGCTATAGTATCCCTTGCTTTTGGGAATTTCGTCCCTAAATTAGAGAATTAACTGTAGCTAACAAATGAGGATATTTCTCTTTCATTTGATCTTCACGCTCCCAAGTAAACTCTACGCCTTGCTTAGATTCCCAACGAACTTTAACCAATGGTATACGGCTTCGTTTAGTGACTTTATCCCTGTGGTCCATAATCTCAACAGTCTTTCTACAAAATTCATGCTCACATCAATACAAAATTCGTCAAGAGGTATTTGAAAATTACCCTCATCAAGACACTTCTGCAAATCCGATATGTGAAACACCGGGTGATGTTTGAGAATTCAGTAGGAAGTGTGAGCCTATAAGCAACAGGACCAATTCTATCGAGGATTTCAAAAGGACCAACAAAACGAGGAGATAACTTCCCTTTATTTCCAAATCTAGAAACTCCTTTCCACGGAGATAGTTTCAGAAGACCACGATAGCGATTAAATTCTAGAGGTTTCCTTCATTTATCTGCATAACTCTTTTGACGACTACGAGCGGTGACGAATTTGAGGAATACTCTCAGTCGTTTCTTGAACTAATTCGGGACCAGTAATTTGAGACTCCCCGACTTTGTTCCAAAAAATCGAAGAACGAGACTTGCGACCATAAAGGGCTTGGAAAGGTGTCATTCCAATGCTAGAGTGAAAATTGTTGTTATAAAAGAATTCGATGAGCGGTAAATGAATATCCCAATTGCCCCCAAAATCGAAGACATAAGAGCGAAGCATATCTTCTAGAGTTTGAATCGTATGCTTAGACTTACCATCGAATTGTGGATGAATAGATCCAAACGAGTTCCCAAGGCTGACTGAAGTGACTTCCAAAAACGAGAAGTAAAATGACCGTCTCTATCGGAGATAATGGTTAAAGGAGTTCCATGATGACGCACTATCTTCTCCATATAAATTCGCACCAATTGATCCACGGAATACATTTCCTTTATGGGTAAGAAATGAGTGGATTTTGTCAAACGATCAATGATTACCCAAATATTATCATGTTGCTTGGAAGCTTAGTAATAAAGTCCCTAGCAATATCTTCCCATTTCTCTACGGGAACGGGAGGTTGTTCGAGTAAACCAAAAGGTCGACAATGCTCGGCTTTTACTTTAAAATACGTGAGACATTTCGAAACATAGAGAGAAATGTCTTTCTTAATTCCGGGCCACCAATAGATAGAACAAAGATTAGCGTACATTTTATCCGCACCGAGATGAATAGAATAATGTGACTTATAGGATTCTTCCATAATGAATGTGCGAAGATTATCACGATCAGGGCTTAGGTTCCAGTTGAGATTCTGCACCACACGACATCTCGTCATACATGTTGCCTTCGGTGACGGATTCGTGTTGGGCATTAAGAATACGCTCTTCAACATCACTTTGAATAAGAACACAAGTAAGAAGAACGGATTTGACTTGCTTCTTACGACTGAGATCGTCGGCCACGACATTCGCTTAACTGGGATGGTAACGAATCTCGCAATCATAATCGCTAGGCAATTCGGCCCAACGAAGTTGTCTCATATTGAGTTCTTTGTTATCAAAGATGTGTTGGAGACTCTTATGGTCGGTAAACACTAGTGATAGTGCCTCCAAATTATCAAGGTGAATACAACAGAACCAAGCTCAAGATCATGTGTCGTGTAATTCTTTTTGTGTACCTTGAGTTATCTCGAAGCGTATGCGATAACCTTGCCTCGTTGCATGAGAACACAACCGAGACCTTGGTTAGAAGCATCACAGAAAACAATGAAATCTTCATTACCTTCGGGAAGAGCAAGAATAGGAGCATTGCAAAGCATGTCCTTAAGGGTTTGAAAAGCTTCTTCCTGCATTGACCCCCACTCGTAAGGTTTACCCTTGTGTGTTAGAGCGGTGAGGGGCAACGCAATCCCCGAAAAATTCCGAATGAAACGACGGTAATATCCCGCCAAACCAAGAAAGAATGAACTTCGGTGGGAGAAGTCGGTGTTTTCCAATTCTTGACGACTTCAAACTTTGCGGGATCGACATGGATACCTTTTTCGTTGACAATATGGCCCAAAATTGAACTTTTTTAAGCCAGAACTCACATTTCAAAAACTTGGCACACAATTGTTCCTTCTGTATGAGGTTAAGAATAACATGTAGATGCTATGCTCTTTGTGATCGTTTTCCGATTTGGAGTAGATTAAGATATCATCGATGAAAAAAATTATGAATTGTCCAGGTAGGGTTTACACACACGGTTAAGATCCATGAAAACCACGGGTGTATTGGTTAGCCCAAAAGGCATAACACGAAATTCGTAATGCCCATGTCGAGTACGGAATGCGGTCTTGGGAATGTCATCTTCGTTAACGCAAAGTTGATGATAACCCGAACGGAGATCGATCTTTGAGAAGCATGCGGCTCCTTGAAGTTGATCGAAAAGATCATCGATGCGAGTGAGCGGGTAACGATTCTTGACAGTGAGTTTGTTGAGTTCGCGATAATCAATACATATGCGAAACGAACCATCGTTCTTCTTCACAAATAAAACAGGTGTGCCCCAAGGAGAAAAACTTGGGCGAATAGAACCCATGTCCGAGAGTTCTTGCAATTGATTCGAAAGTTCTTGCATTTCAGACGGTGCGAGACAATAGGGTGCTTTAGCAACGGGATTTGCTCCAGGTACAAGGTTAATATGAAACTCGACTTGAGAATAACGGAAGTCTAGCTACGTCATCAAGAAAGACGTTGGGAAAATCACGCACAACCGGGATATCTTGAATCTTCTTGTTATCCTTATCCTTTTCCACCACAAGCTCTAAGAAAGAAACGTACTTCTTACGTAGTAACGTTGAGCTTGAAAACTCGACATTAGATTAAGCTTAGAAGTAGGCGCACTACCGAAAACCTTAAGAATACAACCATCTTTGAGAGCTATAGGAAGGAATTTGTCGAAACATACAACCTCTACATGATTTAGGGTTAACCAATCCATTCCAACGATAACATCAAAACTACCCATTTGCATAGGAACAAGATCGATACGGAACTTGACCTTATTAAGAGTTAAAACACAATCCCGAATAACCGAATCAATACTAATAGAGCTCCCATTCGCTACTTCACGGTAAAAGGATTAGATAACCTATCCCGATGCTTATCAATTATATACACAAAATCCAACGAAATAAAGCTCTTATCGGCACCAGTATCAAACAACACTAAAGCAGAATGATCATTAATAGAGAGCGTACCATTCACCACATCGCTAGAACTCTGAGCTTGCTTCACATTCATCATAAAAGCTCGACCATTAGAACCATGAGGGGTTTGAGCAGCTTGGTTGTTTGGAGGAGGTTGGATAGCAGGAGCTTGAACAGTTGCATAGGAGGTGCCATGAGTTGAGGGACTTGAGGAGTATAGGGGTGAGGTGCAAAACTTTATGGGAACGGAGGTTAGTGGGCCTGAACTTGGTAAGATTTGCTACTATAGTAAGGTGCAGGCATGACTTGGGCTTGATTAGCATGGGTGGCATAGTAGGGTGCAGACATAACTTGGGCTTGATGGTTACGGTTAAGTTTAGGACACATATTACGGAGGTGACTAGGGTCTCCACAATTGTAGTAGGCACGGGTAGTAGGAACACCGGGTTGAGCATAAGGGGTAGTTTCAGTTCTAAGAGTAGGCTGAGCAGACCGTTCTACGACGGCTTGTGCACTAGGTGGTACACGGCAAGTTTTAGCAAGGTGACCATAACGATTGCAATTGGTACATAAGCGGCATGGGGATTGAGTCAGATGATGGTGGTTACATATGAAGTATAACGGGTAAGGTCTGGTATAGGGTCTTTTGTTCTAGGCATTTTGGTTTTAGGGTTGAGGTTTGGCTTGGTTAACAGCGTAGGTTTGATGATTCGTCTTACGTTTGTTGCTATTTTTGTTCTTGTGATAGCGGTGATTGTTGTTGTTTTGAGCGGGTTTAGGTTCAGCTTTGGCATCGGTGGAGGATTCGGTTTTGGTATTGCCGACATCAGGCTTGGAATCCTTTCGGGACAACGTTCCATCTCTAACATGGTCATCGGTCAACGAAGCAGAAAAGGCTATAGCTTCTTCGATGGAAAGAGGATCTCGACTGACCACAACATCACGAAAAATCATGGGTAGTCCCGGGATATACTTATGGATACCGCAAGACATCTGGGTCACAAGATGAGGTACTAACAGACTAAGCTCCTTAAAAATATTCGAGTAAGTTGAGTTATCCCCACCAGTCTGCTTGAGTTCCCAAAACTCCGTCTCAAGCCTTTGAAGTTCATGTTTGGGACAAAAATCCTTCTTCATAGCCTCCTTGAGTTCCTTCCAAGGCATATTCATAGCAATCTCAATGCCTTGGAGAGCCTTGAAAATGTTCCACCACGTGAGAGCTCGCTCCTCGAAGACGCTCGAAGCGAACTTAGTCCATTTTTCGTCTGGACATTCACAGTGGATAAAAATTTTCTCCATCCTCTCGAACCACTGGAGAAGTTTAGTGGCATTTTCCTCACCAAGATACGGGGGTGGTTTAGCACTAGTAAAGTTTTTGTAGTGAAAGTTTCCTGGGGCAGCTGAAGTACTAGAACCGTTTGAGTTGAGGCTCTGGATCTGGGTCACAATCTCAGGCATAGCAGCAGCGAACTCCTTAGTGATTCTAGCAGCCAACCGGCGATCATAAGAGGCAGAGGGATGACACTGATTACGAAGATGAATTAGAGAAGACATTCTGCGGGGATCAAAGGTGAAATTTTATTAGATGGTGGGTAACTTGTGTAAATGAGTCAATGTGAGATAATGAGGAAATGTAGTAAAATTGTGTTAGTGATTCGTCATGACTTGAGGATGACTCACGATTTAAAATAATGTGAATGATTTTTAGGTATTTAAATAAATAAACTATGTTTATTAAAATTCTAAAATAAATGTTATTGGGTTGGGCTTTCCATGGTAGCTTGAGAACCCAAATTAAATAACGATGCATATTCAATGAGTTGGCCTCACATGAGCTTTCCATGGCAATTTGAAGGGCCCACTAAATAACGCAATATAAATCTTGTGAATTGGGCCTCCCATGAAAGTTCCATGGCAGTTTAAATGTCCCAATTAAAATAACAAATAACAAGCAATTGAGGTGGTCGGCTCATGAGAGTTACATGGCATTTTAACTAAGCCAACTAAATAACGAATTATCAAATCAATGGAGTTGGTTGGCCCATGAGCGTTACATGGCCTTTTCACTGACCCACCTAAATAACGAATTATCAAATCAATGAAGTTGGTTAGCCCATGAGCGTTACATTGCATTTTAACCGACCCAACTAAATATCGAATTATCGAATCCATATAAGAGTAGTTGGAGTATCTCGTGAATCACCACGGGTGATACTTCCAACCAAATATCAAATCCAAACGGGTTGAGAAATGGATAGTTGGAGTGTACATGGGTTGTTATGGATTTTTCACCCAACTAAGCATTTTGAAATAAATAAAATAAAATATTGGAAGTTTTCCAAATTTAGCCACGAATCACGGTGAATTCGGTTTTTCAAAAGGAATGTAACCGTTGAACCGGTCACGTTCTACCACTTAGGGTTCCATTTGTATGACATTTTATTCCGCTTTGGCCTATAAGATCGAGTACTGTGGTTAGGGTATCCTCCAGGTAAGGAATACCATCTTACCTTTGGTTCATGAAACCGTTTTGCCAAGGCCCGACTCACAGTTCTCCCCCCCCCCCTCTTCCAGTTACTACAGGAACATGTCATACTCCCATGCCCTATAGTGAGGGAGTAAAAACAAAACATGGGAATTCTTACAGAATTTCTAAAAATAAAAGGCAATCTACTAAAAATAAAATAATTTTAAAATATTCTGAAGGTGAGGCATAGCCTCGGAATTTGTGTGTGTGCAATAAGTAAAAATATAACAAAATAATTAACTTAAATAAGTGTAAACAATTTATAAGCACATAAGGCAATCAGATAAGCACGTATAGGATCCTAAGCATATTTCTAGGACAATTTCTAACGACCTATCTTAAAACATTCGGCTCTTATACCAATCTGCCACACCCCAACCTACGGCGGAAATGTTGGGACGCAACTGATTGTTCACAGCTCAAAAGGTACTATCATAAAATTAGAATATGATAATCTCTATTAAATTTATTTATTTCAAATTAAAGTGCACAACCATTCAAACATAACAAACAATCCAAAAACAAGTAGATAATTCCAAACAAAAATTAAATATAGATTGGCTTCGTTTTAATTTTCTATGGTCCTTCTAAGCATTCTTCACCTTAAACTTCAAGTCAACTGGTAACCTACATATGCGTAGAAAATAAAATAGATTTTGTCAACACTAGGTTGAGTGAGAATATCACTAGTTTTCAAGATACAATAATATATAAATAAAAAAGCAAAACAAAATAAATGCGGTAATAAACAATCAAACCATGAGCAATTAAGGTGTCGGTTGACCATTCCCATGCGACCGGGCATTGGCTACTGTGACAGTCATATGATTGTACTATTATGTGAATATGATGGACCTATCCGAATGCGGTAAAGTAAACATATAAGCAAGTAAAAAATAGCATTTTATCGAATACACACAATTATACGTTTACTAATTTGTGTATATATGTAATATAAAATAACTATTAGTACACATACGTCCCCAAAACTTTGATAAAATTAGTAAAATAGAGGGAAATGATAAATCTCACCTTATAGCGTAGGCGAGTGAGCAAAAATAAGAATAAACGATGAGAAAATAAACGAATCGTCTTCTACCGCGTTGTTTGAGATAAATCAAATAAACTTAAAACTTTGAGACAAATAACTACTGTTAAAACCAAGAACATTGCCGCTGCAATCGTTCCAAACGAATATCTAGAACTCCGGTTATAAGGAAATTAACGTTTAAGCGAGCTGGTACTGACCAGAATCCGAACATCGAGTCGGAAGTCAGGTTTTGGTCAGGAGCCTTAAAAATATCAAAACAAAAATAGAAGTCTTATGGGCCAAAAGTCGGTTTCGACAAGAAGTATGAGAAATCGATTAGTCAAAGTTATTGACTAATTGGCCCTAAAACGGGTTTGAGTTAAATTGACCCGTCAATACCCCTCAATCTTAGAAATTGATCGAGGGTTATTGACAAGTGAGTATTAGTGAACAATTCATCAGTTAACAACTTACCCGAATAATGCTTGAGTTAACAAGTAATCGAAGTCAAAGGTCAGAACAACTTCAAAGTCAAACTGCAGCTTAAAGTCTTTAAGTAAATAAGCAAAAACGAGAGAGAAATCATTGGGTTAAGGGATGTGACTGTTGGGAATGCAATGTTTCAGTAACCTCTAGGGTTTGGAGTTATGATATGTTTATATAATCAATATATCACTTGTAGAACAAGAAACTGACTTGATTTGGCAAACGAATAACGTATTAATGACAAAATCAAGCCTTGTAATCTTTGATATATCGATATAAATACAGAGAATGAACCTAGACATTATTCCCTAGCAGATTAAATAACTTGTTGCTCAATTTTCATGATTTAGGGTCGTTTGGGGAGAGATTTATCATTAAACGAAGATCGAACCCAAATTAGCTTGTCCAGTCTGATCCTCCTTCGCATCGCGCAAAGGACTAGCGCTACCTCCTTCACGCTGCGCGAAGAAGGTGTGCTTACCAGATTTTGATTTTTGGCAGTTTCGATCCCTGAAGTTCCAAAAATGCATTTTTAAGCCATTTTAACCGATTTTAAGAGTTTCTAAGGGCTATTTGGCACAAATAAAAGTTAAGGAATTATAAACTAAGTCAAACACATTTAATTTACTAATAATTGCATAGTTTTATTGATAAGAAATATTCGAATAAATTCCCGAATCGGGTAAACAAATATGAATATGAATACAGAAAAACCGAAATGTTACAGAATGTAACAGACACCTCTGGTATCAATCACATTGTTTATAAAGAAACATTACAAACTAATTTACATTATATTACATCTTTCTATCTTCGTTTACAGTCTAGGTGATACAAAAAAATCATACATTACTTGTCCCCCTCCTTACTAGTATACTTGTATCTATTCACAAAGCATTGATCATATTCCAAGACAGGTAGCACATCATCAATTCATGCCAAAATTGGTATACCTGAAAAGCACGTTAAAGCGGGTTAACTACAAGAGTTGGTGAGTTTCACGAGTTTCAAGAAATTAGTTATGCGTAATCACAAGTCATAGTTTGTATGTACGCATGTAAGTACGTATGTATATATGTATGAACGCTTACCAGTGCATTTGTTTATATGTTTATTATGTAATTATGCTAAGATACAGTGAAGCCTTGATTGTTCGTTCGTGCTACGTGCCTTCATTTCCCACGCACAATCAACCACAATGGCCCCCTTCCGCCCAAAATATATCCCAAGTAGCTTGTCCAACACTACATAGTGTGTGTGTGTGTGTATAATTATGGTCATGTGCAAACGGCGTTATGTGTAACATGGAAACCAGGCCGATTCCGTTTGGGTTTGTCAAACCAATAGTACTATTCACAAGCCACCGGCTTGAAGTTAATCACTGTGTTAGTGGGGCCTTTTATGTGTTAGCACTTAAATAATTCACATCATTACATGGTATCAGATATTCAAGTGTAAATAGCATGCTTTTCAGATCAAAAGTTCGTAAAAACAGTTTAGAAAGAGGGGTCATGAAACTCACGGTTTATGAGGTATTCATCACGATATCAGGTAGCAGTTTGTTCTACTTGCTAGCACTCGGATCCTATCATCAATATTATAATAATATTATATTAATATTTTTATATTATTATAATCTCATGCTAAACTGGGCTGTATATCTAGTCTAGGTATAGCTGCGACGCCCAGAACGTGTCAATAGGCTTAGATTGTGACGTTGTTTATGTCTAATGTTTAAAACCGAACTTCGCTCAGTTTCACCGTTTAACTTGCTTGGCCAGGTATGACCATATAAACTCGGGTAAATGTGTTGGTTGATAAAATGATTAACTTTATAAAGAGAAATCATAGATTAGATGTCTGGATTTGCTATGAGGCTTATTTCCGTTTATTCGGTCTGGTTTGGGGAAAACGTGCACAATCCATCCGAATTGTCCGAATTTCTCATAAAAAAGACTGGTTTTACTCAATTAACCCAAAATATGATTTTTTCTTATCACTCTTAATGTTCTAATATTCCAACAGGTTCGTTAATCACCAACCTGTCGGTTTTTATTAGAATTAAATTTGTTTAACTTTCAAATTAGCACAACTAATTATCCGCTTATCGTTTAATTGTGAAAATTTATACACTCGCTAATTAAAATATGTGGAATTTAATAAAAATATTTCTGTAATTATTTACAGATTTAATAATTTATAAAAATTCATTTTATATGCTATTTTTAACCCGTAAATGGTCCGTTTATACCAAACGATTTACGAAAAATCTGATAACTTTACTGAGTGAACCAAATAACTCCCAAAGAACCTTGTAAAATTTCCAGAAGCTAACACTTTTGCCGAGTTACTTTTTTGAGCCAAAAACGACCATAAAAACTCGAATAAACGCGAATCTAGAAAGCATACATAGGGTTTTCCAAATGACCCCAAATTTGTATGTGATCATATTATGCCATGCCTGAGTTCTCCACAATATTTCATAATTTTTTAAGCAGTGTAAGTATTTTTCCAAATAAACGTCCCTAAACGGTAATAAATTCGCCAAATATCTCGGATTATCAAAAAATTACCAAATTTGGACAGGGACACATTCATATGGTCCCTGATGTCCATGAAAATTTTAAAAACTAACAACAAGCACGTCACAATCTAATCCAAAACAGCCCCTAAACGAGTAATTTGGGAATACCTTTGAGGTTTTCGTTCATTTCAACTCTTTTACTCAATTATCCAGTTCCTTGGTCTTCTAAGTAATATAACTACAAGTCCTATCATAAAACCAAGCATGTATCATCAAGATATCAGCCTTGAAACATAGGCTCTCGGTTAGGGTTTCAAACCGAACTTTTGAACCGTAAAAACGCTATTTAAACCCTCTAATCCGTGTTTATGGCCATAACAAAAACTTATCAATTCAATGGGTAAGATAGAAACATGTTTTTGAACAATTTTTAAGGTTTTTGCATGGTTAGGATTGATTTTTGATAACCAAAGATCAATATTTATATAAAACTATGTTTTAAATCAAGCTTTTAATGATCAAATAATGGATTTTACCTTAGGTTGTTTAGAGCTTGCGAGGAACCAGAAGTTGTATGATCAGATTGTGCCAAAAAAAATGAAGTGAAAATATATAACTTGGTATTTTAATAATAAGGAAAACTTAAAGGGGGGGAGGGGGGGGGGCAGGTAATTCCCCTTTGGCAACCGGACCAAAAGGGTCACCTTTTTGGCCCCATTTTAATTTATTTGGCATGCCATACACGAAATTCCGAGTCCAAATTTATTTTGGGTTCGGTTTTTGGCGAGAAAAATATATCGGGTATGCCAAACAGCGCGAAAACGAGTTAAATTTTTTGGCCAATTTCTTGTAAATTTATAAAAACATACTATTTGATTGTAAAAGTTCAAAATATTTTCACGGATCATTTAAAATATCCTAATTAATTGTTTTATAAGTCTTTTTCAGCTTAACGGGTGATACAATGCTTGTTTTGGAACTATCTTTCACGTTTAAAATCATAGGGGATAGTTAAACGAGTATTTGTCATTTAACTAGTTTGCTATTTTACTAAGGCCATAATATCAATATGTTAGCTTATAATATATGTATATCACTTATAGATGGCCCCTCGGGATATTCGGGTCAAAAGTAGACCCGTTGGTTATCCGTTCGTTCGTTACGCAATAAACGGTTAATTGCTTATTCGATATGTGAATACTAAGGTGTACCCGGTTTTGTCACGAATGTCAAACACCATTTGTTGAGACCAAAAATATTAATATATTTTTCACCCATAATAATAACAATAATAATTCGATGCATCGGTCTAAAATATAAGTCCTAACAGGATTTTCCCCAAGATCTTTACGATCAAAACTATTTTGGGATTTTTCTCAGGATCCTCAGGATCACCCAATTATCTCAGTTATTATGTAAACAGGTTTTGTAAGATCTCAAAGTTTAACCCAAGATAAAGATTATGACGATTGATTATAACTTCGAAATATTTTGATGCTTATAAATCTTTTCCATTCCGAACAAGTTTGATCATCCATTTACTTTCCTATATATGTGGTGCAAAGTTGATTCCGAAATCATATTTTATAGCCAATCTAACTAATTATGTTTCAACAAAGATTTTCATCAAAGTCCTTTAAACATTAAAACTAAATAGACTTAGGCAAAATCAAAAGGTTGTCATTATATTAAGCAAAAAGGATATTCCCGAATTCGTCCTGGAACCCAGGATCCTTCCATCAGGAATATCGAAAAGTTTTCCTGAAAAGCTGATAATCATAGGTTTCGTCCTGGAACCCAGGATCCCTCCACCTTGATTATCTATTGTTCTAAACAAGCATAAAAGCAAATTGTTCAAAACATCACCACATAACAGGAAAAGTAAATTGTCTTAAGTAAAACCATATCGAAAGCTAGCAAATAAAAACCATCAGACAAGAAGGAGCTCGGGCCTTGTCTTCAATATCCTTCATTGCCCCTCCGTAAAGTCTGCAACCATCTCGGCCTGCACGACCTTGTCACCATTTCCAGCTTTAGTATCCCTGACCTTGTCCACGGCAGCCTTGCTCGCCTCAGTAGGATTCTGCTCGGGTCCAGGCCTAATTCAGCTCTCAGCTCTGCTTCCCTAACCTTCAGACCCTTGAGATCGCAGGATGCCTGTCTAACTTGGGGTTCATGGCCTCTTCCATTAACATAACCCGGGCACAGAAAATGGAATGAGCAGTAGATAATTGAAGGTGCATTTTGAAATCCTACAGCTCATTGGCATGAACAACTTTGATTGTTTCGAGATCCTTCTTCAACCGATTGCATAGCTCAAACTTCTTCTCATGACAAAGGGATTTAGACTCGTCGATCTTGGATAAATCATCCATCTTCTCCCTACAGACCTACACAATGTTGTTTTGGATCCTTATGATCTACTCAAGTCCCTGCAAAGATACAAATAGGTTAGTTTCAAAACACAATTCAAGGGAAATCAGGAATGATGGAAATCCTGAACTGCTAGACGATAGGTTGAAGATTCTCAAAGGTCAGAGTTTCAGCAGTATGCCCAACTGCTTTAACCCTCTTTCTCTTCTTAGATGAGGAGGGCTTGCTCTTGGAAGACGGAACAGGTGGTTTGGGGAATTCAACAGTGGTTGGCTCTTTTCTCTTGATGATGTTCTCAAGATCCTCCAACATGAAACCTTGTTTGGCTGCAAGGAAGAAACAAAATCAGGGTAAACATAAAATAACAATTCAAAATCCTTAGAAAAGTATTTACCATACATGCTCTCTGAACATGGCTAGTGGAAGAAGATACAGGGATTTCTAAGCGAAAGAGCCTCTCTGTATCTGGGATCCTTAGAAGAGCAGGAATCCTCTTACAAGCTTCTGTAGTCGATGGTGCAAGATTCTCAAACTTCGGTGCTGCAATAAAAAAGAAAAGATAAGTACTCATTTTAATTAAACATTTATTTAGTTCATTACTTATTCCTACCCTTAACAACCCATTGGAATATTAGAAGACTTTTACCGCCTGGATAGAATCCCTTCAAACGAAAAAGAATTTCCTATTCCATTCCCCATTGTTTTTTTCTATGTTTTCAGGATCAGATGAGTCTGGCCAAGACGATTTGGAACATGAATCTACTGGAACCATGGGTTCTCAAGCGATAGATGGTAGTTAAATTATAGATGTCAGAGTCTAGATTATGGGTGGTGATAATGTGATTCAGCATAAACAGTATCCTTCAGGCCATTGGCATCATTGGAGCATAACTCAAACCGGTGATCTTGAAAAACTTGGAAATAAAAGGCGGAAAGGGGTAAGACAGAACAAGGGAAAATGGATAATAAGTAAAGCAAACCCAATTTTTGGAGATAAGGTCTGAGCGCCTCTGTTTTTCGAAAGGATGAAAGATGGTCCCTTCAGGAAATATCTCCCAGCTTGAACGCAAGCGATATCACAATCGGTGAAGCTACAGGTCTCGAGGTTTAGAAAGGCAAGAAGCTCTTGATTAAGAAACTATTCACCGGAATCCTCAGCGGATGACATAGAAGATCTGGTCCTCTTCTTCGCCATTGAAGACCATAATCGTAGCGGAAAAAAGAAAAACCTTTGAAGAATTAGGGAAGAAGAAAGAGAGAGAAAGTTACCTTGATTCCGGAAATGAGATGAAGATAAATAATGATTAAATGGAGTAATTATAGGCACTTATCCCTACATTTAAGATGTGGTGGTTATTTTGGCTTGGGAAACTGAGCCAAGTCTTTTCGCATTAGCTAGGTCGGCGTCGTCATAATGAGGATTAATAAAAAATATTACCATTGTAAAAACGTTTACAGCTAGCATATTTTTGGGGGACAATTGTTGTGGGTCGATTTCTCTACTAAGATCCTAACTAGTATCTTGAATGAGATCCTGACATCCGGGATCCTTAACAAGTTTCCGAATCCTAAACCAGTTTGATTTAAACTAACTAAAATGCTTGCAGGTTACTCTTTGGCTAACAACTTAAAACATGACTCAGTCTTGCTGGTAATTCGGAAGCTCAGTTGAACTAAACATGGAGTTGAAGAATAAGTCATACAACGGTCACATAGTTAGGGTTTTCGGATTTGTAGCTTAGTTTGTTATTACATTTTTCTATAAAAGGAGGCTGATAAGAACACTTAGACACAATCTCTGCACTCACTGCTTACACCTCTGTACTTAGTGATCGTTCTCATTCAGTTCTCGAGTTGTACTTCAAATTTTACTTATTAATAAATTAAGGCAGGAGATAATTTTTCCCTCCCGAGGTTTTTTTCTAAAGATCCTCACCTGGATCCTAGGTTTTTCCTCGCTACATCGTTGTGTCCACTTTACTTTTATCGCATTTACTTACCTGATTATTGAAAAGCACACTACCTCACTTAACGGCTTTGTTCAATTATTGCTTTGGTAATTTTTTACCAAAACAATATATATATATATATATATATATATATATATATATATATATATATATATTTGTCTCAATAAAGGGTTGCTCACCAACTATTCTTATAGTTGGCCGTCTTATTTTATACATGATGCAGGTTCACAAGTTTAATGTTTGCTTTGAAGTTCAAAACGTAGTACCACTATAGGCCTAGGCTAATAAAATAATAAACGGTGTTATCTTTATGCTATGTTATTACCTTGAACACTACTTGTAATGTGTGACATGTTTTAATGTGATGAATAAATATTATAACTTTAATTTGTGTCATGTGCTATGAACCATCACCGTTCACGCCCCGGCGTATAATCCGCTGTCGGTTGGGGTGTGACGGTTATGCTTGCTATTGTTGGTGAGGAACATGTTGAGCCTGCTCATTAAGAACCTGTTCCTACATTTGAGGTTCTTTCTGACGATGAGGCAGAGCTTCCTCCACCAACACCACATGTGGAGGAACAACACCATATAGAGCTGCAGCGTCCTGTACCTACCCCTGAACATATGACCGATGTTAAAGAAATGTTGTAGTGAGCAGCTTTGAAGCCTCCTCAAGCAGTTCCTATTGTTCAGGAGCAACCACCTGAGAGTGATCTAAAAGATAACACTGGTCTGATTCTAAGAAAGAGAAAAAGGAGAGATCCAAGACCAGGTTTTGGTTAGAGGGTCGAGTGTTGTACAAGCCACATATAAGTCGATTATTGCGACTCAGCCTATTGAAAGCCTAGAAATTGAGATGAAAATACCTCAAATGTTGAGCCCTCATGTTCATATGCTCAACATGTTGCTGGAAGTTCAAGTGCATCTAAGAAGTTAACCCATATTCTGTCATTGCAAGATCAGTTACTTTAAGACAAAGGTAAAGGAGTTGATATTGGTTCTACCGCTGTTGATGTTCAAGCTTTGCAACGAAGAATGTTTGAGTTGGAATAGATTCAGTTTTTATTTGTGTGAGAATTAATCAGCTGGAAGAAGGGAATGCGGAAAAGGATACCAAGATCATGGAATTGCAAGCAAATCTGGGTGGTTTAACAGCTCTTTATTATGATATGAATCAGAAGCTGGTTAAACGATTTGGTGATTATTTCAAGAACGTTAATGTTCTAGAAGATCAAGAATCTGATGCTATACAAACAGAGGCTACAGATGATGTTCTTGACACTTCTAGTTTTAAAGAATATCTAGCTAGGGAACAAAAGTCTACAGAGCAATGGGTTGAACTGCAAAATAAATTGTTGATCATGAAGAACTCAAATCAGAATGTTACATCTTCCGATAATCCAAAACATTTTGTGTTTGAGATTGGAGAGAACTATTATGATAAATATGGTGATAGATCAGGGATTGTATCCTGGGGATATGATGGTGAGAAGGAGATGTGGTTGATTAAAGGAAAAAGTGGAAACATGGAATATTACAAGAAGGAAGAGGACTTTAGGTCGTGGACCAAAGTTGATTTAACTAAACTATCTAAATCTCCTTTTCATAATTCATGTGGTGAATCTAAGGCCCGGAAATTCTTTAATTTCTTGGATCTACAAGCTTCAAAGGGCTTTCCCGACATGCCTACTGCAGAGTCCTATGTTAAGAAAGCTAAAGGAGTCATTGATCCACATACTAACAAGACAATGAGGACAGTGATGTGGCCACTTACCGATAAAGTGAAATCGATTCCTATCACCAAAAGATTCCCTGAAGGGGCGCTAGATAATATGCAGTTTTAGGCTTAAGATGGAGAAACCACTTCTGTTGTGATTAGATTCAATAAAGGACAAATCGTGGATCCTAAAGATTTACTAAAGTTTGGTGAGATGGATATCAAGAAACTTGCTACCTTTCAGATACAGGCTGATCCGTTGTACGAGCCTGCTGCCAAAGAATTCACGGGAATGACAACCTCAATTATTCATACTAAACTGTGGGTTGGAGCATTAAGAGAAGCTCATGCGCATCTTATAAATAAACCGTAATAGAAGAAAACAATAAACCAAGGGGGAGATTGTTAGGGCATATTTTGTGGTTTATGCTTATATATGTATATATACATGTTGATGTAAGATAACTGAAGGTGGGCTTTTGGCTATTGGGCTTGATGTGGGCTTGGGCGGTTGTGGTTTGTAAACACCCTATATAGTCTTGTCTATTATTATTTAGGGTTACACGTCTAAAGGAATATCATTGTAATCGGTTCTCCAAGAAAACTTCTGTACCCGATGTTTTGATTATAATAAACGTGTGCATTGAAGTTTATCTTATTCTTTATTTATATTGCTCTTGAATCACCACGGTGTTTGGATTCTACGCATACATCGTGTTTACTTGATATCATATTGTATAGATCGGGATTTGGGACTTACAATATAGAGAAGCCATTGAGAATGCTCTTAGAAAATGTATGGAATCTTTGATTTGCTTTTACTTTGAAATGAATTGAAGTAAACAAACAATGGGCGACACGGAAGAATGGATTGTAATTAAAAATAACATAATTAAAACTAATATATAATAATTAAAATATATATATATTTCGAATATTAAATATTAGAAATTTTCATAAGAATAAAGTGCTAAAATCGTCTCTGAGGTTTGATCAATAATGCGATTTTGGTCCAAAATTCAGATACGGATATCCGAATATTTTATGGTTATTTTTGTTTTGTTAATTAAATGAAAAAAAAAATGAATGGTTCCTTTGGTATTATATAGTGCGTCCGTTGGGTGTGGACAAGAAAGAAGGAAGCAAAGAGATCTCCGGAAGCATGTCGTCTGATCCCAGGCAGCCGTCATCGGCGAAGCCTTACAAGCCTCAGCCGGTTCACCCAGACAATCTCCCCATCGATTACTCTGGTTTCATCGCCATCATCTTCGGCGTCGCCGGCGTTATGTTCCGTGTAACTAACTAACTTATTATTATTATTATTATTATTGTTGTTGTTATTATTATTATTATTAGATTAGATTAGATTAGATTAGATTAGATCAGATCTGATCTGGAGGACAAACGCCTTGCCTTTGCCTTGATGTTATTTTCTTTAATTCTTTTTCTCATCCTTTTTTTTCTTGAATAAATGTTTCGCTTATGCTTGTAAATGTAACACGAAAGCGTGTTCCTTTGTTTAATGACAAACAGGGTTTTCTTGTTGGTGTCTGTTCGTTTCGAAAGGTACAATTTACAACAATGTGTTTTTGGTCTAAAAAGAATATTAATACTAGAGTAATTTGTAACGGGCCTAAAAAGTCTGATGAATATATTAATGAACGTAAACAAACGAATTTTAATAAATGTAAACTAACCAACATATATGAAGGTCGACGAATTTAAATGAGTGATGAACAAACTAAAAAATAGACGCGTGTTCATCTTCGTTTGTTTATTAAGTAAACGAACTTCCCGCTGAACGGTTCACTGAACGTTTGGTTGGTTTGCTAATTTTCATAGCATGATGGATATTTTTTGTGCAGTACAAGCTTGGTTCATGGCTTGCTCTCATATTCTGTGCTCAATCACTTGCTAATATGAAGAATATAGAGACGGATTTAAAGCAGATCTCTACAGGATTTATGTAAGTTTATTATTATTATTATTATTATTATTATTATTATTATTATTAATGTTAATTATCAATCTGTTTCTTTTTTTAGCTAAATATGATATTTGACTCGACATATTGGAGATAAAATATAACCTAATGAAATGGATCGATACAGGTTTGCTATTATGGGAATGGTGACAAATTATTTGAGCCCGACTCGGGGAGTGAAGACTTGAAGTTTCGACTAGGTTTGTATCTAGTCGTTGGAGATTTTATTCGTTTGTAATCGTTTAGTTTCTATGTTGTGACTTGTGACTTTTGGTGGTATTAAGAAGCTGAAACTTGATATGCTTTGAACACTTTGAATAAATGGTTATTTGATAGCTCTGAGTACCTTGTCATGCAGACAGCAAATGAAAATAGGTACTTGACTATGAGCCCCTCCATTGATTTCATTACGTTCATTTATAATTTGTTAAATCATATTTCTGTGCTCTTCAAATTCTGAAGTATGCTCTTCATGATTACTATGACAACGCGTTTTCCCCATTGATACTTTCCTAGCGAAACCTTACCAATAGCTAGCTATTTGTGGAATTTAGTAGACATGATTGTTATTTGTTATCAGAAGGTTGTGTTCAAACCTCCACCAATGCAAGTTTACGTATATAACATATGATTATCCTTCACCCTTTTTTGGCTTTGGGTTTTTTTGGATGAGATCATTCAGAGACAATTTACATTTTTAATCTGCACCTTTCGTCTTTAATCACTGATTGCCTTACATTAATTACACAAAACATCTTTTATGCTTAGGGCTTGCCTTTTTTTGTTAGATTTGCATCTTTATGAGAATAGAACTCCGTGAAGACGTAGGATAGAACTCGATTAGTTATTTAGTTTACTTGTTATTCATTTACATTTTAAGCAAATCAATTAGTTTATATCTGTTTTCAGTTGATGACAAACTGATAGCGGTCAACTTTATTTATTAATTAATTTTATAGATTTTGTCCCACGTGGTTTAGCTTCTATAACCCATTCAGCCAAAAGTAAAATTTTTGAACGAAGGAACCCATGACATGTAATTTTGTTAGGCGTTTTGGCCCATAAGCCGGCGTCCCCCTCACCTGAGGGGCAAAATTGTCTTTTCTGCCAAAGAAAAATATAACTTGGTAACTAAAAAAATGAAACAAAAAAACATCTTTAATCTTCACAACACATGTTAACATGATAAAAGGAAAGCATCTGAAAATAGGGCTGTAAACGAACTAAACAAACACGAACAAGCCTTGCTCATGTTCGTTTGTTAAGAAAATAATGTATTCACGAACGGTTCATGAAAACTTACCGAACGAGATTTTTTGATCGTGTTCGTTCATTAAGGAAATTAATATGTTCACGAACACAAACAAAATCGGCGGAGCCTAGATATTGAGACCGATGTATTCATCAATGTGAATAATGAAAACCTGTAAACGAATCGAATGAACATGAACAAGGGCATGTTCGTGTTCATTCATTTAACTTTAAAAGAACACGGACACTTAATCGAACAAATATTTATGTTCATGTTCGTTTATTTAAAAATGGATATTTGTGTTCGTTTGTTTAAAATCTAAACAAACATAACTAAACAAAGACAAGCGAACATATATGAACAAATGTAAATGAACTTAAAGGAACACAAATTAACAAATATAAACCTTTAAACAGATGACCTATCCAGATAATATTTAAATATTTTTTATTAATACATAAACGAACGTTCATGAACATAAATGAATGAACGAAATATGTGTTCATGTTCGTTCGTTTAATTAAACGAAACAGAAGGTTTTCATCAGCATTGACATTTCTTGGTCAACTTTGTACAGAAAGTCAAAAGACATATCCCGGTTTTGTTCCTGTATGCGAGCAGAAGTGAGTGGGCTGAACCATATCTCTAGTATACACTTTGGGCTGGGAATTTGATGGGTGTGTTGGGCTGATAAGTTTGGGCCAGGTGATTTTAGATTGGAACCGACACTAAGAAGGAATTCGAGCTTTATTCTTGTAGGCTGTCCTTTGTCTTTGAAAATGTCATTAGATTTGCTTAATTGATGTTGTATAAGGGCCGAGTTTTAATTTTGTATGTTTCATGTTTGGATTGGGCTTAATTAGGTAGGCATGTTTAGAACCCTGTGATTGTTTTGTTGATAAAGTCATAAAGATGTGATTTCTTTTCTACTCGGGGACATGTCGCAAGAGAACAACTACTATCTCCGCCTTTTGTAAATCCTTTTTTGTTATATTTATATAACTACACCAGGGTACCATTCCGCTTTGCCCAATAAAACTGCATGTTGACTTCACCCAACCCCATTTCGAGCCGTACTAACACTAGCCCGTTTCAGCCCAGTCCCGTTTTGACCCATACTAAAGCCAACCAGTTCCAGCCCAATCCAGTTTTGATCCGTACTAAAACTGACCAGTTTCAGCCCAGTCCCAGTTTGGCCCAAACTAAACTGGCACGTTTCAGCCTAATCCAATTTTGACCCATACTAAAACTGACCCGTTTTAGCCCAGTCCCACTTTGAAGTTTGACCTGAACTACAACTGGCACGTTTCAGCCCAATTCAATTTTGACCTGTACTAAAACTGACCCGTTTCAGCCCAGTCCCACTTTGAAGTTTGACCCGAACTAAAACTGGCACATTTCAGCCCAATCCAATTTTAAGCCGAACTAAAACTGACCCATTTCAGCCCAATTTCATTTAGACCCGCTTCAACCCAATCAAATTTTAGCCCATACTAAAACTGGCCCGTTTCAGCTCAATCTCATTTTGGCCCACAATAAAACTGATCTGTCTCAGCCCAATCCCATTTTGACCCATAATAAACCTGATCCGGTTAGCCCCATCCCATTTTGACCCATTACCCAACCTTTCAGTTGCAGTGACAAATATTTACCTTGACAAACGGGGGTGCTCCAGGTGCTGGAGCCCGATAGAAAGTTCCAGCCATTGGGCATTTGAGAGGCGGATGCGAGGACTTTGGCTTTGCAGGGGCTGGTAATGCTGGCGGTGATGCAGAAGCCGCTGGTGCTGAAGTGGTAGGTGCCGCCTGTGGAGGTGGCAGATGTGAGTGGAACATAGGCTGAGGTTGTGAAGATTGCATCATAACAACAGGTGGTGCGGGAGGAGGCGGTAAAGCTTCTTTCTTTCTTATTATGACTTCAAAATCATCTTGTTTTATTTGCAGCTCCATTATATCTCTTGAATCCAAATGCCTGAAAAGATAATAATAATATTAATAATAATAATAATAATAATAATAACAATAACAATAATAACAAATAATAAAAAAATAACAACAATAGTAATAATAACAAAAATATAATAATAACAATAATAAGAAATCTCTCTTTTATATGAACGGCCAGTTTGTATTTTCCTAAAAATTTTCAAGCCCAAATGTTAAAACTGAAAAACCAAAACCCAACGATATTCAAAAAGTCATACCCAATTCTCGGTTTTGTTTGGTTTTGGTATTTTCGGTTTTCGCATTTTGGTTGGAAAATTTGGTTCAAAAACTAGCCAGACAATTTGGATCCAAAATTTTTGGGCTACACTGTATATCAACTTCTTGTAAATTACTCGGTTTTTCAGTTCCAATCAGTTTGGTTCAGTATTTTTGGGGTTTTTTTTATAGCAAAACCAACCGAACCACAAAATGAAGTTTTTAAAAACATATAACAGACCTAGGTTCGGTTATTTCAGTTTAGCTAAGTGGGTTATTCTGATTATATTCGGTTATTTCGGTTTCATGCACACCCCTACGAGTTTATACTTTATTAATTTCTTTAAATTACTTAAAATCGGTTTTTGGGTTCCAATCATTCGGTTTAGTTTTTTCAGTTTTGGTTTGACAGCAAAACCGAGTTGACAAATCGGTTTAAAAAGAACATAAATCAAAAGATCAGTTTTTTATAGGGTTCGTTTATAAAAGGTTTCATGCAAACCCCTTTGAATTTATATTTTATTATATTCTTATAAACTACATAGAAATGGTTTTTCCGGTTCAAATAGTTTGGTTCAGTTTTCTCGGTTTTGGTTGATGGCAAAACCAAAACCAAAATGAGAAAACGGTCACTTAAAAACATAAAAACAAACCAACTGTTTTTTATTGGGTTCGGTTACGTCGGTTATTCCGGTTACAGTTCAGTTATTTGGTTTCATGCACACTAATTTATATGGATAACAATCTACTAAACTATACTATTGAAAGATTCAGATTTATTATAATAATTATTATCTAAGAAAGACGTTGGCATACTCAACAAGCCCTGCAACTTGATTCATGAACGCGGTAATTGAGGCAACATCAGGTACCGTGGTCTTAAAAAAAGATATTTTGGTTGAATTTTCTGATGGTGCGGCGCAAACCGATGATTTCCCTTCATCAACCTGAAGATGAACACAAATTTAGTAAAAGGTTGCAAATTAGAATAAAAAATATTTGATGTTATGATGTTGGTATGAACATGTAGCTGTTACCTCATTAAGTTGAGCAGATACTTTCATAACACCACCATTCTGGTTCCTCTTTATTGCCTACAAATAGTTTTAAGATGTTAGCAAATTTGCGATTACAAATTTGCTTTTATTATGAATTTAGTTGAATAAGTGATTCTTCTAACTTTATACACAGGTAAAGCAGCAAGCGATAGAAAGTCAAGTAAACGAACGGTTCAATGAATTGTTCACAAACCTTCGGTGGGAAGTTTGTTTATGTTCATTTATTTGCCAACGAACAAATTCTTTTTCAAATAGTCAAAAGAATGAACATGAACACGTGTCTCGTGTGAACGTTTGGTTATGTATATTAGTTTATGTTTGTCCATTTGCCTTCATTTATGTTAATTACTTTACGTTTGTTTAGGTTCGTTTGCGTGCGTTCGTACATTCATTTAATTCTTTTAAGACCTGTTACAATTAAGTCTAGTTTCATTCACTATTTTGGCCCAACTCATTGGTCATGATGTCTAATGATGTCTATACTATACTAGATTATAATACATATAAGGACAAAAAGGTAATTTTACATAATTTTAAGAGTTTAAGTAGATACAACTCTTAAAACATATGGTACAATCGTTTAAAACATATTGTTGACCAATTTTTAAAGCGGCCTTAACATTTTCATACACTAATAATTTTAATAAGAAAATTACACAATATAAACAAAGCATTATTTCCTTTTAACTTGCAATAGTATTTCTAATTTTAAAAAAACATTAACATGTTACGCCCCCCCTAGTTTATTTTTATTAAATTGTAGCTCAATTATGTTTGCTCGCTTAGGCAGGTGGATGTGAACAAACGAATGGTAGATAGGGAATTAAACATCTGGAAAATTACCTGAATTCCAGCAGAAGAAGATCGAGAAAGCAAAGGTTTGAAATCGGAGTGGAAGAGAACAACAGCGGTGTTGGTGCGTGGAATTGTGGTTTGGATGCGGAGCGATAAGAGCACAGGAGGAGGTTTTAGAGAAACACCACGACGCCATTCACCACCCAAATTAGCTAAAACCAACCGACAGTAGGTGATACAAACACCTCACTCACTCACTCTTAACTCCGTTTCTGTGGGACTTGTCTTTATTTAATTCACTCTTTCTTTGTATGAGTTGTTTATAAAAAAAACACTTGGGTGATATTCAATTTTTTAGTGGTAGAAATTAGGAACATTGTAATTCTGTTGTAATAAAAAGAATGATTAAATAATGATAAAGTTTCAACTTTAGTCGCTGCTTCGTTACCAATAGAATTAGAATGCTTAAATGGTAAAAAAAAATGTTAAAATAGACCAAAAGCTCAAACGAATTCGATACGCTTAAAAGCATCTAAATACACCAAAATATCCAACAAACATAAACAAAATACACCAAAAGGCGTTCAAACAGGTCTAATCACCTAGTCTACCATGTCGCAAGCCACAATTCTTGACTCTATCTTTTTGTTTCTACCCTTTGTTCTCACCACCTTTGATTGTGGATATTTTTTCCTCATTCGTGCGAGACCTGATGTTATTTCCGGTTCCTTGGAAATTTTTACAGGTCACTTTTCTTGCAGTTCTAGCCTTTTTGTTCATGTTTTCTTTCTCTAAAGGGTCTTTTTTTCCTTTACTGTCAGTCTACCGGGCATCCGTCTTTCTTTCGAAGGTATGGGTTTAATATCATTTATTTTAGGCCAACGTTGCCACACCCATGGGGGGTCTGGTCGTTTTATGGGCAAATTGGTACCAAATGTAAACTGTGGAATATTATTGATAAAGATAAGTTACAACATTTGTACAATGTATTTAAAATAAGGTGTAACCACACAATTATCTCTACCCTGGCACTACTGCAATGCCGTGTTAGAATCTACTAATCTTCTTAGAATCTAATCTTCACATTCGCTTGCACCTCTACCCTTAGTCATTTTCATTACAATGCTAGTCCAAATTCCTATCTACATGGTACCTGAATACATACTAAAAAGTTCCAACTAAAAAGTTGGTGAGTTCGTGAGTTTAGCTCACATACACATAACAGAGTTAAGTTATGAAAGCGTAGGAGTTGTGGGTGTGTAAATGAATGAGGTCCATTCGTTAAACTAAGGGCCATACGCTAAGGTGTTAGCGTATGGAAGCCCATTCGCTAATCTAGGAGCTCATACGCATAGGATTTGGCGTATGAAGGCTCATTCGTTATCTGGAAAGCCCATTCGCTAAGGAGTTTAGCGAATGGGAAGCTATTCGCTACGAGAACACCCCATTCGCTAGAGTGGTTTAGCGAATGAGGCTTGGGCCTATAAATAGGTTGTTCCTGTTCATTTGGGCTTAGAGTTTTGGCCTTATTATTTAAGAAGTAATGTTATGCTGCCAAAATCTCTCTAGAATGATAGGTAGCCTCAAGGTGCACATCGATGCGGATTAAGCTTAACCGTATGTATGTATTGCATTTATGAATCTGTAAGCATTCAGTTATTATGAATATACGAACAATCATTCAGCTTGATTATCGTTCTATTTATCGTCTCATTGATCTATCATACGTGTCATGTTATGCGATTGGATCCAATTAGAGGAAATAACGTTTCCTCAATATTGCCTACTAATATCTTCTAAGACCATAACCTCCAGAAATCTTGTTATAACGACTGTCTTTTGAAGAACACAGTTCTCATTTTTAGGCAAACACATGTCCATTATTCAAATATCAGACATCTAGCTAGATTCTGATTTCAACCAATTGGCATTCAAGTCTACTCACCAATTAGCCCGTATAACCATTGTGTACTCCACCATGTCACATGTTTGCAATTCTCCTTATTGCTAGGCATTCCATGTTCAAATGTAAGACACCCTCACATTGAAGTGTTATTTGATGACATCATCCAACTTATTGATGGTATAAAGAATAGCTCTTTCTTTTAATTACTATGGTAAGCTCTTTCTTTTAATTTATCTGACTTACCAATGGGATAAAGAAAAACTTTTCCTTTATACACAGGTTTGAGATATAATCTCAATTAAAGAAAAGCTTTCATCATAGGTTTGAGATATCATTTCAATGGTATCATCTCGATTACCATCCCCGCATTTCTTGACATAGTTTGTTTAAGTTTACTTATGACCATACATCGGTACTCATGATTTGAAAAATACCACACCATTGTATTAGTGAGTTCACTGATGTTACCAATAAAGCAACGCATGCCTTATCATAAGTTTCAATCACTTTCTAGCGTCTAAGTTAATCCTTATCATATGGCAGTTAACAAGAAATCACAAACTTAGTCACATATAGGAGACCTTGGAAAGTTGAGATCTACTCAAGATTCTCAAGAGTTATATTATTACCTTAGATTAAATAAAATCCCTCTTTAACTTGTCTATACACATATTCATTCTTGTGTATGTTTTGATTGTTCCACGTTAATTAGTCTTCGTCAAGCATCATAACTGACAAGTACTAGTCTAACATGCTTAGACTATAATACTTAGGCCTTTGAACAGAAGATGCATCATTCTGATTCTTCACAACCTTAAGAGATAACACATTATCTCTTCCTAACATTCATTTCTTAGTTTAGACAAGATAATCCGATTTCATTTGCCGTTCCTAAACCTCACTTTTAGAACATCTTTACACCAAGTTAATCCCATTTCCTAAGGTTATAACTCGTTTTCCTTTAACCTACTATTGGGCTATATTTGTGGTTTATGCTTGTAGGTTGGACTTAGATAGGGTATATTATGTAAGCCGAGATCTTTAGTGGTTCTCGGTGGGCTTTGGGCTTTTGTTGGGCTAGTATACTGGTACCCTATATATATAGATGTCTTTGTATAGGGTTAAGTGGTTCGTTCACGGGTTTTTGGCCGTCTAAGGGTTATCATAGACGAGTATTGTATTAATAGTGCTTAAGCACCCGACGTTAATATTAACATGTGTTTTGAAGCCATTCTTGTGTTCGACGTGGTTGTGTGTTTATTTGTGTTCTTGAATCATCTAGTGTTGGAATTCCGCACCAACACCTAGATTGTTGATATCATAATTGTAGTGATCCAGATTCGGGACTTACAATTGGTATCAGAGCCTTAGACCTATTCAGGCTCGTTATTGTGATATCAAGGATTCAAGATTTTGATCTTTGGTGGTTGTGGTTGATTTTCCGGTGATATTCGCGTCGGAGAAAGAAAATGTTTTTTTTGGTTGAAGATTGACCTAATCTTGGTTAAAATTCAAATCCCAGAGATTTCGGGATTTAATTTGTCACCAAAATTATCTGGTCAAAGCATCTTTGGGTTTTCTTGGAAGTTCTCGGACAATTTTCATTGTTTTCGGCCATTATTTGGTCGTTCTCTGTGAAGTTTGTTGGTTCTTGGCCGAATCTGTGTTCTCGGCTACAACGAGTTTTCGGCCACAACAGTTCTCGGCTACAACTAGTTTTCGGCCACAATCAGTTCTCGGTCACACTTAGTTCTCGGTCAATCTTTGGTTCTCGGTTAAGTTTTATTTGGACCTGACACTTGGACTAGGACTATAAAGCTTCCTGGACTAAAATTATCATTAAATTAAAATAAAATGGAACAGTTAACCAACAGCAATGCGTCATCAAATGCCATACTTCATCAAGAACTGGATTCCATAATGGGGACAACAACTCGTGTACCTCGTCTATTGTCTCATGAGGGGTTCAGTGAGTGGAAATTTCGATTCGAGAAGTATGTTAAAATGAAAGATGCTAAGATCTGGAGAAGCATTGTTAAAGGACCCCAAATCATCATGTATTAACGTGAGAACTCAACTGAGGTTGTTGTGAAGCCGGTTGCACAGTATGATGATGATGATTTTTCCAAAGTTGAAGAGGATGAAAGGGCCCTATCAACTATAACCATGGCACTTTCACCTGAAATTGCCCTTGGTTTTAGAGAACTTCAATCTGTTAAGGAACTATGGGAGACATTAATCGAGGTGTATGAGGGAAACGAAGATATGAAAAGGAGTCGCCAAGACTTGCTGCGACAAAAGTTCAACATGTTTAACCATGTTCTGGGGGAGTCGTTGGAAACTCAACTCCAAAGGTTCATATCTCTAGTGACTGAAATGAGATCTGCTAGTATTTATCTAGCAACTTCAGAGATAAACAACAAACTGGTGAACTCATTGCCAAAGAGTTGGGATATGAATATTGCTGTTATCAAAAAGACTAAAGATCTCAACAAAATGTCTATCTCTGAGATGATGGCTACTATCAAGGCATGTGATATGGACGACAAGCAACGTGAAATAAACCATGCGAATTCTTACAGTGCAGCTGGTTACAACGTTGCCTCCAACAATGCTCTTATTTCTCAAGATAGTTTCTCTATGCTCAAGGCCACTCAGCAACCTCCAACCCAAGGAAACTTTCAGATGTTTAAGTCCACTCAAGGCCAGTCTTACTCTACTCCGCCTCAGCAAACTCCAGTTTTCTTCACCAAGTCTGCACAACCTTCATCTGCTGGCACTGCTCAAGGTCAGAATTCAAGCTAGTTTCCCTCCATTCCGAAAGAGACTCAGGAGAACATAGCTCTAATGGCAGGATTCATGAACTGCTATAATGCATTTCTAGCTGGAGACTTGGTTCAACCAGTTGTGGCTGCTGAACTCGATCAGATTCACCCTGACGATGTTGAGGAAATGGATATTGCTTGGCAAATCGCCATGGCAGTGTTTTGTGCCAAGAAATTCATTAAGAGGACTGGTATAAACAATTGGAACATGCCTAATAATCAGAAAGTGGGGTTTAACAAGAACACTCTGAGATGCTATAACTGTCATGAGCCGGGTCATTTTGCTCGTGAATGCACTAACCCAGCGAAGGAAGGAAACACAGAAAAGGCGTTGGTTCCAGTGGGTAATGCTAGGGGAGATGTTGGTGAGAGTTCGGGAAATGGTGAAAGGGGATTGATTGCTCAACAGTTCTCTTGGGAGGATTAGATGGCTGCTCTCAACATTGGAAGTCAGACCGCAAATTTTGCAAATGTTGAAGACATTGAGGAGGAAAACGCTGCTGAGGAGCAAGTCAAGGAACTTCAATTCGCATTCATGGCGTTCACTTCCTCCAACTCATCTGAGGTAAGCTTTCAACCATTTTCTCTAGATTGTGTTGACAAAATCAACTTATATAAACTTCATAATGACAACTTGATTAGAGACATGGAAAGAGTAAAATCAGAAAACTTTAAACTTAAGAAAAATGAAAAATCCTTCTTAGATAAAATAGAAGCATATAAAAAGGATCTCTCTAAGCTTAAGTCTAAATTCAGTGTAAAGTGTTGTCACCACCTAGATGCCAAGCAGGAAATTGTTGAATTAACTGCTAAACTGGAAGCCTCCAAATTGGAAATTTTGAACTTAAATGCTAAATTTGAAAGAGCTGAACTTGATTTTAAAAAGTTCGAGGGTTCCAGTAAGGTATTTAATTCAATGATTGACAATCAATTATGGTGGAAGGAGAAGGAAGGTGAGGGATTAGGATACAGCAAGGTACCTCCACCTTACAATGACAACTATGTTCAACTTCCTGTCACCAAAGAACAGGAAGAAAAGGTACAGGACATGAAGTACGGTAAACATGATAAGAATGACATATCTGATCATGTGAGTGCATCCACCTCAGGAGTGAACGATACTAACGTGTTTACTTCATGTGCAGAGAAAGTAATTGTTGAGGATTGGAATGATGAGGATGATGAAGCTTGTGTTTCGTTTAATAAAGACTTTAATTCTGATGTTACTTTGAAACTACCTGCTTTGAATTCTGTTATTCCGACTGTTTGTGTGGGCTCTGTTTTAAAGAGCAACGATTCTTGTGTGGTTGATTCAGTTGAAACTTTAAATTCTGAAAATGTGGTTTCAAATAAAATTGAAAAATCAAAAAAATTCAACAAGTATCTACCACCTAAATTTGTTAAAGAGGGATGCTCTAATGACAAATAAGGTGATAAGTTTGACAATGTGAAACATGGTTCTCGCAAGTTTAAACAAACTGGTCCACACAACCAGTCCAGACAAGGATTTGCCCAAAATGATTTTTACATAAAGCGACAAACGTGTTTTAACTGTGGCACTCCCGGTCATATTGCCAAAAATTGTCCACATTGTCCATATGTTCCACATTATGGATTTATTAGAGGAATATGCCCTATATGCCTTACAATTCATACAGTCAAAGATTTAGGCATCATACGGCTAATCCCTCTGCCGGTGATTGAAACCGAAACAAATCTAGAAGGTCTAGTCCTCATCAGACCAAGCCTAACATGTCTCGGAAAAGGGGTGGAAACCATGTTCCTACTTCAAAAATTAACTCGATTTCTAAACTTCGGCATGTTGGGAGAACAAATTCGTTTGTTCCCTCTACACGGAAGCCAGAGACTAAACCATCCATTCGTACAAACAACAGTAAATCTTACAATGGTAAATATAAATGGATGCCTAAGTCTCCGGTAAAGAAGGTTTCTTCTTCCATGTTAGATAATCGAGAAGATATGTCATGGCAGCCCGTAACTAGTATAGATGAGTCAGGTGTACCCAGTGTCACTATGGACTGGGTGCCAAAATCTAACTAATCCCGCACTTTGTGCAGGAGCAGCTATGGAGGAATATCATCAGACCGTGGTATGTTGATAGTGGCTGTTCCAGGCACATGATAGGAGACATTTCCCAGCTACACGACATTCAAACTTTTAACGGCGGGTATGTGTCCTTTGCGGGTGGAGAAAAGGGAAAGATCACACAGAAGGGTACTGTAAGTAACGGTGTTCTAAAATTTGAAAACGTAAATTTTGTTCCAGAACTAAAGCACAGTTTGCTGAGCGTGTCACAAATCTGTGACAAAGGGTTTTCAACTCATTTTACTAAAAAGGAGTGTTTGATTTTGAAACCGGTATCATTATACCAGAAGACTGGATTCTTGTTCGATCACAACGAAAAGATAATGCTTACGTGATCGACATGAACAAAAATGTTCCTGATAAAATAACATGCTTGTTTTCAAAATTGTCAGAACACAATGCAATGCTTTGGCATCGTCGTCTTAATCATGCAAATGTGAAAAATCTAAACCAACTTACTAAAAATGATTTGGTACGTGGATTACCCGTTAAGGATTTTGTTATCATTGAAAAGTGTGTGGCTTGTGCTCTGGGCAAGCATCATCGTAAATCTCATAAGCCAAAACTGATCAACACCATCTCCTCAGTTCTTCAGCTATTGCATATGGTTCTTTTTGGTCCAGTTCACGTTTTAAGTCTTTCTCGCAGTTCTTATTGTTTAGTTATCACTGATGATTACTCATGTTTTACTTGGGTGTTTTTCTTGTCCAATAAGAGTGAAACTGCAGAGCTGATCAAAAGATTCATGGTGCTTATGGAAAATCAGTTGGATTTGAAGCTGAAAGGAATTCGTTGTGACAATGGTATGGAATTCAAGAATGCATCCTTAAATCATTTTTGTTCTGAGAGGGGAGTGCTTCGTCAGTACAGTTCAGCTCGGACTCCTCAACAGAATGGTGTGGCTGAAAGGAGAAACATGACTCTTATCGAGGCGGCAAGGACCATGCTATGCGATTCTAAGCTGCCATTATTTTTCTGGGCAGAAGCTATTAATACGGCCTGTTATGTTCAGAATCAGGTGATAATCAACAAATCACAAATGAAGACTCCTTATGAGATTGTCTATGGACATAAGCCTACTGTCGCGCACTTCATGGCTTTTGGTTGCCCATGCACTCTACTGAACCTAGAGTATACTCTGAAATTTGGGGCCAAAGCTGATGATTGCTACTTTGTTGGTTATGCGGGCCATACTGCTTACAGGGTCTACAACAAGTCTACCAAACAGATTCTAGAATCTTATGATGTTCGTTGGTTGGAAGAAAACGAGACTGATGCTCGTGTTGGTTCGGACTGGTTATTCGATTATAATGAACTCTTCAAACCGTTCAATGTGTTTCCGGTCATCAACACAGAACCTTCAGGCAGCACTATAGTGGATGCTCAGAAAGATGACTCACATGCAATATCCCACATCTCTCCACTTATGGATGACGACATCCCAGAACCAGTTAGTGACGACAAACCCGCATCCGTCTCTCAGCCGATAGCAGTTCCGGAAAATGAATGTTCGCCAAGTTCGCCTAAAGATACCGCGACAGTTGAGGGGGAGAGTCCTACTGGTCAGATTTTTGGGAGCACACTATTTCCCGATGTCATTCCAAATGAATATGTCGCCAGCACTTCGTACTCACATAGTACAGTGACCTCCGGATGGAAGAACCCCCTTGCTGACATTGACGTGACCTTGTCAAACTTGAATTCTACCAGTGATGTTTCCGATCAATTACTTCCTTCAAGAATTTAGAAAGATCATCCAATTGAGAACCTCATAGGACCTCTTGAAATGGGCGTGTCCACCAGAAGTCAGACTGGAAATATAAACAGTTGTTTGTTTTCCTGTTTCATATCTCAGATAGAGCCAAGTCTTTTCGCATTAGCTGGGTCGGCGTCGTCATAATGAGGATTAATAAAAAATATTACCATTGTAAAAACGTTTACAGCTAGCATATTTTTGGGGGACAATTGTTGTGGTTCGATTTCTCTACTAAGATCCTAACTAGTATCTTGAATGAGATCCTGACATCCGGGATCCTTAACAAGTTTCCGAATCCTAAACCAGTTTGATTTAAACTAACTAAAATGCTTGCAGGTTACTCTTTGGCTAACAACTTAAAACATGACTCAGTCTTGCTGGTAATTCGGAAGCTCAGTTGAACTAAACACGGGGTTGAAGAATAAGTCATACAACGGTCACATAGTTAGGGTTTTCGGATTTGTAGCTTAGTTTGTTATTACATTTTTCTATAAAAGGAGGCCGATAAGAACACTTAGACACGATCTCTGCACTCACTGCTTACACCTCTGTACTTAGTGATCGTTCTCATTCAGTTCTCGTGTTGTACTTCAAATTTTACTTATTAATAAATTAAGGCAGGAGATAATTTTTCCCTCCCGAGGTTTTTTTCTAAAGATCCTCACCTGGATCCTAGGTTTTTCCTCGCTACATCGTTGTGTCCACTTTACTTTTATCGCATTTACTTACCTGATTATTGAAAAGCACACTACCTCACTTAACGGCTTTGTTCAATTATTGCTTTGGTAATTTTTTACCAAAACAATATATATATATATATATATATATATATATATATATATTTGTCTCAATAAAGGGTTGCTCACCAACTATTCTTATAGTTGGCCGTCTTATTTTATACATGATGCAGGTTCACAAGTTTAATGTTTGCTTTGAAGTTCAAAACGTAGTACCACTATAGGCCTAGGCTAATAAAATAATAAACGGTGTTATCTTTATGCTATGTTATTACCTTGAACACTACTTGTAATGTGTGACATGTTTTAATGTGATGAATAAATATTATAACTTTAATTTGTGTCATGTGCTATGAACCATCACCGTTCACGCTCCGGCGTATAATCCGCTGTCGGTTGGGGTGTGACGGTTATGCTTGCTATTGTTGGTGAGGAACATGTTGAGCCTGCTCATTAAGAACCTGTTCCTACATTTGAGGTTCTTTCTGACGATGAGGCAAAGCTTCCTCCACCAACACCACATGTGGAGGAACAACACCATATAGAGCTGCAGCGTCCTGTACCTACCCCTGAACATATGACCGATGTTAAAGAAATGTTGTAGTGAGCAGCTTTGAAGCCTCCTCAAGCAGTTCCTATTGTTCAGGAGCAACCACCTGAGAGTGATCTAAAAGATAACACTGGTCTGATTCTAAGAAAGAGAAAAAGGAGAGATCCAAGACCAGGTTTTGGTTAGAGGGTCGAGTGTTGTACAAGCCACATATAAGTCGATTATTGCGACTCAGCCTATTGAAAGCCTAGAAATTGAGATGAAAATACCTCAAATGTTGAGCCCTCATGTTCATATGCTCAACATGTTGCTGGAAGTTCAAGTGCATCTAAGAAGTTAACCCATATTCTGTCATTGCAAGATCAGTTACTTTAAGACAAAGGTAAAGGAGTTGATATTGGTTCTACCGCTGTTGATGTTCAAGCTTTACAACGAAGAATGTTTGAGTTGGAATAGATTCAGTTTTTATTTGTGTGAGAATTAATCAGCTGGAAGAAGGGAATGCGGAAAAGGATACCAAGATCATGGAATTGCAAGCAAATCTGGGTGGTTTAACAGCTCTTTATTATGATATGAATCAGAAGCTGGTTAAACGATTTGGTGATTATTTCAAGAACGTTAATGTTCTAGAAGATCAAGAATCTGATGCTATACAAACAGAGGCTACAGATGATGTTCTTGACACTTCTAGTTTTAAAGAATATCTAGCTAGGGAACAAAAGTCTACAGAGCAACGGGTTGAACTGCAAAATAAATTGTTGATCATGAAGAACTCAAATCAGAATGTTACATCTTCCGATAATCCAAAACATTTTGTGTTTGAGATTGGAGAGAACTATTATGATAAATATGGTGATAGATCAGGGATTGTATCCTGGGGATATGATGGTGAGAAGGAGATGTGGTTGATTAAAGGAAAAAGTGGAAACATGGAATATTACAAGAAGGAAGAGGACTTTAGGTCGTGGACCAAAGTTGATTTAACTAAACTATCTAAATCTCCTTTTCATAATTCATGTGGTGAACCTAAGGCCCGAAAATTCTTTAATTTCTTGGATCTACAAGCTTCAAAGGGCTTTCCCGACATGCCTACTGCAGAGTCCTATGTTAAGAAAGCTAAAGGAGTCATTGATCCACATACTAACAAGACAATGAGGACAGTGATGTGGCCAGTTACCGATAAAGTGAAATCGATTCCCATCACCAAAAGATTCCCTGAAGGGGCGCTAGATAATATGCAGTTTTAGGCTTAAGATGGAGAAACCACTTCTGTTGTGATTAGATTCAATAAAGGACAAATCGTGGATCCTAAAGATTTACTAAAGTTTGGTGAGATGGATATCAAGAAACTTGCTACCTTTCAGATACAGGCTGATCCGTTGTACGAGCCTGCTGCCAAAGAATTCACGGGAATGACTACCTCAATTATTCGTACTAAACTGTGGGTTGGAGCATTAAGAGAAGCTCATGCGCATCTTATAAATAAACCGTAATAGAAGAAAACAATAAACCAAGGGGGAGATTGTTAGGGCATATTTTGTGGTTTATGCTTATATATGTATATATACATGTTGATGTAAGATAACTGAAGGTGGGCTTTTGGCTATTGGGCTTGATGTGGGCTTGGGTGGTTGTGGTTTGTAAACACCCTATATAGTCTTGTCTATTATTATTTAGGGTTACACGTCTAAAGGAATATCATTGTAATCGGTTCTCCAAGAAAACTTCTGTACCCGAAGTTTTGATTATAATAAATGTGTGCATTGAAGTTTATCTTGTTCTTTATTTATATTGCTCTTGAATCACCACGGTGTTTGGATTCTACGCATACATCGTGTTTACTTGATATCATATTGTATAGATCGGGATTTGGGACTTACAATATAGAGAAGCCATTGAGAATGCTCTTAGAAAATGTATGGAATCTTTGATTTGCTTTTACTTTGAAATGAATTGAAGTAAACAAACAATGGGCGACAGAGAAGAATGGGTTGTAATTAAAAATAACATAATTAAAACTAATATATAATAATTAAAATATATATATTTCGAATATTAAATATTAGAAGTTTTCATAAGAATAAAGTGCTAAAATCGTCTCTGAGGTTTGATCAATAATGCGATTTTGGTCCAAAAAGATTTTTTTTTTTGCATATGGACCACTGAGGTTTCCTAATTCTTGCCCATTACGTCCAAATCATTAACTACGTTAGTTTTCTTCGTTAACTCAAGGGTATAAATGTCATTTTAGCTTACTACATCCCTTTTCCCTTTTATTTAATTTCTTATAAAACTATCTGATCATTCTCAATTCTCAACTCCCAACTCAAAATTAACCTCCAAAGCAAGATCAAACCCTACAAAGCAAATCAAATCAAATTGCTAATTTGCTCTACACACAATTCCTTTTGCTTCATGTTTTTAACGACGAACAAGGAACAACAACAATCACCTTCACTCCCCTGCCATCAGTAAAGCCTAATATCATAGAAGTCGATTTGAATTCGAAGCACATAATTAATTTAGAACAAAATTGAAGCAGATATTATTGAAGGGGAAGAAAATAGGGTTCAAACGCACGATTGTAGGCCGTATAAACAGTCTTCTTTTATCAATTTCGCCGACGCCGCCTTCTAATTTCCGGCCACACTTGCCGGCCGTCGATTCGAGCACCATTTGAGATAAGTTTTATGTCAATCTACTCGTTTTGATCCACCAAATAAAAGCCCTAAGGTTTCGAGTGTCAAATGTGATGAACGGACACAAATTTTTTATTTGAAATTTGTGGAAATTCTAGGGTTTAGTGTGGAAAGATGAACTGAGCCTGGTAAATATCAGATAGCCTGGTGTGTTTTGTTGGAACTGGGGGTGCTGGACGGGAAAGGGTTAGAGGTGAGTTTGTTGATGAAGATGGGTGTGTGGAGATTAGGGTTTCGGTGGAAAAAGAAGCATGCCTTGTGGTGGTGATTTGGGATTGCCGCGTAGGCGGTGGTGGTATGGTCTTTCACCGGGGGAGGGGTGACGACTCCCAGCAGTGGGGTTGATCGGGGAAGGGGAAAATTGATTGTTGTTATGTATATAGAAGTTTTTTTTTACATTAATTTATGCTTTATGTAAAAAGACTGGAATGCCCTTCTAGTGAAAAGTCGTTTTTATCCTTAACCTAACGATAAGACTAAATGAAGTTAATGATTTGGACGTAATTGGCAAAAAGTGATAAACCTCAATGGCCCATATGCACAAAAGAAACTTTTTGGACCAGAGTTGCATTATTGACCAAACCTCATGGACGTTTTTGGCACTTTACTCTTTTCATAATTAGTAACCGATCCAAGTCCGAAAATTCAGATACGGATATCCGAATATTTTATGGTTATTTTTGTTTTGTTAATTAAATGAAAAAAAAAATGAATGGTTCCTTTGGTATTATATAGTGCGTCCGTTGGGTGTGGACAAGAAAGAAGGAAGCAAAGAGATCTCCGGAAGCATGTCGTCTGATCCCAGGCAGCCGTCATCGGCGAAGCCTTACAAGCCTCAGCCGGTTCACCCAGACAATCTCCCCATCGATTACTCTGGTTTCATCGCCATCATCTTCGGCGTCGCCGGCGTTATGTTCCGTGTAACTAACTAACTTATTATTATTATTATTATTATTGTTGTTGTTATTATTATTATTATTAGATTAGATTAGATTAGATTAGATTAGATCAGATCTGATCTGGAGGACAAACGCCTTGCCTTTGCCTTGATGTTATTTTCTTTAATTCTTTTTCTCATCCTTTTTTTTCTTGAATAAATGTTTCGCTTATGCTTGTAAATGTAACACGAAAGCGTGTTCCTTTGTTTAATGACAAACAGGGTTTTCTTGTTGGTGTCTGTTCGTTTCGAAAGGTACAATTTACAACAATGTGTTTTTGGTCTAAAAAGAATATTAATACTAGAGTAATTTGTAACGGGCCTAAAAAGTCTGATGAATATATTAATGAACGTAAACAAACGAATTTTAATAAATGTAAACTAACCAACATATATGAAGGTCGACGAATTTAAATGAGTGATGAACAAACCAAAAAATAGACGCGTGTTCATCTTCGTTTGTTTATTAAGTAAACGAACTTCCCGCTGAACGGTTCACTGAACGTTTGGTTGGTTTGCTAATTTTCATAGCATGATGGATATTTTTTGTGCAGTACAAGCTTGGTTCATGGCTTGCTCTCATATTCTGTGCTCAATCACTTGCTAATATGAAGAATATAGAGACGGATTTAAAGCAGATCTCTACAGGATTTATGTAAGTTTATTATTATTATTATTATTATTATTAATGTTAATTATCAATCTGTTTCTTTTTTTAGCTAAATATGATATTTGACTCGACATATTGGAGATAAAATATAACCTAATGAAATGGATCGATACAGGTTTGCTATTATGGGAATGGTGACAAATTATTTGAGCCCGACTCGGGGAGTGAAGACTTGAAGTTTCGACTAGGTTTGTATCTAGTCGTTGGAGATTTTATTCGTTTGTAATCGTTTAGTTTCTATGTTGTGACTTGTGACTTTTGGTGGTATTAAGAAGCTGAAACTTGATATGCTTTGAACACTTTGAATAAATGGTTATTTGATAGCTCTGAGTACCTTGTCATGCAGACAGCAAATGAAAATAGGTACTTGACTATGAGCCCCTCCATTGATTTCATTACGTTCATTTATAATTTGTTAAATCATATTTCTGTGCTCTTCAAATTCTGAAGTATGCTCTTCATGATTACTATGACAACGCGTTTTCCCCATTGATACTTTCCTAGCGAAACCTTACCAATAGCTAGCTATTTGTGGAATTTAGTAGACATGATTGTTATTTGTTATCAGAAGGTTGTGTTCAAACCTCCACCAATGCAAGTTTACGTATATAACATATGATTATCCTTCACCCTTTTTTGGCTTTGGGTTTTTTTGGATGAGATCATTCAGAGACAATTTACATTTTTAATCTGCACCTTTCGTCTTTAATCACTGATTGCCTTACATTAATTACACAAAACATCTTTTATGCTTAGGGCTTGCCTTTTTTTGTTAGATTTGCATCTTTATGAGAATAGAACTCCGTGAAGACGTAGGATAGAACTCGATTAGTTATTTAGTTTACTTGTTATTCATTTACATTTTAAGCAAATCAATTAGTTTATATCTGTTTTCAGTTGATGACAAACTGATAGCGGTCAACTTTATTTATTAATTAATTTTATAGATTTTGTCCCACGTGGTTTAGCTTCTATAACCCATTCAGCCAAAAGTAAAATTTTTGAACGAAGGAACCCATGACATGTAATTTTGTTAGGCGTTTTGGCCCATAAGCCGGCGTCCCCCTCACCTGAGGGGCAAAATTGTCTTTTCTGCCAAAGAAAAATATAACTTGGTAACTAAAAAAATGAAACAAAAAAACATCTTTAATCTTCACAACACATGTTAACATGATAAAAGGAAAGCATCTGAAAATAGGGCTGTAAACGAACTAAACAAACACGAACAAGCCTTGCTCATGTTCGTTTGTTAAGAAAATAATGTATTCACGAACGGTTCATGAAAACTTACCGAACGAGATTTTTTGATCGTGTTCGTTCATTAAGGAAATTAATATGTTCACGAACACAAACAAAATCGGCGGAGCCTAGATATTGAGACCGATGTATTCATCAATGTGAATAATGAAAACCTGTAAACGAATCGAATGAACATGAACAAGGGCATGTTCGTGTTCATTCATTTAACTTTAAAAGAACACGGACACTTAATCGAACAAATATTTATGTTCATGTTCGTTTATTTAAAAATGGATATTTGTGTTCGTTTGTTTAAAATCTAAACAAACATAACTAAACAAAGACAAGCGAACATATATGAACAAATGTAAATGAACTTAAAGGAACACAAATTAACAAATATAAACCTTTAAACAGATGACCTATCCAGATAATATTTAAATATTTTCTATTAATACATAAACGAACGTTCATGAACATAAATGAATGAACGAAATATGTGTTCATGTTCGTTCGTTTAATTAAACGAAACAGAAGGTAGATATACAAGGGGAAAACATAGCTCAGAAGCAGAATTTTAAAGTTTCATAAGGAGTTAATAATATCAGGTTGATTTATGTAAAGATGGCAAATTGTATTTATACTAGACAAGGCCACAAGGGCATGTTGGACCGGTAAATAAAGGGAAACCAGTTGAGCAAAAGAAACAAGACAATGGTATTGGGAAAAAAAATCAGTGTCAGAAGGTTTTCATCAGCATTGACATTTCTTGGTCAACTTTGTACAGAAAGTCAAAAGACATATCCCGGTTTTGTTCCTGTATGCGAGCAGAAGTGAGTGGGCTGAACCATATCTCTAGTATACACTTTGGGCTGGGAATTTGATGGGTGTGTTGGGCTGATAAGTTTGGGCCAGGTGATTTTAGATTGGAACCGACACTAAGAAGGAATTCGAGCTTTATTCTTGTAGGCTGTCCTTTGTCTTTGAAAATGTCATTAGATTTGCTTAATTGATGTTGTATAAGGGCCGAGTTTTAATTTTGTATGTTTCATGTTTGGATTGGGCTTAATTAGGTAGGCATGTTTAGAACCCTGTGATTGTTTTGTTGATAAAGTCATAAAGATGTGATTTCTTTTCTACTCGGGGACATGTCGCAAGAGAACAACTACTATCTCCGCCTTTTGTAAATCCTTTTTTGTTATATTTATATAACTACACCAGGGTACCATTCCGCTTTGCCCAATAAAACTGCATGTTGACTTCACCCAACCCCATTTCGAGCCGTACTAACACTAGCCCGTTTCAGCCCAGTCCCGTTTTGACCCATACTAAAGCCAACCAGTTCCAGCCCAATCCAGTTTTGATCCGTACTAAAACTGACCAGTTTCAGCCCAGTCCCAGTTTGGCCCAAACTAAACTGGCACGTTTCAGCCTAATCCAATTTTGACCCATACTAAAACTGACCCGTTTTAGCCCAGTCCCACTTTGAAGTTTGACCTGAACTACAACTGGCACGTTTCAGCCCAATTCAATTTTGACCTGTACTAAAACTGACCCGTTTCAGCCCAGTCCCACTTTGAAGTTTGACCCGAACTAAAACTGGCACATTTCAGCCCAATCCAATTTTAAGCCGAACTAAAACTGACCCATTTCAGCCCAATTTCATTTAGACCCGCTTCAACCCAATCAAATTTTAGCCCATACTAAAACTGGCCCGTTTCAGCTCAATCTCATTTTGGCCCACAATAAAACTGATCTGTCTCAGCCCAATCCCATTTTGACCCATAATAAACCTGATCCGGTTAGCCCCATCCCATTTTGACCCATTACCCAACCTTTCAGTTGCAGTGACAAATATTTACCTTGACAAACGGGGGTGCTCCAGGTGCTGGAGCCCGATAGAAAGTTCCAGCCATTGGGCATTTGAGAGGCGGATGCGAGGACTTTGGCTTTGCAGGGGCTGGTAATGCTGGCGGTGATGCAGAAGCCGCTGGTGCTGAAGTGGTAGGTGCCGCCTGTGGAGGTGGCAGATGTGAGTGGAACATAGGCTGAGGTTGTGAAGATTGCATCATAACAACAGGTGGTGCGGGAGGAGGCGGTAAAGCTTCTTTCTTTCTTATTATGACTTCACAATCATCTTGTTTTATTTGCAGCTCCATTATATCTCTTGAATCCAAATGCCTGAAAAGATAATAATAATATTAATAATAATAATAATAATAATAATAATAACAATAACAATAATAACAAATAATAAAAAAATAACAACAATAGTAATAATAACAAAAATATAATAATAACAATAATAAGAAATCTCTCTTTTATATGAACGGCCAGTTTGTATTTTCCTAAAAATTTTCAAGCCCAAATGTTAAAACTGAAAAACCAAAACCCAACGATATTCAAAAAGTCATACCCAATTCTCGGTTTTGTTTGGTTTTGGTATTTTCGGTTTTCGCATTTTGGTTGGAAAATTTGGTTCAAAAACTAGCCAGACAATTTGGATCCAAAATTTTTGGGCTACACTGTATATCAACTTCTTGTAAATTACTCGGTTTTTCAGTTCCAATCAGTTTGGTTCAGTATTTTTGGGGTTTTTTTTTATAGCAAAACCAACCGAACCACAAAATGAAGTTTTTAAAAACATATAACAGACCTAGGTTCGGTTATTTCAGTTTAGCTAAGTGGGTTATTCTGATTATATTCGGTTATTTCGGTTTCATGCACACCCCTACGAGTTTATACTTTATTAATTTCTTTAAATTACTTAAAATCGGTTTTTGGGTTCCAATCATTCGGTTTAGTTTTTTCAGTTTTGGTTTGACAGCAAAACCGAGTTGACAAATCGGTTTAAAAAGAACATAAATCAAAAGATCAGTTTTTTATAGGGTTCGTTTATAAAAGGTTTCATGCAAACCCCTTTGAATTTATATTTTATTATATTCTTATAAACTACATAGAAATGGTTTTTCCGGTTCAAATAGTTTGGTTCAGTTTTCTCGGTTTTGGTTGATGGCAAAACCAAAACCAAAATGAGAAAACGGTCACTTAAAAACATAAAAACAAACCAACTGTTTTTTATTGGGTTCGGTTACGTCGGTTATTCCGGTTACAGTTCAGTTATTTGGTTTCATGCACACTAATTTATATGGATAACAATCTACTAAACTATACTATTGAAAGATTCAGATTTATTATAATAATTATTATCTAAGAAAGACGTTGGCATACTCAACAAGCCCTGCAACTTGATTCATGAACGCGGTAATTGAGGCAACATCAGGTACCGTGGTCTTAAAAAAAGATATTTTGGTTGAATTTTCTGATGGTGCGGCGCAAACCGATGATTTCCCTTCATCAACCTGAAGATGAACACAAATTTAGTAAAAGGTTGCAAATTAGAATAAAAAATATTTGATGTTATGATGTTGGTATGAACATGTAGCTGTTACCTCATTAAGTTGAGCAGATACTTTCATAACACCACCATTCTGGTTCCTCTTTATTGCCTACAAATAGTTTTAAGATGTTAGCAAATTTGCGATTACAAATTTGCTTTTTATTATGAATTTAGTTGAATAAGTGATTCTTCTAACTTTATACACAGGTAAAGCAGCAAGCGATAGAAAGTCAAGTAAACGAACGGTTCAATGAATTGTTCACAAACCTTCGGTGGGAAGTTTGTTTATGTTCATTTATTTGCCAACGAACAAATTCTTTTTCAAATAGTCAAAAGAATGAACATGAACACGTGTCTCGTGTGAACGTTTGGTTATGTATATTAGTTTATGTTTGTCCATTTGCCTTCATTTATGTTAATTACTTTACGTTTGTTTAGGTTCGTTTGCGTGCGTTCGTACATTCATTTAATTCTTTTAAGACCTGTTACAATTAAGTCTAGTTTCATTCACTATTTTGGCCCAACTCATTGGTCATGATGTCTATACTATACTAGATTATAATACATATAAGGACAAAAAGGTAATTTTACATAATTTTAAGAGTTTAAGTAGATACAACTCTTAAAACATATGGTACAATCGTTTAAAACATATTGTTGACCAATTTTTAAAGCGGCCTTAACATTTTCATACACTAATAATTTTAATAAGAAAATTACACAATATAAACAAAGCATTATTTCCTTTTAACTTGCAATAGTATTTCTAATTTTAAAAAAACATTAACATGTTACGCCCCCCCCTAGTTTATTTTTATTAAATTGTAGCTCAATTATGTTTGCTCGCTTAGGCAGGTGGATGTGAACAAACGAATGGTAGATAGGGAATTAAACATCTGGAAAATTACCTGAATTCCAGCAGAAGAAGATCGAGAAAGCAAAGGTTTGAAATCGGAGTGGAAGAGAACAACAGCGGTGTTGGTGCGTGGAATTGTGTTTTGGATGCGGAGCGATAAGAGCACAGGAGGAGGTTTTAGAGAAACACCACGACGCCATTCACCACCCAAATTAGCTAAAACCAACCGACAGTAGGTGATACAAACACCTCACTCACTCACTCTTAACTCCGTTTCTGTGGGACTTGTCTTTATTTAATTCACTCTTTCTTTGTATGAGTTGTTTATAAAAAAAACACTTGGGTGATATTCAATTTTTTAGTGGTAGAAATTAGGAACATTGTAATTCTGTTGTAATAAAAAGAATGATTAAATAATGATAAAGTTTCAACTTTAGTCGCTGCTTCGTTACCAATAGAATTAGAATGCTTAAATGGTAAAAAAAAATGTTAAAATAGACCAAAAGCTCAAACGAATTCGATACGCTTAAAAGCATCTAAATACACCAAAATATCCAACAAACATAAACAAAATACACCAAAAGGCGTTCAAACAGGTCTAATCACCTAGTCTACCATGTCGCAAGCCACAATTCTTGACTCTATCTTTTTGTTTCTACCCTTTGTTCTCACCACCTTTGATTGTGGATATTTTTTTCCTCATTCGTGCGAGACCTGATGTTATTTCCGGTTCCTTGGAAATTTTTACAGGTCACTTTTCTTGCAGTTCTAGCCTTTTTGTTCATGTTTTCTTTCTCTAAAGGGTCTTTTTTTCCTTTACTGTCAGTCTACCGGGCATCCGTCTTTCTTTTGAAGGTATGGGTTTAATATCATTTATTTTAGGCCAACGTTGCCACACCCATGGGGGGTCTGGTCGTTTTATGGGCAAATTGGTACCAAATGTAAACTGTGGAATATTATTGATAAAGATAAGTTACAACATTTGTACAATGTATTTAAAATAAGGTGTAACCACACAATTATCTCTACCCTGGCACTACTGCAATGCCGTGTTAGAATCTACTAATCTTCTTAGAATCTAATCTTCACATTCGCTTGCACCTCTACCCTTAGTCATTTTCATTACAATGCTAGTCCAAATTCCTATCTACATGGTACCTGAATACATACTAAAAAGTTCCAACTAAAAAGTTGGTGAGTTCGTGAGTTTAGCTCACATACACATAACAGAGTTAAGTTATGAAAGCGTAGGAGTTGTGGGTGTGTAAATGAATGAGGTCCATTCGTTAAACTAAGGGCCATACGCTAAGGTGTTAGCGTATGGAAGCCCATTCGCTAATCTAGGAGCTCATACGCATAGGATTTGGCGTATGAAGGCTCATTCGTTATCTGGAAAGCCCATTCGCTAAGGAGTTTAGCGAATGGGAAGCTATTCGCTACGAGAACACCCCATTCGCTAGAGTGGTTTAGCGAATGAGGCTTGGGCCTATAAATAGGTTGTTCCTGTTCATTTGGGCTTAGAGTTTTGGCCTTATTATTTAAGAAGTAATGTTATGCTGCCAAAATCTCTCTAGAATGATAGGTAGCCTCAAGGTGCACATCGATGCGGATTAAGCTTAACCGTATGTATGTATTGCATTTATGAATCTGTAAGCATTCAGTTATTATGAATATACGAACAATCATTCAGCTTGATTATCGTTCTATTTATCGTCTCATTGATCTATCATACGTGTCATGTTATGCGATTGGATCCAATTAGAGGAAATAACGTTTCCTCAATATTGCCTACTAATATCTTCTAAGACCATAACCTCCAGAAATCTTGTTATAACGACTGTCTTTTGAAGAACACAGTTCTCATTTTTAGGCAAACACATGTCCATTATTCAAATATCAGACATCTAGCTAGATTCTGATTTCAACCAATTGGCATTCAAGTCTACTCACCAATTAGCCCGTATAACCATTGTGTACTCCACCATGTCACATGTTTGCAATTCTCCTTATTGCTAGGCATTCCATGTTCAAATGTAAGACACCCTCACATTGAAGTGTTATTTGATGACATCATCCAACTTATTGATGGTATAAAGAATAGCTCTTTCTTTTAATTACTATGGTAAGCTCTTTCTTTTAATTTATCTGACTTACCAATGGGATAAAGAAAAACTTTTCCTTTATACACAGGTTTGAGATATAATCTCAATTAAAGAAAAGCTTTCATCATAGGTTTGAGATATCATTTCAATGGTATCATCTCGATTACCATCCCCGCATTTCTTGTAGTTTGACATAGTTTGTTTAAGTTTACTTATGACCATACATCGGTACTCATGATTTGAAAAATACCACACCATTGTATTAGTGAGTTCACTGATGTTACCAATAAAGCAACGCATGCCTTATCATAAGTTTCAATCACTTTCTAGCGTCTAAGTTAATCCTTATCATATGGCAGTTAACAAGAAATCACAAACTTAGTCACATATAGGAGACCTTGGAAAGTTGAGATCTACTCAAGATTCTCAAGAGTTATATTATTACCTTAGATTAAATAAAATCCCTCTTTAACTTGTCTATACACATATTCATTCTTGTGTATGTTTTGATTGTTCCACGTTAATTAGTCTTCGTCAAGCATCATAACTGACAAGTACTAGTCTAACATGCTTAGACTATAATACTTAGGCCTTTGAACAGAAGATGCATCATTCTGATTCTTCACAACCTTAAGAGATAACACATTATCTCTTCCTAACATTCATTTCTTAGTTTAGACAAGATAATCCGATTTCATTTGCCGTTCCTAAACCTCACTTTTAGAACATCTTTACACCAAGTTAATCCCATTTCCTAAGGTTATAACTCGTTTTCCTTTAACCTACTATTGGGCTATATTTGTGGTTTATGCTTGTAGGTTGGACTTAGATAGGGTATATTATGTAAGCCGAGATCTTTAGTGGTTCTCGGTGGGCTTTGGGCTTTTGTTGGGCTAGTATACTGGTACCCTATATATATAGATGTCTTTGTATAGGGTTAAGTGGTTCGTTCACGGGTTTTTTGGCCGTCTAAGGGTTATCATAGACGAGTATTGTATTAATAGTGCTTAAGCACCCGACGTTAATATTAACATGTGTTTTGAAGCCATTCTTGTGTTCGACGTGGTTGTGTGTTTATTTGTGTTCTTGAATCATCTAGTGTTGGAATTCCGCACCAACACCTAGATTGTTGATATCATAATTGTAGTGATCCAGATTCGGGACTTACAATTGGTATCAGAGCCTTAGACCTATTCAGGCTCGTTATTGTGATATCAAGGATTCAAGATTTTGATCTTTGGTGGTTGTGGTTGATTTTCCGGTGATATTCGCGTCGGAGAAAGAAAATGTTTTTTTTTGGTTGAAGATTGACCTAATCTTGGTTAAAATTCAAATCCCAGAGATTTCGGGATTTAATTTGTCACCAAAATTATCTGGTCAAAGCATCTTTGGGTTTTCTTGGAAGTTCTCGGACAATTTTCATTGTTTTCGGCCATTATTTGGTCGTTCTCTGTGAAGTTTGTTGGTTCTTGGCCGAATCTGTGTTCTCGGCTACAACGAGTTTTCGGCCACAACAGTTCTCGGCTACAACTAGTTTTCGGCCACAATCAGTTCTCGGTCACACTTAGTTCTCGGTCAATCTTTGGTTCTCGGTTAAGTTTTATTTGGACCTGACACTTGGACTAGGACTATAAAGCTTCCTGGACTAAAATTATCATTAAATTAAAATAAAATGGAACAGTTAACCAACAGCAATGCGTCATCAAATGCCATACTTCATCAAGAACTGGATTCCATAATGGGGACAACAACTCGTGTACCTCGTCTATTGTCTCATGAGGGGTTCAGTGAGTGGAAATTTCGATTCGAGAAGTATGTTAAAATGAAAGATGCTAAGATCTGGAGAAGCATTGTTAAAGGACCCCAAATCATCATGTATTAACGTGAGAACTCAACTGAGGTTGTTGTGAAGCCGGTTGCACAGTATGATGATGATGATTTTTCCAAAGTTGAAGAGGATGAAAGGGCCCTATCAACTATAACCATGGCACTTTCACCTGAAATTGCCCTTGGTTTTAGAGAACTTCAATCTGTTAAGGAACTATGGGAGACATTAATCGAGGTGTATGAGGGAAACGAAGATATGAAAAGGAGTCGCCAAGACTTGCTGCGACAAAAGTTCAACATGTTTAACCATGTTCTGGGGGAGTCGTTGGAAACTCAACTCCAAAGGTTCATATCTCTAGTGACTGAAATGAGATCTGCTAGTATTTATCTAGCAACTTCAGAGATAAACAACAAACTGGTGAACTCATTGCCAAAGAGTTGGGATATGAATATTGCTGTTATCAAAAAGACTAAAGATCTCAACAAAATGTCTATCTCTGAGATGATGGCTACTATCAAGGCATGTGATATGGACGACAAGCAACGTGAAATAAACCATGCGAATTCTTACAGTGCAGCTGGTTACAACGTTGCCTCCAACAATGCTCTTATTTCTCAAGATAGTTTCTCTATGCTCAAGGCCACTCAGCAACCTCCAACCCAAGGAAACTTTCAGATGTTTAAGTCCACTCAAGGCCAGTCTTACTCTACTCCGCCTCAGCAAACTCCAGTTTTCTTCACCAAGTCTGCACAACCTTCATCTGCTGGCACTGCTCAAGGTCAGAATTCAAGCCAGTTTCCCTCCATTCCGAAAGAGACTCAGGAGAACATAGCTCTAATGGCAGGATTCATGAACTGCTATAATGCATTTCTAGCTGGAGACTTGGTTCAACCAGTTGTGGCTGCTGAACTCGATCAGATTCACCCTGACGATGTTGAGGAAATGGATATTGCTTGGCAAATCGCCATGGCAGTGTTTTGTGCCAAGAAATTCATTAAGAGGACTGGTATAAACAATTGGAACATGCCTAATAATCAGAAAGTGGGGTTTAACAAGAACACTCTGAGATGCTATAACTGTCATGAGCCGGGTCATTTTGCTCGTGAATGCACTAACCCAGCGAAGGAAGGAAACACTGAAAAGGCGTTGGTTCCAGTGGGTAATGCTAGGGGAGATGTTGGTGAGAGTTCGGGAAATGGTGAAAGGGGATTGATTGCTCAACAGTTCTCTTGGGAGGATTAGATGGCTGCTCTCAACATTGGAAGTCAGACCGCAAATTTTGCAAATGTTGAAGACATTGAGGAGGAAAACGCTGCTGAGGAGCAAGTCAAGGAACTTCAATTCGCATTCATGGCGTTCACTTCCTCCAACTCATCTGAGGTAAGCTTTCAACCATTTTCTCTAGATTGTGTTGACAAAATCAACTTATATAAACTTCATAATGACAACTTGATTAGAGACATGGAAAGAGTAAAATCAGAAAACTTTAAACTTAAGAAAAATGAAAAATCCTTCTTAGATAAAATAGAAGCATATAAAAAGGATCTCTCTAAGCTTAAGTCTAAATTCAGTGTAAAGTGTTGTCACCACCTAGATGCCAAGCAGGAAATTGTTGAATTAACTGCTAAACTGGAAGCCTCCAAATTGGAAATTTTGAACTTAAATGCTAAATTTGAAAGAGCTGAACTTGATTTTAAAAAGTTCGAGGGTTCCAGTAAGGTATTTAATTCAATGATTGACAATCAATTATGGTGGAAGGAGAAGGAAGGTGAGGGATTAGGATACAGCAAGGTACCTCCACCTTACAATGACAACTATGTTCAACTTCCTGTCACCAAAGAACAGGAAGAAAAGGTACAGGACATGAAGTACGGTAAACATGATAAGAATGACATATCTGATCATGTGAGTGCATCCACCTCAGGAGTGAACGATACTAACGTGTTTACTTCATGTGCAGAGAAAGTAATTGTTGAGGATTGGAATGATGAGGATGATGAAGCTTGTGTTTCGTTTAATAAAGACTTTAATTCTGATGTTACTTTGAAACTACCTGCTTTGAATTCTGTTATTCCGACTGTTTGTGTGGGCTCTGTTTTAAAGAGCAACGATTCTTGTGTGGTTGATTCAGTTGAAACTTTAAATTCTGAAAATGTGGTTTCAAATAAAATTGAAAAATCAAAAAAATTCAACAAGTATCTACCACCTAAATTTGTTAAAGAGGGATGCTCTAATGACAAATAAGGTGATAAGTTTGACAATGTGAAACATGGTTCTCGCAAGTTTAAACAAACTGGTCCACACAACCAGTCCAGACAAGGATTTGCCCAAAATGATTTTTACATAAAGCGACAAACGTGTTTTAACTGTGGCACTCCCGGTCATATTGCCAAAAATTGTCCACATTGTCCATATGTTCCACATTATGGATTTATTAGAGGAATATGCCCTATATGCCTTACAATTCATACAGTCAAAGATTTAGGCATCATACGGCTAATCCCTCTGCCGGTGATTGAAACCGAAACAAATCTAGAAGGTCTAGTCCTCATCAGACCAAGCCTAACATGTCTCGGAAAAGGGGTGGAAACCATGTTCCTACTTCAAAAATTAACTCGATTTCTAAACTTCGGCATGTTGGGAGAACAAATTCGTTTGTTCCCTCTACACGGAAGCCAGAGACTAAACCATCCATTCGTACAAACAACAGTAAATCTTACAATGGTAAATATAAATGGATGCCTAAGTCTCCGGTAAAGAAGGTTTCTTCTTCCATGTTAGATAATCGAGAAGATATGTCATGGCAGCCCGTAACTAGTATAGATGAGTCAGGTGTACCCAGTGTCACTATGGACTGGGTGCCAAAATCTAACTAATCCCGCACTTTGTGCAGGAGCAGCTATGGAGGAATATCATCAGACCGTGGTATGTTGATAGTGGCTGTTCCAGGCACATGATAGGAGACATTTCCCAGCTACACGACATTCAAACTTTTAACGGCGGGTATGTGTCCTTTGCGGGTGGAGAAAAGGGAAAGATCACACAGAAGGGTACTGTAAGTAACGGTGTTCTAAAATTTGAAAACGTAAATTTTGTTCCAGAACTAAAGCACAGTTTGCTGAGCGTGTCACAAATCTGTGACAAAGGGTTTTCAACTCATTTTACTAAAAAGGAGTGTTTGATTTTGAAACCGGTATCATTATACCAGAAGACTGGATTCTTGTTCGATCACAACGAAAAGATAATGCTTACGTGATCGACATGAACAAAAATGTTCCTGATAAAATAACATGCTTGTTTTCAAAATTGTCAGAACACAATGCAATGCTTTGGCATCGTCGTCTTAATCATGCAAATGTGAAAAATCTAAACCAACTTACTAAAAATGATTTGGTACGTGGATTACCCGTTAAGGATTTTGTTATCATTGAAAAGTGTGTGGCTTGTGCTCTGGGCAAGCATCATCGTAAATCTCATAAGCCAAAACTGATCAACACCATCTCCTCAGTTCTTCAGCTATTGCATATGGTTCTTTTTGGTCCAGTTCACGTTTTAAGTCTTTCTCGCAGTTCTTATTGTTTAGTTATCACTGATGATTACTCACGTTTTACTTGGGTGTTTTTCTTGTCCAATAAGAGTGAAACTGCAGAGCTGATCAAAAGATTCATGGTGCTTATGGAAAATCAGTTGGATTTGAAGCTGAAAGGAATTCGTTGTGACAATGGTATGGAATTCAAGAATGCATCCTTAAATCATTTTTGTTCTGAGAGGGGAGTGCTTCGTCAGTACAGTTCAGCTCGGACTCCTCAACAGAATGGTGTGGCTGAAAGGAGAAACATGACTCTTATCGAGGCGGCAAGGACCATGCTATGCGATTCTAAGCTGCCATTATTTTTCTGGGCAGAAGCTATTAATACGGCCTGTTATGTTCAGAATCAGGTGATAATCAACAAATCACAAATGAAGACTCCTTATGAGATTGTCTATGGACATAAGCCTACTGTCGCGCACTTCATGGCTTTTGGTTGCCCATGCACTCTACTGAACCTAGAGTATACTCTGAAATTTGGGGCCAAAGCTGATGATTGCTACTTTGTTGGTTATGCGGGCCATACTGCTTACAGGGTCTACAACAAGTCTACCAAACAGATTCTAGAATCTTATGATGTTCGTTGGTTGGAAGAAAACGAGACTGATGCTCGTGTTGGTTCGGACTGGTTATTCGATTATAATGAACTCTTCAAACCGTTCAATGTGTTTCCGGTCATCAACACAGAACCTTCAGGCAGCACTATAGTGGATGCTCAGAAAGATGACTCACATGCAATATCCCACATCTCTCCACTTCTGGATGACGACATCCCAGAACCAGTTAGTGACGACAAACCCGCATCCGTCTCTCAGCCGATAGCAGTTCCGGAAAATGAATGTTCGCCAAGTTCGCCTAAAGATACCGCGACAGTTGAGGGGGAGAGTCCTACTGGTCAGATTTTTGGGAGCACACTATTTCCCGATGTCATTCCAAATGAATATGTCGCCAGCACTTCGTACTCACATAGTACAGTGACCTCCGGATGGAAGAACCCCCTTGCTGACATTGACGTGACCTTGTCAAACTTGAATTCTACCAGTGATGTTTCCGATCAATTACTTCCTTCAAGAATTTAGAAAGATCATCCAATTGAGAACCTCATAGGACCTCTTGAAATGGGCGTGTCCACCAGAAGTCAGACTGGAAATATAAACAGTTGTTTGTTTTCCTGTTTCATATCTCAGATAGAGCCAAGTCTTTTCGCATTAGCTGGGTCGGCGTCGTCATAATGAGGATTAATAAAAAATATTACCATTGTAAAAACGTTTACAGCTAGCATATTTTTGGGGGACAATTGTTGTGGTTCGATTTCTCTACTAAGATCCTAACTAGTATCTTGAATGAGATCCTGACATCCGGGATCCTTAACAAGTTTCCGAATCCTAAACCAGTTTGATTTAAACTAACTAAAATGCTTGCAGGTTACTCTTTGGCTAACAACTTAAAACATGACTCAGTCTTGCTGGTAATTCGGAAGCTCAGTTGAACTAAACACGGGGTTGAAGAATAAGTCATACAACGGTCACATAGTTAGGGTTTTTCGGATTTGTAGCTTAGTTTGTTATTACATTTTTCTATAAAAGGAGGCCGATAAGAACACTTAGACACGATCTCTGCACTCACTGCTTACACCTCTGTACTTAGTGATCGTTCTCATTCAGTTCTCGTGTTGTACTTCAAATTTTACTTATTAATAAATTAAGGCAGGAGATAATTTTTCCCTCCCGAGGTTTTTTTCTAAAGATCCTCACCTGGATCCTAGGTTTTTCCTCGCTACATCGTTGTGTCCACTTTACTTTTATCGCATTTACTTACCTGATTATTGAAAAGCACACTACCTCACTTAACGGCTTTGTTCAATTATTGCTTTGGTAATTTTTTACCAAAACAATATATATATATATATATATATATATATATATATATATATATTTGTCTCAATAAAGGGTTGCTCACCAACTATTCTTATAGTTGGCCGTCTTATTTTATACATGATGCAGGTTCACAAGTTTAATGTTTGCTTTGAAGTTCAAAACGTAGTACCACTATAGGCCTAGGCTAATAAAATAATAAACGGTGTTATCTTTATGCTATGTTATTACCTTGAACACTACTTGTAATGTGTGACATGTTTTAATGTGATGAATAAATATTATAACTTTAATTTGTGTCATGTGCTATGAACCATCACCGTTCACGCTCCGGCGTATAATCCGCTGTCGGTTGGGGTGTGACGGTTATGCTTGCTATTGTTGGTGAGGAACATGTTGAGCCTGCTCATTAAGAACCTGTTCCTACATTTGAGGTTCTTTCTGACGATGAGGCAAAGCTTCCTCCACCAACACCACATGTGGAGGAACAACACCATATAGAGCTGCAGCGTCCTGTACCTACCCCTGAACATATGACCGATGTTAAAGAAATGTTGCAGTGAGCAGCTTTGAAGCCTCCTCAAGCAGTTCCTATTGTTCAGGAGCAACCACCTGAGAGTGATCTAAAAGATAACACTGGTCTGATTCTAAGAAAGAGAAAAAGGAGAGATCCAAGACCAGGTTTTGGTTAGAGGGTCGAGTGTTGTACAAGCCACATATAAGTCGATTATTGCGACTCAGCCTATTGAAAGCCTAGAAATTGAGATGAAAATACCTCAAATGTTGAGCCCTCATGTTCATATGCTCAACATGTTGCTGGAAGTTCAAGTGCATCTAAGAAGTTAACCCATATTCTGTCATTGCAAGATCAGTTACTTTAAGACAAAGGTAAAGGAGTTGATATTGGTTCTACCGCTGTTGATGTTCAAGCTTTACAACGAAGAATGTTTGAGTTGGAATAGATTCAGTTTTTATTTGTGTGAGAATTAATCAGCTGGAAGAAGGGAATGCGGAAAAGGATACCAAGATCATGGAATTGCAAGCAAATCTGGGTGGTTTAACAGCTCTTTATTATGATATGAATCAGAAGCTGGTTAAACGATTTGGTGATTATTTCAAGAACGTTAATGTTCTAGAAGATCAAGAATCTGATGCTATACAAACAGAGGCTACAGATGATGTTCTTGACACTTCTAGTTTTAAAGAATATCTAGCTAGGGAACAAAAGTCTACAGAGCAACGGGTTGAACTGCAAAATAAATTGTTGATCATGAAGAACTCAAATCAGAATGTTACATCTTCCGATAATCCAAAACATTTTGTGTTTGAGATTGGAGAGAACTATTATGATAAATATGGTGATAGATCAGGGATTGTATCCTGGGGATATGATGGTGAGAAGGAGATGTGGTTGATTAAAGGAAAAAGTGGAAACATGGAATATTACAAGAAGGAAGAGGACTTTAGGTCGTGGACCAAAGTTGATTTAACTAAACTATCTAAATCTCCTTTTCATAATTCATGTGGTGAACCTAAGGCCCGAAAATTCTTTAATTTCTTGGATCTACAAGCTTCAAAGGGCTTTCCCGACATGCCTACTGCAGAGTCCTATGTTAAGAAAGCTAAAGGAGTCATTGATCCACATACTAACAAGACAATGAGGACAGTGATGTGGCCACTTACCGATAAAGTGAAATCGATTCCCATCACCAAAAGATTCCCTGAAGGGGCGCTAGATAATATGCAGTTTTAGGCTTAAGATGGAGAAACCACTTCTGTTGTGATTAGATTCAATAAAGGACAAATCGTGGATCCTAAAGATTTACTAAAGTTTGGTGAGATGGATATCAAGAAACTTGCTACCTTTCAGATACAGGCTGATCCGTTGTACGAGCCTGCTGCCAAAGAATTCACGGGAATGACTACCTCAATTATTCGTACTAAACTGTGGGTTGGAGCATTAAGAGAAGCTCATGCGCATCTTATAAATAAACCGTAATAGAAGAAAACAATAAACCAAGGGGGAGATTGTTAGGGCATATTTTGTGGTTTATGCTTATATATGTATATATACATGTTGATGTAAGATAACTGAAGGTGGGCTTTTGGCTATTGGGCTTGATGTGGGCTTGGGTGGTTGTGGTTTGTAAACACCCTATATAGTCTTGTCTATTATTATTTAGGGTTACACGTCTAAAGGAATATCATTGTAATCGGTTCTCCAAGAAAACTTCTGTACCCGAAGTTTTGATTATAATAAATGTGTGCATTGAAGTTTATCTTGTTCTTTATTTATATTGCTCTTGAATCACCACGGTGTTTGGATTCTACGCATACATCGTGTTTACTTGATATCATATTGTATAGATCGGGATTTGGGACTTACAATATAGAGAAGCCATTGAGAATGCTCTTAGAAAATGTATGGAATCTTTGATTTGCTTTTACTTTGAAATGAATTGAAGTAAACAAACAATGGGCGACAGAGAAGAATGGGTTGTAATTAAAAATAACATAATTAAAACTAATATATAATAATTAAAATATATATATTTCGAATATTAAATATTAGAAGTTTTCATAAGAATAAAGTGCTAAAATCGTCTCTGAGGTTTGATCAATAATGCGATTTTGGTCCAAAATTCAGATACGGATATCCGAATATTTTATGGTTATTTTTGTTTTGTTAATTAAATGAAAAAAAAAATGAATGGTTCCTTTGGTATTATATAGTGCGTCCGTTGGGTGTGGACAAGAAAGAAGGAAGCAAAGAGATCTCCGGAAGCATGTCGTCTGATCCCAGGCAGCCGTCATCGGCGAAGCCTTACAAGCCTCAGCCGGTTCACCCAGACAATCTCCCCATCGATTACTCTGGTTTCATCGCCATCATCTTCGGCGTCGCCGGCGTTATGTTCCGTGTAACTAACTAACTTATTATTATTATTATTATTATTGTTGTTGTTATTATTATTATTATTAGATTAGATTAGATTAGATTAGATTAGATCAGATCTGATCTGGAGGACAAACGCCTTGCCTTTGCCTTGATGTTATTTTCTTTAATTCTTTTTCTCATCCTTTTTTTTCTTGAATAAATGTTTCGCTTATGCTTGTAAATGTAACACGAAAGCGTGTTCCTTTGTTTAATGACAAACAGGGTTTTCTTGTTGGTGTCTGTTCGTTTCGAAAGGTACAATTTACAACAATGTGTTTTTGGTCTAAAAAGAATATTAATACTAGAGTAATTTGTAACGGGCCTAAAAAGTCTGATGAATATATTAATGAACGTAAACAAACGAATTTTAATAAATGTAAACTAACCAACATATATGAAGGTCGACGAATTTAAATGAGTGATGAACAAACTAAAAAATAGACGCGTGTTCATCTTCGTTTGTTTATTAAGTAAACGAACTTCCCGCTGAACGGTTCACTGAACGTTTGGTTGGTTTGCTAATTTTCATAGCATGATGGATATTTTTTGTGCAGTACAAGCTTGGTTCATGGCTTGCTCTCATATTCTGTGCTCAATCACTTGCTAATATGAAGAATATAGAGACGGATTTAAAGCAGATCTCTACAGGATTTATGTAAGTTTATTATTATTATTATTATTATTATTATTATTATTATTATTAATGTTAATTATCAATCTGTTTCTTTTTTTAGCTAAATATGATATTTGACTCGACATATTGGAGATAAAATATAACCTAATGAAATGGATCGATACAGGTTTGCTATTATGGGAATGGTGACAAATTATTTGAGCCCGACTCGGGGAGTGAAGACTTGAAGTTTCGACTAGGTTTGTATCTAGTCGTTGGAGATTTTATTCGTTTGTAATCGTTTAGTTTCTATGTTGTGACTTGTGACTTTTGGTGGTATTAAGAAGCTGAAACTTGATATGCTTTGAACACTTTGAATAAATGGTTATTTGATAGCTCTGAGTACCTTGTCATGCAGACAGCAAATGAAAATAGGTACTTGACTATGAGCCCCTCCATTGATTTCATTACGTTCATTTATAATTTGTTAAATCATATTTCTGTGCTCTTCAAATTCTGAAGTATGCTCTTCATGATTACTATGACAACGCGTTTTCCCCATTGATACTTTCCTAGCGAAACCTTACCAATAGCTAGCTATTTGTGGAATTTAGTAGACATGATTGTTATTTGTTATCAGAAGGTTGTGTTCAAACCTCCACCAATGCAAGTTTACGTATATAACATATGATTATCCTTCACCCTTTTTTGGCTTTGGGTTTTTTTGGATGAGATCATTCAGAGACAATTTACATTTTTAATCTGCACCTTTCGTCTTTAATCACTGATTGCCTTACATTAATTACACAAAACATCTTTTATGCTTAGGGCTTGCCTTTTTTTGTTAGATTTGCATCTTTATGAGAATAGAACTCCGTGAAGACGTAGGATAGAACTCGATTAGTTATTTAGTTTACTTGTTATTCATTTACATTTTAAGCAAATCAATTAGTTTATATCTGTTTTCAGTTGATGACAAACTGATAGCGGTCAACTTTATTTATTAATTAATTTTATAGATTTTGTCCCACGTGGTTTAGCTTCTATAACCCATTCAGCCAAAAGTAAAATTTTTGAACGAAGGAACCCATGACATGTAATTTTGTTAGGCGTTTTGGCCCATAAGCCGGCGTCCCCCTCACCTGAGGGGCAAAATTGTCTTTTCTGCCAAAGAAAAATATAACTTGGTAACTAAAAAAATGAAACAAAAAAACATCTTTAATCTTCACAACACATGTTAACATGATAAAAGGAAAGCATCTGAAAATAGGGCTGTAAACGAACTAAACAAACACGAACAAGCCTTGCTCATGTTCGTTTGTTAAGAAAATAATGTATTCACGAACGGTTCATGAAAACTTACCGAACGAGATTTTTTGATCGTGTTCGTTCATTAAGGAAATTAATATGTTCACGAACACAAACAAAATCGGCCGAGCCTAGAGATTGAGACCGATGTATTCATCAATGTGAATAATGGAAACCTGTAAACGAATCGAATGAACATGAACAAGGGCATGTTCGTGTTCATTCATTTAACTTTAAAAGAACACGGACACTTAATCGAACAAATATTTATGTTCATGTTCGTTTATTTAAAAATGGACATTTGTGTTCGTTTGTTTAAAATCTAAACAAACATAACTAAACAAAGACAAGCGAACATATATGAACAAATGTAAATGAACTTAAAGGAACACAAATTAACAAATATAAACCTTTAAACAGATGACCTATCCAGATAATTTTTAAATATTTTCTATTAATACATAAACGAACATTCATGAACATAAATGAATGAACGAAATATGTGTTCATGTTCGTTCGTTTAATTAAACGAACACAAATTTTTTGTTCTTTTTCGTTCGTTTATTAAATAAACGAGCTTCCCGCCGAACGGTTCACAAGTAGTTCACTAAACGTTCGGTTCATTTATTTGAAAATATTTGAGAGCTTTCGGTGTGTAGTATAAGATGTTTATATTGTGTATCATTTGCCTTCCTTTCAAAAGCAACTGGTTATCAACCCGAAATCAATGGTTACCAAATACAAAGCGGTAAACCACCATACAAACGACAAATCGAAAGAAACTTTCATTTATAAAGATCAAAAACTTATTTTTAATTAGACAGAAAGATGTATATAATGTACTATTCCATGCATAGCAAACCAAACCAGCTTGCTTCATAAATGACCAATAAAAAAGGAGAAAATGTTGCCACATTACTTTACCTATGCACTCATCACATAACTTCATGATATTCCTCCTTATGGCTCAATAACAAGTAGAGGCTGCAAACAAAAAAACACGCAGAACAAAAGAAATTATTCATTGTTTTAATCTTAAATTATTTTGAAGTGAAAGAAAATGATAGATATGCAATGTTACTTTGTTTATCCTGAAATTAATACATATATATGAACAAATTTCGTTTATGTATATAACGTACACATAACCTATGCATGTACATAGGTATATACATACAGTTACAAGTTTAACACACACAAAGAAACAAGTTTGATGATTTTTTTACGCACATAAGCATACACATTTGTATTTTAAGTATAAAATTTTAAATAAAAGGAGAGAAATACCGTATCCAAGCTCACGGGTTTCCCGTCCTCAGCAATAATATCAACTATCGTTCCTGATTGATCAGCCTAACAAAATAACAAAGGAATATCAATAGCGATAAATCTTTCAAGAGAATTTCAAGCTAAAATTAACAATCTGCCACAGTAGATATCATGACAATTTGGATTATATTCCACAAGTTGTGTAAGAAAGTGAGTTACCTCAATTTCATTCATCAACTTCATTGCCTCAATAATGCATATTACTTGACCTTTTTGAACTTTGTCTCCAACCTTGTAAAACACACATTAAATATATTTCATAAGAACTCAAATTTATATCACTTTTAAATTAAGAAACAAATAACCAACAAGATTATTAGCATAGCTTTAATTATTTACAAGGATAAAAGTGTAAAAAAAAAAAAAGGAATTGGGCTGACTCGTACTGAAACTGACCCATTTCAGCATAAACCCATTTTTTGACCCGTACAAAACTGACCCATTTAGGTATGTTCTTTTTCAGGTTCAAAACTGAACAGGGGATGCATAAAGTCATGAAGGCAGGCCAGAAACAGAAGGTAGATATACAAGGGGAAAACATAGCTCAGAAGCAGAATTTTAAAGTTTCATAAGGAGTTAATAATATCAGGTTGATTTATGTAAAGATGGCAAATTGTATTTATACTAGACAAGGCCACAAGGGCATGTTGGACCGGTAAATAAAGGGAAACCAGTTGAGCAAAAGAAACAAGACAATGGTATTGGGAAAAAAAATCAGTGTCAGAAGGTTTTCATCAGCATTGACATTTCTTGGTCAACTTTGTACAGAAAGTCAAAAGACATATCCCGGTTTTGTTCCTGTATGCGAGCAGAAGTGAGTGGGCTGAACCATATCTCTAGTATACACTTCGGGCTGGGAATTTGATGGGTGTGTTGGGCTGATAAGTTTGGGCCAGGTGATTTTAGATTGGAACCGACACTAAGAAGGAATTCGAGCTTTATTCTTGTAGGCTGTCCTTTGTCTTTGAAAATGTCATTAGATTTGCTTAATTGATGTTGTATAAGGGCCGAGTTTTAATTTTGTATGTTTCATGTTTGGATTGGGCTTAATTAGGTAGGCATGTTTAGAACCCTGTGATTGTTTTGTTGATAAAGTCATAAAGATGTGATTTCTTTTCTACTCGGGGACATGTCGCAAGAGAACAACTACTATCTCCGCCTTTTGTAAATCCTTTTTTGTTATATTTATATAACTACACCAGGGTACCATTCCGCTTTGCCCAATAAAACTGCATGTTGACTTCACCCAACCCCATTTCGAGCCGTACTAACACTGGCCCGTTTCAGCCCAGTCCCGTTTTGACCCATACTAAAGCCAACCAGTTCCAGCCCAATCCAGTTTTGATCCGTACTAAAACTGACCAGTTTCAGCCCAGTCCCAGTTTGGCCCAAACTAAACTGGCACGTTTCAGCCTAATCCAATTTTGACCCATACTAAAACTGACCCGTTTTAGCCCAGTCCCACTTTGAAGTTTGACCTGAACTACAACTGGCACGTTTCAGCCCAATTCAATTTTGACCTGTACTAAAACTGACCCGTTTCAGCCCAGTCCCACTTTGAAGTTTGACCCGAACTAAAACTGGCACATTTCAGCCCAATCCAATTTTAAGCCGTACTAAAACTGACCCATTTCAGCCCAATTTCAATTAGACCCGCTTCAACCCAATCAAATTTTAGCCCATACTAAAACTGGCCCGTTTCAGCTCAATCTCATTTTGGCCCACAATAAAACTGATCTGTCTCAGCCCAATCCCATTTTGACCCATAATAAACCTGATCCGGTTAGCCCCATCCCATTTTGACCCATTACCCAACCTTTCAGTTGCAGTGACAAATATTTACCTTGACAAACGGGGGTGCTCCAGGTGCTGGAGCCCGATAGAAAGTTCCAGCCATTGGGCATTTGAGAGGCGGATGCGAGGACTTTGGCTTTGCAGGGGCTGGTAATGCTGGCGGTGATGCAGAAGCCGCTGGTGCTGAAGTGGTAGGTGCCGCCTGTGGAGGTGGCAGTTGTGAGTGGAACATAGGCTGAGGTTGTGAAGATTGCATCATAACAACAGGTGGTGCGGGAGGAGGCGGTAAAGCTTCTTTCTTTCTTATTATGACTTCACAATCATCTTGTTTTATTTGCAGCTCCATTATATCTCTTGAATCCACAAGCCTGAAAAGATAATAATAATAATAATAACAATAACAATAATAACAAATAATAAAAAAATAACAACAATAGTAATAATAACAAAAATATAATAATAACAATAATAAGAAATCTCTCTTTTATATGAACGGCCAGTTTGTATTTTCCTAAAAATTTTCAAGCCCAAATGTTAAAACTGAAAAACCAAAACCCAACGATATTCAAAAAGTCATACCCAATTCTCGGTTTTGTTTGGTTTTGGTATTTTCGGTTTTCGCATTTTGTTTGGAAAATTTGGTTCAAAAACTAGCCAGACAATTTGGACCCAAAATTTTTGGGCTACACTATATATCAACTTCTTGTAAATTACTCGGTTTTTCAGTTCCAATCAGTTTGGTTCAGTATTTTTGGGGTTTTTTTTTTATAGCAAAACCAACCGAACCACAAAATGAAGTTTTTAAAAACATATAACAGACCTAGGTTCGGTTATTTCAGTTTAGCTAAGTGGGTTATTCTGATTATATTCGGTTATTTCGGTTTCATGCACACCCCTACGAGTTTATACTTTATTAATTTCTTTAAATTACTTAAAATCGGTTTTTGGGTTCCAATCATTCGGTTTAGTTTTTTCAGTTTTGGTTTGACAGCAAAACCGAGCTGACAAATCGACAGTAGGTGATACAAACACCTCACTCACTCACTCTTAACTCCGTTTCTGTGGGACTTGTCTTTATTTAATTCACTCTTTCTTTGTATGAGTTGTTTATAAAAAAACACTTGGGTGATATTCAATTTTTTAGTGGTAGAAATTAGGAACCTTGTAATTCTGTTGTAATAAAAAGAATGATTAAATAATGATAAAGTTTCAACTTTAGTCGCTGCTTCGTTACCAATAGAATTAGAATGCTTAAATGGTAAAAAAAAATGTTAAAATAGACCAAAAGCTCAAACGAATTCGATACGCTTAAAAGCATCTAAATACACCAAAATATCCAACAAACATAAACAAAATACACCAAAAGGCGTTCAAACAGGTCTAATCACCTAGTCTACCATGTCGCAAGCCACAATTCTTGAATCTATCTTTTTGTTTCTACCCTTTGTTCTCACCACCTTTGATTGTGGATATTTTTTCCTCATTCGTGCGAGACCTGATGTTATTTCCGGTTCCTTGGAAATTTTTACAGGTCACTTTTCTTGCAGTTCTAGCCTTTTTGTTCTTGTTTTCTTTCTCTAAAGGGTCTTTTTTTCTTTTACTGTCAGTCTACCGGGCATCCGTCTTTCTTTTGAAGGTATGGGTTTAATATCATTTATTTTAGGCCAACGTTGCCACACCCATGGGGGGTCTGGTCGTTTTATGGGCAAATTGGTACCAAATGTAAACTGTGGAATATTATTGATAAAGATAAGTTACAACATTTGTACAATGTATTTAAAATAAGGTGTAACCACACAATTATCTCTACTCTGGCACTACTGCAATGCCGTGTTAGAATCTACTAATCTTCTTAGAATCTAATCTTCACATTCGCTTGCACCTCTACCCTTAGTCATTTTCATTACAATGCTAGTCCAAATTCCTATCTACATGGTACCTGAATACATACTAAAAAGTTCCAACTAAAAAGTTGGTGAGTTCGTGAGTTTAGCTCACATACACATAACAGAGTTAAGTTATGAAAGCGTAGGAGTTGTGGGTGTGTAAATGAATGAGGTCCATTCGTTAAACTAAGGGCCAGACGCTAAGGTGTTAGCGTATGGAAGCCCATTCGCTAATCTAGGAGCTCATACGCATAGGATTTGGCGTATGAAGGCTCATTCGTTATCTGGAAAGCCCATTCGCTAAGGAGTTTAGCGAATGGGAAGCTATTCGCTATGAGAACACCCCATTCGCTAGAGTGGTTTAGCGAATGAGGCTTGGGCCTATAAATAGGTTGTTCCTGTTCATTTGGGCTTAGAGTTTTGGCCTTATTATTTAAGAAGTAATGTTATGCTGCCAAAATCTCTCTAGAATGATAGGTAGCCTCAAGGTGCACATCGATGCGGATTGAGCTTAACCGTATGTATGTATTGCATTTATGAATCTGTAATCATTCAGTTATTATGAATATACGAACAATCATTCAGCTTGATTATCGTTCTATTTATCGTCTCATTGATCTATCATACGTGTCATGTTATGCGATTGGATCCAACTAGAGGAAATAACGTTTCCTCAATATTGCCTACTAATATCTTCTAAGACCATAACCTCCAGAAATCTTGTTATAACGACTGTCTTTTGAAGAACACAGTTCTCATTTTTAGGCAAACACATGTCTATTATTCAAATATCAGACATCTAGCTAGATTCTGATTTCAACGAATTGGCATTCAAGTCTACTCACCAATTAGCCCGTATAACTATTGTGTACTCCACCATGTCACATGTTTGCAATTCTCCTTATTGCTAGGCATTCCATGTTCAAATGTAAGACACCCTCACATTGAAGTGTTATTGAATGACATCATCCAACTTATTGATGGTATAAAGAATAGCTCTTTCTTTTAATTACTATGGTAAGCTCTTTCTTTTAATTTATCTGACTTACTAATGGGATAAAGAAAAACTTTTCCTTTATACACAGGTTTGAGATATAATCTCAATTAAAGAAAAGCTTTCATCATAGGTTTGAGATATCATTTCAATGGTATCATCTCGATTACCATCCCCGCATTTCTTGTAGTTTGACATAGTTTGTTTAAGTTTACTTATGACCATACATCGGTACTCATGATTTGAAAAATACCACACCATTGTATCAGTGAGTTCACCGATGTTACCAATAAAGCAACGCATGCCTTATCATAAGTTTCAATCACTTTCTAGCGTCTAAGTTAATCCTTATCATATGGCAGTTAACAAGAAATCACAAACTTAGTCACATATAGGAGACCTTGGAAAGTTGAGATCTACTCAAGATTCTCAAGAGTTATATTATTACCTTAGATTAAATGAAATCCCTCTTTAACTTGTCTATACACATATTCATTCTTGTGTATGTTTTGATTGTTCCACGTTAATTAGTCTTCGTCAAGCATCATAACTGACAAGTACTAGTCTAACATGCTTAGACTATAATACTTAGGCCTTTGAACAGAAGATGCATCATTCTGATTCTTCACAACCTTAAGAGATAACACATTATCTCTTCGTAACATTCATTTCTTAGTTTAGACAAGATAATCCGATTTCATTTGCCGTTCCAAAACCTCACTTTTAGAACATCTTTACACCAAGTTAATCTCATTTCCTAAGGTTATAACTCGTTTTCCTTTAACCTACTATTGGGCTATATTTGTGGTTTATGCTTGTAGGTTGGGCTTAGATAGGGTATATTATGTAAGCCGAGATCTTTAGTGGTTCTCGGTGGGCTTTGGGCTTTTGTTGGGCTAGTATACTGGTACCCTATATATATAGATGTCTTTGTATAGGGTTAAGTGGTTCGTTCACGGGTTTTTGGCCGTCTAAGGGTTATCATAGACGAGTATTGTATTAATAGTGCTTAAGCACCCGACGTTAATATTAACATGTGTTTTGAAGCCATTCTTGTGTTCGACGTGGTTGTGTGTTTATTTGTGTTCTTGAATCATCTAGTGTTGGAATTCCGCACCAACACCTAGATTGTTGATATCATAATTGTAGTGATCCAGATTCGGGACTTACAATTGGTATCAGAGCCTTAGACCTATTCAGGCTCGTTATTGTGATATCAAGGATTCAAGATTTTGATCTTTGGTGGTTGTGGTTGATTTTCCGGTGATATTCTCGTCGGAGAAAGAAAAAGTTTTTTTTGGTTGAAGATTGACCTAATCTTGGTTAAAATTCAAATCCCAGAGATTTCGGGATTTAATTTGTCACCAAAATTATCTGGTCAAAGCATCTTTGGGTTTTCTTGGAAGTTCTCGGACAATTTTCATTGTTTTCGGCCATTATTTGGTCGTTCTCTGTGAAGTTTGTTGGTTCTTGGCCGAATCTGTGTTCTCGGCTACAACGAGTTTTCGGCCACAACAGTTCTCGGCTACAACTAGTTTTCGGCCACAATCAGTTCTCGGTCACACTTAGTTCTCGGTCAATCTTTGGTTCTCGGTTAAGTTTTATTTGGACCTGACACTTGGACTAGGACTATAAAGCTTCCTGGACTAAAATTAACATTAAATTAAAATAAAATGGAACAGTTAACCAACAGCAATGCGTCATCAAATGCCATACTTCATCAAGAACTGGATTCCATAATGGGGACAACAACTCGTGTACCTCGTCTATTGTCTCATGAGGGGTTCAGTGAGTGGAAATTTCGATTCGAGAAGTATGTTAAAATGAAAGATGCTAAGATCTGGAGAAGCATTGTTAAAGGACCCCAAATCATCATGTATTAATGTGAGAACTCAACTGAGGTTGTTGTGAAGCCGGTTGCACAGTATGATGATGATGATTTTGCCAAAGTTGAAGAGGATGAAAGGGCCCTATCAACTATAACCATGGCACTTTCACCTGAAATTGCCCTTGGTTTTAGAGAACTTCAATCTGTTAAGGAACTATGGGAGACATTAATCGAGGTGTATGAGGGAAACGAAGATATGAAAAGGAGTCGCCAAGACTTGCTGCGACAAAAGTTCAACATGTTTAACCATGTTCTGGGGGAGTCGTTGGAAACTCAACTCCAAAGGTTCATATCTCTAGTGACTGAAATGAGATCTGCTAGTATTTATCTAGCAACTTCAGAGATAAACAACAAACTGGTGAACTCATTGCCAAAGAGTTGGGATATGAATGTTGCTGTTATCAAAAAGACTAAAGATCTCAACAAAATGTCTATCTCTGAGATGATGGCTACTATCAAGGCATGTGATATGGACGACAAGCAACGTGAAATAAACCATGCGAATTCTTACAGTGCAGCTGGTTACAACGTTGCCTCCAACAATGCTCTTATTTCTCAAGATAGTTTCTCTATGCTCAAGGCCACTCAGCAACCTCCAACCCAAGGAAACTTTCAGATGTTTAAGTCCACTCAAGGCCAGTCTTACTCTACTCCGCCTCAGCAAACTTCAGTTTTCTTCACCAAGTCTGCACAACCTTCATCTGCTGGCACTGCTCAAGGTCAGAATTCAAGCCAGTTTCCCTCCATTCCGAAAGAGACTCAGGAGAACATAGCTCTAATGGCAGGATTCATGAACTGCTATAATGCATTTCTAGCTGGAGACTTGGTTCAACCAGTTGTGGCTGCTGAACTCGATCAGATTCACCCTGACGATGTTGAGGAAATGGATATTGCTTGGCAAATCGCCATGGCAGTGTTTCGTGCCAAGAAATTCACTAAGAGGACTGGTATAAACAATTGGAACATGCCTAATATTCAGGAAGTGGGATTTAACAAGAACACTCTGAGATGCTATAACTGTCATGAGCCGGGTCATTTTGCTCGTGAATGCACTAACCCAGCGAAGGAAGGAAACACAGAAAGGGCGTTGGTTCCAGTGGGTAATGCTAGGGGAGATGTTGGTGAGAGTTCGAGAAATGGTGAAAGGGGATTGATTGCTCAACAGTTCTCTTGGGAGGATTAGATGGCTGCTCTCAACATTGGAAGTCAGACCGCAAATTTTGCAAATGTTGAAGACATTGAGGAGGAAAACGCTGCTGAGGAGCAAGTCAAGGAACTTCAATTCGCATTCATGGCGTTCACTTCCTCCAACTCATCTGAGGTAAGCTTTCAACCATTTTCTCTAGATTGTGTTGATAAAATCAACTTATATAAACTTCATAATGACAACTTGATTAGAGACATGGAAAGAGTAAAATCAGAAAACTTTAAACTTAAGAAAAATGAAAAATCCTTCTTAGATAAAATAGAAGCATATAAAAAGGATCTCTCTAAGCTTAAGTCTAAATTCAGTGTAAAGTGTTGTCACCACCTAGATGTCAAGCAGGAAATTGTTGAATTAACTGCTAAACTGGAAGCCTCCAAATTGGAAATTTTGAACTTAAATGCTAAATTTGAAAGAGCTGAACTTGATTTTAAAAAGTTCGAGGGTTCCAGTAAGGTATTTAATTCAATGATTGACAATCAATTATGGTGGAAGGAGAAGGAAGGTGAGGGATTAGGATACAGCAAGGTACCTCCACCTTACAATGACAACTATGTTCAACTTCCTGTCACCAAAGAACAAGAAGAAAAGGTACAGGACATGAAGTACGGTAAACATGATAAGAATGACATATCTGATCATGTGAGTGCATCCACCTCAGGAGTGAACGATACTAACGTGTTTACTTCATGTGCAGAGAAAGTAATTGTTGAGGATTGGACTGATGAGGATGATGAAGCTTGTGTTTCGTTTAATAAAGACTTTAATTCTGATGTTACTTTGAAACTACATGCTTTGAATTCTGTTATTCCGACTGTTTGTGTGGGCTCTGTTTTAAAGAGCAACGATTCTTGTGTGGTTGATTCAGTTGAAACTTTAAATTCTGAAAATGTGGTTTCAAATAAAATTGAAAAATCAAAAAAATTCAACAAGTATCTACCACCTAAATTTGTTAAAGAGGGATGCTCTAATGACAAACAAGGTGATAATTTTGACAATGTGAAACATGGTTCTCGCAAGTTTAAACAAACTGGTCCACACAACCAGTCCAGACAAGGATTTGCCCAAAATGATTTTTACATAAAGCGACAAACGTGTTTTAACTGTGGCACTCCCGGTCATATTGCCAAAAATTGTCCATATGTTCCACATTATGGATTTATTAGAGGAATATGCCCTATATGCCTCACAATTCATACAGGCAAAGATTTAGGCATCATACGGCTAATCCCTCTGCCGGTGATTGAAACCGAAACAAATCTAGAAGGTTTAGTCCTCATCAGACCAAGCCTAACATGTCTCGGAAAAGGGGTGGAAACCATGTTCCTACTTCAAAAATTAACTCGATTTCTAAACTTCGGCATGTTGGGAGAACAAATTCGTTTGTTCCCTCTACACGCAAGCCAGAGACTAAACCATCCATTCGTACAAACAACAGTAAATCTTACAATGGTAAATATAAATGGATGCCTAAGTCTCCGGTAAAGAAGGTTTCTTCTTCCATGTTAGATAATCGAGAAGATATGTCATGGCAGCCCGTAACTAGTATAGATGAGTCAGGTGTACCCAGTGTCACTATGGACTGGGTGCCAAAATCTAACTAATCCCGCACTTTGTGCAGGAGCAGCTATGGAGGAATATCATCAGACCGTGGTATGTTGATAGTGGCTGTTCCAGGCACATGATAGGAGACATTTCCCAGCTACACGACATTCAAACTTTTAACGGTGGGTATGTGTCCTTTGCGGGTGGAGAAAAGGGAAAGATCACACAGAAGGGTACTGTAAGTAACGGTGTTCTAAAATTTGAAAACGTAAATTTTGTTCCAGAACTGAAGCACAGTTTGCTGAGCGTGTCACAAATCTGTGACAAAGGGTTTTCAACTCATTTTACTAAAAAGGAGTGTTTGATTTTGAAACCGGTATCATTATCTCAGAAGACTGGATTCTTGTTCGATCACAACGAAAAGATAATGCTTACGTGATCGACATGAACAAAAATGTTCCTGATAAAATAACATGCTTGTTTTCAAAATTGTCAGAACACAATGCAATTCTTTGGCATCGTCATCTTGTTCATGCAAATGTGAAAAATCTAAACCAACTTACTAAAAATGATTTGGTACGTGGATTACCCGTTAAGGATTTTGTTATCATTAAAAAGTGTGTGGCTTGTGCTCTGGGCAAGCATCATCGTAAATCTCATAAGCCAAAACTGATCAACACCATCTCCTCAGTTCTTCAGCTATTGCATATGGTTCTTTTTGGTCCAGTTCACGTTTTAAGTCTTTCTCGCAGTTCTTATTGTTTAGTTATCACTGATGATTACTCACGTTTTACTTGGGTGTTTTTCTTGTCCAATAAGAGTGAAACTGCAGAGCTGATCAAAAGATTCATGGTGCTTATGGAAAATCAGTTGGATTTGAAGCTGAAAGGAATTCGTTGTGACAATGGTACGGAATTCAAGAATGCATCCTTAAATCATTTTTGTTCTGAGAGGGGAGTGCTTCGTCAGTACAGTTCAGCTCGGACTCCTCAACAGAATGGTGTGGCTGAAAGGAGAAACATGACTCTTATCGAGGCGGCAAGGACCATGCTATGCGATTCTAAGCTGCCATTATTTTTCTAGGCAGAAGCTATTAATACGGCCTGTTATGTTCAGAATCAGGTGATAATCAACAAATCACAAATGAAGACTCATTATGAGATTGTCTATGGACATAAGCCTACTGTCGCGCACTTCATGGCTTTTGGTTGCCCATGCACTCTACTGAACCTAGAGTATACTCCGAAATTTGGGGCCAAAGCTGATGATTGCTACTTTGTTGGTTATGCGGGCCATACTGCTTACAGGGTCTACAACAAGTCTACCAAACAGATTCTAGAATCTTATGATGTTCGTTGGTTGGAAGAAAACGAGACTGATGCTCGTGTTGGTCCGGACTGGTTATTCGATTATAATGAACTCTTCAAACCGTTCAATGTGTTTCCGGTCATCAACACAGAACCTTCAGGCAGCACTATAGTGGATGCTCAGAAAGATGACTCACATGCAATATCCCACATCTCTCCACTTCTGGATGACGACATCCCAGAACCAGTTAGTGACGACAAACCCGCATCCGTCTCTCAGCCGATAATAGTTCCGGAAAATGAATGTTCGCCAAGTTCGCCTAAAGATACCGCGACAGTTGAGGGGGAGAGTCCTACTGGTCAGATTTTTGGGAGCACACTATTTCCCGATGTCATTCCAAAATAATATGTCGCCAGCACTTCGTACTCACATAGTACAGTGACCTCCGGATGGAAGAACCCCCTTGCTGACATTGACTTGACCTTGTCAAACTTGAATTCTACCAGTGATGTTTCCGATCAATTACTTCCTTCAAGAATTTAGAAAGATCATCCAATTGAGAACGTCATAGGTTCTCTTGAAATGGGCGTGTCCACCTAAAGTCAGACTGGAAATATAAACAGTTGTTTGTTTTCCTGTTTCATATCTCAGATAGAGCCAAAGACTGTAGACATGGCCCTCCAGGAACCCAGTTGGGTAGACGCTATGCATGAAGAGTTAAATTAGTTTGATAAGTTGAAAGTTTGGAGATTGGTTGAGTTGCCGGAGGGAAAGAAAGCACTTGATACGAGATGGGTGTTCCAAAACAAGCAAGATGACACGGGGGTTATTGTTCGAAACAAGGCTCGATTGGTAGTTCGTGGGTTTCGTCAAGTTGAAGGGTTGGATTACACTGAGGTTTATGCTCCAGTGGCTAGACTTGAAGCCATAAGAATCTTTTTGGCCTACGCTTCATTTATGGGGTTCACAGTGTATCAAATGGACGTTAAGACTGCATTTCTGTATGGCGAGGTCAAGGAAGAGATATATGTGGATCAGCCACCAGGTTTTACTGATTCCAAGAAGCCAAATCATGTTTACAAGTTAGACAAGGCATTGTATGGGCTTCATCAGGCTCCTCGAGCATGGTATGCTACATTGACAGCATATCTTCTAGATCATGGCTATAAGCGAGGAACCATTGATCAAACTCTGTTCCGCAAAACTGTCGGAAAAGATTTGATCTTAGTCCAGATCTATGTAGACGACATCATTTTCGGATCCACCAGTGCTGAGTTGTGCGCGGAGTTTGAAGAAGTAATGAAGAAACGTTTTGAGATGAGTTCGCTGGGTGAAATGACAACATTTCTGGGATTACAGGTTCACCAAACCTCGGCAGGAATTTTACTGCATCAAGGGAAGTATGTTGAATATATGCTTGCAAAGTTTGAGTTTCAAGACTCCAAGAGTGCAAACACTCCCATGGCGGAAAGGCCTTTACTGTCATCTGATCCGAAAGGGAGTCCCGTAGATCAAACATACTATCGATCAATGATCGGGTCTCTAATGTACCTCACCGCTAGCCGACCCGATATCATGTTTGTAGTTTGTCAGTGTGGGCATTTTCAGGCTAATCCTAAACTCTCTCATTTAATTGCTGTCAAACGTATTTTTAGATATCTTAAGGGACAACCGAAGTTAGGTCTTTGGTATCCCAAACAATCAGAATTTGATCTTTATGCTTTTGCTGATAGCAATATTGACAGGAAATCTACATCTGCCGGATGCCAGTTCTTAGGAGATCGACTCATTTCATGGCAGTGTAAGAAACAACAGACGGTGTCAACTTCGACTGCCGAAGCAGAGTATGTTGCTGCATCAGCCTGCTGCTCTCAGGTTATCTGGATGCAAAATCAACTGCTGGATTACGGTTTGGAATTTCTTGATACTCCCATTTTTTGTGATAATGATGCTGCCATTACAATTGTTAAGAATCCCGTTCAGCATTCTAAAACCAAGCACATTGACATTAAAATTCATTTTATCCGTGACTGTTACGACCGGAAGCTAATTCATCTTGAACAGGTCCACACTGATAATAATGTGGCGGACATATTTACGAAGCCGGTCGGAACAGCCAGATTCAATGTGCTTGTAGGGTTTCTCAAGATGCTGCGTTTTGAAGACTGAATTTTTTTGAGGTTTAAATTGTGTACAAAATTTTTTTTTTTCATAATTTCTGTACAAATTTAGGGGGAGAAAAAGAAAAATACAAAAAGAGTGTGCGTGAGTGTGTGTGCGCGTTTACTTAAAAAAATCAAAATTTCTGTTCTCTTGCTTAAAATCATGCCGGTTACTCAAGTTCAACGGAGATATTTCATATGTTTGGTCCTGTCATCAACTCTTGACTCACGGGATAGCCATTAACCTTAGGACTGAAAGTGACCGGGGCAACTGAACATACATAAAAAATTAATTTTTGGTTTAATTATCGGTTTAAGTTCTTTCACTGAAAATCATGTCGGCCACTTAAAGTTTGATGGACACATTTTATTATGTGCTTGGTCCTATTGTCTACTTGTAGACACATAGGATAGCCATTCACCTGAAAACTGAAGGCAGATGGGGTGATTGGATTTAAATCGTCTTTGGAATATCATCTGGGAAGTGATATTATTATTCAGCTAAAAGTTTTTCAGATAGCTTAAAGTTTTTCAAATGAAAATTGATCCAACCTTTGAGAAATGATAGATAAATTGATTTTGAGTGCCTAACGTGTGAAGTTATTAGGCTAAAAAGGCTTTTGATTAGTTATTGATGTGTGTGAAAGCTTTTCATGATACGTAAAAGTTGAAGTGATATAAACTAAATCTGCTAAACTTATTGTGGAGAGTCATTTTGAAAATTTCTGCATATCCCTAGACACATCTTTCCGAATGATAGGCAGAAAAACAATTATACAGTCATACACGAGCCCGTTAGTATCTTGATCGCCAAAAAGGTTATATTTCATATCAAAAAAAATAATAATAATAATAAAAAATTAAAAAATAAAAAATAAAAAAAATTATTATTTAATTTATCATTAAATTGTTTTCTAAAAGCTTAAAGGGGTCTCAGGGAGCTACAGGGGTGGGGCACTCAAATAAGTCATAAACACCCTGAATGTAAAGCTTGTAAGTCCGGGTGGCATGTAAGTCCAACGTTCAACCTTAAAGCTTAATAATCATTTTGTATAGAGAAAAATATTTTGATCAAGTACTAAGGGGTTGGAGTCAAATTGGGGTGATCTGGGAAAAGCCAAATATGCCTTGAGAATAGATAAGGGGCATCAAAGGTCCATAAGTGATGTCCATGTCAGTTTTATGCCTAATCGAATCTCATCATATCATATCACTATCGCAATGAAATTCATGAAAATTACCTACTATCAGCCTTTTCATTATGTCACAATAATGCTGAAAATGAATCATTGTGAAAGTACCTTAGTCAATATGATCTCATGTTCGGATCTTTTCAAGGTGGTTTTTTTTAATATAGCTGAAATTTGATCCCAATATACTTTGATTTTCTAAAGACTGGGTAAGAAATTTTTGTTTTAGTTCAGTTTTATTTTATTTTTTCTATTCTCATCTACTTTCATTTATTTTATTTTTGCCTCGTGTTTACTCATGTCTAAACAAAGCTTTTAAGAGATCGTTTTTCACATAAGTCGGGATACTTTTCAAAGTGCACTGAGATATTTTTAAAGAATAATCGTTCTCGGTTAGAGTTCTCGGGACCAACAATGCTTGGTTTTTGTTACCATATGGGTTTTACCAACCTACCCCGGCGCAATGCGCCGAGTAATACCACTAGTCTATAGTAAATGTGAAAGTTGGCGCCAAAGAGTTGTAATAAGGCTTTAAAGTTGATATAATTTATATAAATGTGGACAGAGAAAATAGATGTTTCAAATGGCTTGGTGGTGATTCTGATGTTAGTTGTTTGTCCTTATAAGCTGGCTGCTCAAGTTCGAGTCCAGCTTTTGAAAATTGTTTTTTTTTAGTATGGTTTTTTTATCTGGTAGATATTGGTGGGCCAATGTACTGTAAAGGGTTTTCTGCCACGTGTATGTCAACCGTCATCTGCATTTTTTAAGCTTTACTGTCTGTTTCTTTGTATTTCTGTCTTCCAATTTTTATTAGTGTAGTGTTTGGCGTTGGGATAATTTCAAAAGGCTAGGGTTTTTATAGAATAAACAAGAAGTTTAGTGACGCTTGAGCTCCCATTGGTTTAAGTAGCGCCATATCATTGAACCACCTCATTATCAAGTTTTTCATGAATGTAATTAAAATCGACTGAATTCGCATAGACTCACCGTTTCAACATTCGCCACCGACAACGTTCAGGTTTTACCAACGTCTTTGTATTACCAGTCGAAAAAATGTCATTTTAAATATTTTAATCTTTTTATATGTTAACTTGACGAACTTATTTTTTTAAAGTTTTGATGCTCGGATTTTACCAACATTGTTTATACAGTAACAAATGTAACCGAGGTTGACGAAATTCGGCTCGACTCGACGTCGTAACGCTCGGGCTTCAACGTCCAGCATTTTATTAGAATATTAGAATATATATTTGTATAAAATAGAGAGATTTCCTATTGATATAATGATCTTCTGTATCATTGCTTATTTGAGATTTTGTATTGTGTATATAAGGCATATTATCAATGACAGAAGGCAACAATTGTTTTACCAAATATACTAGTTCTATCATGGTATCATACCTCTACAAACCCTAGCGCCGTAATCATTCCTTCTTGGCTCCTCCTTTGATCCTGCAACCTGTTTTCTGTAACATCTTCTTCTTTACAAACCATCAATGGCGGCAATACAACTAGCCCTAACAGTCAATAACATCCGCAACTATATCCCGCTCATTCTTGACATAGAGAACGGCCAATATACTTCCTAGGTCGAATTATTCACGATTCATTGTACCGTCTTTGAGGTGCTCGATCACATCATCCCTTCTGATGCATCCTCCTCTTCTACCAATGATAAAGAAAACGAGAAAGACAAGGACAAAGCGTCGTTTCATGGGATCGGTTGGACGCCATTGTTAAACAATGGATATACCGCACGATCTCTCAGAGCCTTCTCATGAATGTTATCAAACTGAAAGCTACTGCGAAACTGACCTGGGATGCCATTGCCCATCTCTTTCAAGATAACCACGCAAATCGAGCCATAGCCTTAAAAACTCGTTTAACCAACACCAAACTAGAAGCTTATCCCAATATCTCAGCCTATTGCCAAGAACTAAAAGTATTATCCGATCAGTTGGCTAACGTGGAAGCACAAATTTCCGATGCCGATTTGGTGTTACAACTGGTCACCCGTCTCACAAATACCGAATATGATGCCATCGGTATGTTCATTAGTCAAACGGTTCCACTTCCCACCTTCTCTCAAGCCAGATCTCGCCTCACTCAAGAAGAAACTAGGCGGACCGGGTATAACTCAAATCAAATTGCTGGAACTGCCCTACTCACTATCGTAAATAACCCGACTCATGAAGCTTCTGGTCGTGGCTCTCATGGAATGGTTAATGAAAGCCGTGGTTCACACGATATATCCCAGCGCGGCCGTGGACGTGGTACCCATGGTCGGGGCCGTGGCCAGTCTCGCGGAAGAGGATACACTACCAGTAACCAAAACAACATACACGGCCAACCTGCTCAAGGCACTTACTATCCAACTTACACCACTCTGTGGGGCTACAACATGCCATGCACCAACATGCACACCCCACCCACACCCCATCCTACTTTTCCCATAACTAATCGTCCTCAAGCCACTACTGGACTCAACTCACAAGCCGGCATCTTAAGCCCACCACCTCAGGCTCATTATAGCCAAGCTCATTACAATACCTTGCCACAACAGTGTGCTCCACAACAGTTTGTTCCCACCAATCTTGAGCAGGCATTTCAAACTACGACTTTGAACCCGGATTTACGTTGGAACCTGGATTCTAGTGCGACCAGCCACATGACCAACACGACAGGTACACTTTCTTCTTATTTCAATAACAACATTCCGAATAATATTGTCGTGGGCAACGGGTTCCAAATTCCAATTCTCGGGACTAGCTATACCAAACTCAATACAGCCTTTAAACAATTACATGTCAACAACATTCTTTATGCACTTAATCTCATTTAAAACCTTCTATCTGTTCGTCACCTTACTATTGATAATATGATTTCAATTGAATTTGACCCATTTGGTTTTCTTGTGAAGGACTACCTCACGCGGATTCCTATCCTCCGCAGCAATAGTACAGGCGATCTCTATTCACTCACTCTCTCCACCGACACCAAGTTTACAAGTCCAACAACCTTTGCTGCGCTCTCTCAAGACCTCTGGCACAAAAGACTAGGGCATCCTGGAATCTCTCTATTGCAACATTTGAATAAACATAAATTTATTTCTGTTACTAAACCGTCTGTTAATCGTACTTGTCAGTCTTGTGTTTTTGGCAAACAAATTAAGTTACTATTTTATGATTCCCTGTCAATTACACATCTTCCATTTGATATACTACATAGTGATTTAAGGACGTCTCCAGTGCTTAGCACCGGCGGACACCGCTATTACATATTATTTCTTGATGACTTAACAAACTACTTATGGACGTTCCCCTCACAAATAAGTCACAAGTTTTCTCTATTTTTCTTAATTTTCATAAGTTCATACTCACCCAATTTAATATTTACGTTAAAACTTTCCAATGTGACAATGGAACTGAATACAATAATAAGTTATTCCATGATTTTTTTGCCAAAAACGGCATGTATTTTCGTTTCTCTTGTCCTCACACCTCTTCTCAAAACGGTAAAGCGGAACGAAAAATTCGTTCCATTAACAACGTTATTCGTACGCTCCTAACACACGCCTCCGTTCCGGGGAACTTTTAGCATCACGCTCTTCAACTCGCCACCTATCTCATCAATATCCTACCTAGCAAAACCAAACAAAACCGTACCCCCACTTCCCTTCTGTATCATAAAGACCCTATTTATTCTTATCTTCGCACCTTTGGTTGTCTTTGCTACCCTCTACTTCCATTAACAAATTACAAAATCGTTCATCTCCTTGTGTCTTTCTCGGTTTCCCCTCTAGGGGTTACAAATGCTATGAACTCTCCACCCGAAAAATCATTTTATCTCGACACGTTGTATTTGACGAGACTATATTTCCCTTTGCCACACTACAAAATCCACCTCCCTCATATGATTTTCTCCATTCAAACCTCTCGTCTGACACTTCTCCCTTGTTTTGGACTTCTCCCCATCCACCTTCTAATCATGAGTCCACTATCCATCATACTCCATCCACACCACCTCTAACCCAATCAACACAACCCTCCTCACCATCCATTATGGCCCAACCCATTTCATTACAACAAAAAGATATCATCTCTCCTCCATCCACTCCAACTCACACAATCGATAATGCCACCCCACCCGATTCACCACTGGTCACCACATCCCTTCTCACACCTACTCAATCCTCTCCGCCCATGACTACCTGTGCCATGGCTGGGATTAAAAAACCAAAACCCATCTTTAATCTTCATACTCACACCACACTTGAAGCCCTTCCCCGTAACCCAACCGATGCCTTAGCCAACCCGATATGGACTCGCGTCATGACAGATGAGTTCAATGCTCTTATTGAAAATGAGACTTGGGAGTTGGTACCTCGTCAACCGAACATGAATGTGATTCGGTGCATGTGGATATTTAAACACAAAACAAAATCGGATGGTACACTTGAACGGTATAAGGCTCGTTTGGTGTGTGATGGCAGGTCTCAACAGGTTGGAGTTGATTGTGACGAGACCTTTAGTCCGGTAGTTAAACCAGCTACCATCCGACTTGTATTATCTATTGCACTATTTCACGGGTGGGACATCAATCAGTTGGACGTCAAAAATGCGTTCTTACATGGAAATCTATCTGAAACTGCGTTTATGCATTAACCTATGGGTTTTCGGCACCCTCACTTACCGAATCATGTGTGTCGTCTAAAGAAATCTCTATACGGTTTAAAGCAGGCCCGCCGGGCATGGTATCAACGGTTCACAGATTATGTGACCATTTTGGGTTTTCGTCACAGCTCGTGCGACCACTCATTGTTTATTTATACTCATGGTTGTGACACGGCTTATCTTCTCTTATATGTGGATGAAATTATCCTCACTACTTCATCGACCTCCCTCAAAGAACGTATTTTGATGCGGCTCTCCAGTGAGTTTGCGATGAAGGACCTTGGACCGTTGAGCTATTTCTTGGGCTTATCTGTCTCTCGGGATCCCAGTGCATTTTTCTATCTAAGTCCATCTATGCCATGGATATACTTCAACATGCAAATATGGCTCAGTGTAATCCAGCTCACACACCCGTTGACACCACCGGAAAGTTTAATGCTGATGTCGGCACATTACTTGATGATCCGACCATGTACCGTCGGTTAGCAGGCGCTCTTCAATACTTAACCTTCACGCGACCTGATATCTCATACGCTGTGCAACAAGTCTGCATGCACATGCATGCACCGCGGTCTGATCACCTACAAGCTCTCTGTCGGATCCTACGATACGTAAAGGGTACAATATCTAAAGGCCTATACATGCGTCGTAGTCAAATTTCCACCTTAATATCTTACACAGACGCTGATTGGGCAGGATGTCCAGACAACCGCCGGTCCATTTCGGGATATTGTGTCTACCTCGGTGACAATCTAATCTCGTGGTCCTCGAAAAGACACTCAACTATTTCTCGATCAAGCGCCGAAGCAGAATATAGAGGGGTTGCTAATGTCATGGCTGAAATCTGTTGGATCCGCAATACTTGAACTAGGGAGCCCCCCCCCCTCGTGCGTCACTGGTATATTGCGATAATGTTAGTGCCATTTATCTCTCGGGCAACCCGGTTCAACATCAACGCACCAAACATATAGAGATTGACATCCATTTTGTACGAGAAAAGGTTCAACGAGGTCAGATTCGTGTCTTGCATGTTCCCTCACGTTATCAGTTTGCTGACATCTTCACCAAAGGATTACCGCGAGCTCTGTTTGATGATTTTCGAGCCAGTCTAAGCATCCGTGATCATCCAGCTTAGACTGAAGGGGTATATTAGAATATTAGAATATATATTTGTATAAAATAGAGAGATTTCCTATTGATATAATGATCTTCTGTATCATTGCTTATTTGAGATTTTGTATTGTGTATATAAGGCATATTATCAATGACAGAAGGCAACGATTGTTTTACCAAATATACTAGTTCTATCACATTTACTGACCGAATAATCTTCGTCTTAATATGTTAATTTTTCTATACATTAATTTTATGAATTTATTTTTTGGTGTTTAATTCTAGTATCCCCACGAACGTAAGTCCGATCCCGAGCGAATACGAGTCGACTCGTCGCTGCAACGCTTAGGTTTTACCAACATCCGGGCTTTACCTACCGAATAAACATTGTTTTAAATTTGTTATGAGCGAACACGCGTCATCTCGCCACTGCAACACTCGGATTTTACCAACATCTGGGCTTTACCTACCGTGGCTACTGTTTTCTGTGGCACATATTAGTTTTTTTTTTATAATTTAGTGTTGGTATCTTAACAAACTTAACTTATACCAATTGACTCGACATCAGTGCACCACCGTAACACGACGGGTACATAAGCGGATCCCAACTGCCTGGCACAATGCGCCGGGTTAAAACACTAGTTTTTAGCAAATGAACAACGTAAGGCAACCACAATATATTACGAACATGAGAACATTGGTGACTTAATTATTTATACATGCACTAAATGGTCGAATTTGTATATTTTTCATTCATTCATTTATACACACACATGTAGAAAGAAAGAATTTAGATCTCGATCAATTAGTTCGTATAAAAGTGCCTTTAACCTTAGCCCAGAGACGCCATACGAGTCCCTTGGCGTGTGGTGAGGCTTCCGTCTTTGTGCACAAAACCCTATTTCCCGTACTTGATCCGCAGATTCGTCTCACTTGCTTTGAGTAAAAAGGAGTTGCTGATTTGAGATAAGACGAGTAAGGAGACAAGGGACTATTAGAGCCTTTGATTGCACGGTTGAGTTGTTTTGAGATGGCACGGAATTCATAAGAGTCATGATGGCGGCGGTGGTGGTGGTGGAGGGAGGTTGTTTTGGTGGTGGTTTTTCCATACTGTGAGGATGCAGGATGGTGTTATTTGTGAATGTGTTATGTGCACATGTGATTGTGCTTTGCAAGTAACGTGGAGTTTTCTTGTTTCCAAGGAGAACATAGTTTCCTACGCTTCCTATGTTTGACTTGTTGATTCCTTGACTTTAATAATAGTTGTATGTTTGTTTATTAGTTATCTCATTTGGGTATTAATCAATATATGCTTTTTTATTAACTAGTCTTTTGGCCCACGCGTTGCAGCGCTAGCGTGGTGTCTTTGAACCATTAAGCAGACAATCGGAATTCAACGTTTAAGTCGATTAGTAAAAAGTATGTAACCCGTACCGAACTTGTGGCCTAAATGTTCCTTTGTCGTGAATCTAATACTGTCCTAACATACACTAATATTTACACTTAGACCTGAATCTAATACTTTGTCCTAACATACACTAATATTTACACTTAGACCTGAATCTAATACCTTGGCTTAGCATACACTCATAAATAAAACAACCATCAATTTCGAGTAACCATTATCCAAACATACACGAACTTTACTAATAACAATATGACTATGTTTAATGGTAATTACATACAGGATGGTGTATTCCATTAGTTGCCGTTGGTGTACCTGCACAAAGAAGAAATGAAATTGGTGTCAGTTTCTTTTCAATAGTTATATTCATCCGCGTGTTGTATTTGAAAAGGTTAACTTCATCAAAGCCTTTCAAAATATAACATACGAATAAACTACTAATCCAAACCAATGGGGAAAACTTTTGACAACTTCAAATTGGCTTAGCGTAAACAAAAAACTTCTTAAGCAGTATGTTTAAAATTCGTTTACAAATTGGTTTCTAAGTCTTTAATAAAACAAAATAGTTTTGAAATGCCAAACCAAAAAGAGAAGCCATTTAACTACTTTTATATTCAAGTCTCGTAAGAGTTTTCAAGCATCCCAAATTATGCAGCCCAGATTGTTACATAATTAAGGTTTAATTACCTGTTCTGCAGTCCGTTTACAACAACAATTTTGCAGCCCATTTACTGGTCAAGGAGCTAACTCGTTTAACGATTAAAACTGGCCCGATTACACCCGAGCACCAACTGCTGCTACTTTGTTGTCCACTCGAGTGTGACTGCAGTATGATAGAAAGAAGCTGAAAAAAAAATCGGGTCGATAAAATGGACCAAAATAATGAATTAGGCCTAACTTTACTTTTAACCTAATATGTATGTGATACGAACCCTATGAAGCTGGATAGAGGGAAACATGATGGAGGGAAATCATTTGAAAGTTTAGGAAGTGGGGGGTGATCCACTAAACCACGAAGTGGGGATAACCGCCCACTAGCCTTTTGTTTTGTAGTTCATGTTTTATTTATAAAAAATGGGTTCTTAACCTTTGTAATTTGGAGACCTAATCCTTTTCGAATTGAATTAAAATCTATCAATTCCATCTATTATTTTCCGGTCTCTATCATTGGTTCCATTGGAGATGTTATTCGTTGCAAACGGGTTTGTACAGATGTTAACCTAAGCTAGGGGACCTTCAAGTGATTCAAGACCTCAACCCTTTTGCTTTGGAAGGGGCGGATGTTGTCCTTGGTATTAAGTGGTTAGCAACACTCAATACCGTCTAGGCAAATTAGCAACATATTGTCACACCCCCGAAAATTTTAACTTACGCAGCGCAAGATTTGACTAAGTCGTTTCGGTGGTGACAGACGCCTTTTCAGCCAGTCACAAACAAATTTATGTATAATACATATGTTGGACTTTATTCAACCATCAGAGTTTTTACACGTGTTCAAATACATGATTTTTATTCAAAGTACAAGTCCAACTAAACAAAAGTCAACATTCTTCCCATTCAAACACATGTCACCATTTTTCCTACACGCTCCATGAAGCTCCAAATTATTATTTACCTGAAAAGTATATTAAAATATTTGTCAGCACAAATGTTGCTGAGTTCTCATTTAAGAACCATGATGTAATAGCTCTTGACTTTTACGTCAATTATTTCTCCATTTTAATCAATGAGGATATCATTATTAACGTTTAATCTTGCTTTTTATTTCTTAAACAAATCGTATTAGTTGTAAACGAGCAAAGAGTACAACACATGTATGATTATCAAATGAACAACACGAGACATACCAAACTCGAAATATTCCCCCTTTCGTAACCAGTATCTCAGGCTAAATGAGGGGCGTCACCCCGATAGATCTATCAATATTTCTACACCCTAGACCAAGGTTAACGGTTTTCCCGTTCAAGAGACTCATCCCATTTAATATGTTTTGTAAAATAAAATGGATCAATTAAATATACTTCCCCCCCAAAACAATTATATGTAAAGCGTTATAAAAAAATGAGGGGATTTATGAGATACTCACTGCTTTCAGTAGATGATCGGTTTTGTCCACAATTCAACTCGTGTCCTATTCATTTAGTACACGTTTTTATTAATTTATTCCCACAATAACCTTAAGTTGTTCTTTCAACTTAAAGCGTTCACACCAACGTTTAGTCTTTCAGAACGTTTATCTTGTTTATTAGTTTTATTGTTTAAATTATCCACTGGTGGTTTTGGTTTGGTTAAGTCCAATATATATACTTTCACTCAAGCACACATCACAAATATTTATAAGCACATATATGTATATATACTCCTTATATTAACTAAGCATGCACATAATACACTTAGCATCAATTTTTGCAAATAAGACACTTAAACAATTTTCTCAAAATTGTTTATTAATTAGAAATTTAATATTTAAATATAAATATGGTAAAAACACCTTTTTATTTGCTGAATTATTTAAGTCTTTCAAAATTTGCAATTCTTTACGTTTTAGGCGACATTTTACCGGTTTTGTCGGTTTCGCGTTTAACGGCAAACCGATTAGCATTTTTATTACATTTTAATTTTTTTAAGGTGAAATGTAGTTTTTATAGCTAATATATATATATTTTGTAAGTTAGTTTGTAAAAATATATTTGTTATCGGTTTAGTTTAAATCTTAATAGAAATGATCATTTTTAACGTTTTCGCGTCGTCTTAAGCGGCGCGACTTGTTTATTGTCAAGTCTTATCATCTTGACCTCATTACACATATTATATAGTGTAATGTATATGAGGTTTTAGGTTTTAGGGTCTGTTTCAAATCAGCTCCTAAAAACCATGTCGGTTTGCGTTAAAAAGCCGATTTTTCGACTAGTTAAGTAGCCGACACTCATTTTGAACCAAGTAAAGCATGTAAATCATATAACACACAAATTATGGTTATTCTAACATGTAAAAATATATAAATTTTCAGATTTCATATGATATCATAAATTTATATTTTTATTGATTATAAACTTGCATTTAGTTTTCATTATAAATTTATCAGTCTCATATTAATGTCTACAATTATAAGGTCATTCTCCAATAACGCATAACATTTAAATATCTAATAAAAATTAGATTTTAATATTACTTTTTCTAATGTTATAAATATTATTTTCTAATTATTGTTAATAATTGCAATTTAACATTAATAATATTAACAATAATAATTTATGTGTAGCAAACACTTAAGTGTGTTACATGCATAAAGATCCTATATCATGCATATATCATCAAATCTTAAGCATGCATAACAATAATCAAATATAAATCATCAAGATACACACATGCATCTAACATTGAATACTTGAAAACACACACATACTTTATAGGGGTGGACGGCCTGGGGGTTAAATATAGGAGAATTATTTTATTTTTTTGCATAATATATGTATTATTCTAAGCCCTCTTTGTATTAGTTTGTAATTTATATCTAGTTAAGGTTGTTTTTATGTAAAACCAATAACATATTTGGATTCCTCATAAAATTAGCTTCAAAACCATATAAAGATGTAAATATTTAGAGTTGGTTGGTTTCGGATCTTTACGGTGTCCGTTGCCGGCTTTTACTTGCTTATTTTCCAGTTTTCGCGAACCGAACATTCTAAACTTATGTTTATGGTCTAATATTAATATTTTCTCTATGTTTATGTTATTTTAGGTTATTCGTGACCTTTAGGAATTTTTTTGGATTTTTAACCTTACTTGGGTCACCGGCGGTGTCACTTTTGCGCAGTATTTGCTACGCGCCAAAACTTAACTTTTTGAGTACCATAAAATATAGCACATATTTTTTTGGAGTTTTTGGACTAAAATAACATATTTCATTAATTATAATATTTTATTTATATAATCACGGATTATATTAGTACCGGATTATGCTTAAAATAGCAGGGTGTCACATTCTCCCCTCCTTTAAGAAATTTCGTCCCGAAATTTAGGAGGTAGCATTCGCGTCTAATTGTTTAGGAAGTGCTGAAAGTATTTTCTTTTCATCTGATCTCGTCATTCCCATGCTATTGCAGGGTTACGACCTGAATTTAATCCGACTTTGACCAACTCGATTTTGTTTTGCTTGAGTTTCTGGATCTTCCAATCCATGATCTCGGCATGTTTTACAATAAATCGAAGCTTGTTGTCCACATGGACTTCGTCAGATGGAATGATCAGTGATTCATCAGGTATGTGTTTCTTCAGTTTTGATACGTGGAACACCTCAAAATTTTTACTAAATGATAGAGGTAATTCAAGCTTGCATGCTGCTGGACCGTCTCGATTGGCGATTTCGAAATGTCCAACATAATGGAGACTCAACTTCACTCTAGTTTAATTTAGTAATGTGATGACGAATTTTATTCCCGTATAATGCTCCCAACACTGGAAGATGATTGTTTAAGGAAACTAAGCCAATGGTAGGCGAGTATTCCATACATTCTTGGAGAGTTATCCCAATCCCTGACATAGCAAAGCCATATTAGAGTTCAAATGCACCTGTAAATTCACAATTACTCTAACATCCTTTCCATCATGAACTGGTAATTTCTCCATCTTGTATTCTTCTTAAGGGGTAGAGAAAAAGCAAATCGATCTACCATTATCCAGATAGTGTCGCACTTACTAGATATTCATGGTAAATTGATTATAAGGTCTACGGTGATAGGTTCCCGTTAGGAAAGTTCAGATTATTGCAGAAGTTTAGATGGCTCCTGATGTTCTACCTTAATCTTGGAGAATGTTACACGCTTGTCTACAATATCTTCTTGTATTGGTTCATCAATATAACTCTTGGAGCTCCTTTTTATATTTTGGTAGAACTTGAACTAATTGAGTATCTAGACTTATGCGTTCGTCTAGTACCAATTTACGCAAGTTCCTAGATCAAGGTACCTAATTTGGTTCATTAAGCATATCGTTTCATTAGCCTTTGGTGCAACTTCACATTCAATTTCTCTTGACTTTTAACCTTTGAATTTCTCTCTTCAAGGCTTTGTATCGAGCATCACGACTTCGGATTGTAAGAATTATTTTGAATTATTAATCACAAAGTGCATATGCGTAACAACTTTTCTCTTTCCTTTCTACTTAAGAATCAACTACATTATTCACCTTATCTGGGTGGTAATGAATATCGCAGTCATAATCATTAATTAGCTATACTCAATTTCGTTTTCTCTTGTTGAACAAAACTGAAGACTCTTAGGATTAGTGTAGAATGCACCTTGCATAGTAATGATAATGTCTCAAGATTTTGAAAGCGAGAATGATAGTTCCTATTTCCAAATCATGAGTTGAATAATTCTTCTTGTGCAGTTTATGTTTTCATATCGTATAGGCTATCCGCATTTGTCTTTTTGCATACGTATGCATCCAAGACCTAAGCATGAAACATCACTATAAACTCAAATTTCATCTGTTCTTTATAGGAAGAACAAGATAGGTGTACCACACCACTTTTGTTTAATAACTGAAGAGTTTCAACTTATGTCTTGTTCTAGTCACATTTCTTGTCTTTATGGGTTAATAGCCTTCAAAGGTTGAGCTATCTTAGAGGAATTCTCAAGAAATCTCTGACAATGCCCAAACAAGATCGATCATTGCACTTCAGTTGGGAACTTTAGTATCTTAAATTCTTAATTGTTTTAATATTTAATAGATCTACGCGTATGTCTTCTTTATAGATTACATTTCCTAGAAATTGAATTTCCCAATTCCAGAAATCATACTTAGAGAAATTCCTAATATCGCCGCGTATGACATTGATGAACTCTATTATGAATTAGTTCAAGTAGGGTTCGCATACCCTATTTATGAGATACATAAACCCAACGGGCATATTTGTCATTCCTAGCGGTATGACTAAAACCTTACCATAGCCCTATCACACTCTAAAAATGCCTCATTATGCTAATGGTAACTAGAACGTAAGTCAATCTTCGAATAGGAATCTAGGTCCCTATAACTGATTGAACACATAATCAATTCTCGGTAATGGGTACCAAAATTTTATGGTTCGTTTATTCAGTTCTTGATGATCGATACTTGATTGAACTATCTTTCTTTTTCATGAATAAAACTAGTGCTCCTCAGAGTAAGAAGCTTGGTTTTATGGAACCATTGTCTACTAGTTCTTGAAGTTGATTGGACAGTTTCTGCTCTTCCGATGTCGTCAATCTATGCGGAGACTTAGCTATCAGTGCAAAATTTTGGATAAGATCGATTCTAAATTCAACTTAATGCGGTGGGGGTAATCCAGGTAAGTCATCTGGGAAGACTTCTAGAAAATCGCGAACAACAGGAATGTCTTCTATCTTTCGTTCCTTAGCCTTTGTATCGATAACAATGACAAGGAACGCCGGATATCCTTGCGAAGCATCTTACGAGTTTTCGTAATACCGGTGAGCTTCAAATCAGAAATGCTTCGATCGCTAAGAATTGTTAGCGTTTCCCCATTTGGGAGGGGCAAACGAACCAACTTTTCTAAACAAATGATCTCAGCAAGGTTTTTAGACAACCACATCGAAAATGCCTAATTCTGCTGGTAAAAGATCAATACTGAACTTATGGTTTTCTAAAAGAATATTACATCCATGAATAACCTCTCCAGTTTCGATCAAATTCCATTGGCTAATTCAATTGAATATTTATTATCTACTTTAGTTGTTTTCATACCAAGTGAGCATTTGAATTGTTTAGAAACAAAACTTAGATCAGCTCCGGTATCGAATAATATGAAGGCATAATGGTTGTTTATGAGAAACGTACCAGTGACCACTGAGGAATCCTTACGGGTGGTCACACCCCGGTCCAGGGCCTAGAGGTGTGACCAACAGTTGATACCTGTTTTGTAAATATATCAGAGTAGCGAGTTCATTTTGGCGGAAGTCTTTAAATATTAAAATATTAATTTACATTATCAAAATTACTCGGGAATTAAACACCCGAGTTTCAGTTATACAAAACAGTGTTATTAATAATACAAGGATTTATGATTTTCAAAACGAGCCATCTCGAGCGATCTTCTATGACTCCAATCCTTGTATACCATATACGGTAATCTAATTACCTGCAAGAGTGGGAAAAACACGTCAGCTATATGTTGGTGAAACGTTGACTCGATAAAACATTTATAACAGTCGTTAAATACATACATAGTTTTCTATTTCACAAACTCAGCAGGCATGCCTGTCCATTCCTAGAATTTGTACCACTGCCCTACACACACCATTCAAAGGTTCCCCGAGTACATAGCCCCTGTTCGGAGACAACCTTCCCCTAGGATATGTAATCCTTATGGAGAACTGGTTATGACTGACTTGGTTTTGTATGCCAATTATCAGTTATGTATGGATCCAGACACATGTGTATTCGGTCTGAGTTGCTTTTTATTATCTATTTTGTATTATAACGATTTTAGAGATTTTATCTCATGCAAACATTTATCAGACTCTTTGTAATAAACAACCAGTCTATTACAAGAGTAAAATCAGTTTAGACAGTAAAAGGTTAACGTGTTCACCTTGTATAATCAGTAGGTATTATCAGCCTCTTTGACTTCAGTATGCTATTCACCTATATTCATAATAGGTATGCATATGTACCTAATTGGTATTATTCAGCAGACTTTAAGTCTGTAACAGTTTCAGCAGACTCGAGGTCTGATCAGCAGACTTGAAGTCTGATTCAGTTCAGTAGACTCTTAGGTCTGCCCTAACCTTAGTATAGTTATAGTCGTTTTATGAAAATACTTTGGATTTACATATGACGTTTGGAATAGCACACTTTGGCCTAATAAAGGATATCACGTTGGTAAACTTTTCCAGGTAAGCAAACGGGTCCCGCGGTTGATTGGGATGTATACGAATTGCTTTCCTTAGGCAAGAAGAGTCTACTAATGATACCCCCCTTCCAGTTACTACATGCCCGTCAAAATAATAGTTTTGGTAACAGTACTTCACGTGGAAGCAACGTTTTTCCTTTATAAAACATTATTTGGAAAATATTAACAGTTTAACGACTATACCCTTTACCTAACTAAGTTGTAACTAGATATTTAAAGTAACTAGTAGAGTAACTTAACCTTAATCCTACCTTAAGCGGCTAGGCGGAACTGAAGAACGTAGGAAATCAGCAGCAATTCAGCTTGTACTTTGTCTACGTGATCAACAGCTCGTTAAACAGCGTAACGACTCCTCGTTTCTTCACAAAAACAGCCCTCGGCACCTCGGAACTCTCTTGCACGCTAACCAAGGTTAACTATGTGAAAAAAAGGTGAAAATGGGATGAAATGGCTTGAACCCGTAGCTGCCCTTTTATAGGCGAGTTTTGCAGACCATCACGTAGCGCGATGGCCTTTTCCCTAAGGCCGTCGCGTAGCGCGACACCGCAATTAATCAGAAGCTGCCACGTGTTGACACGTGGTTGGCCACGTGTCCCGGGTTACTTAACCTGGTCATCGCGTAGCGCGATGGATTAGTTGGGTTTGGCCGTCGCGTAGCGCGGAGCCCCCCATTTTTCTTGAACTGTGTGATTCTCTGTCGCGTAGCGCGACGAAGTTCATCAGGAGACAAACCCAAAATTTTTATTTTCAGTCCTTTAACTTTCAGAATTGACATTTTTAGCCCAAAATTAGATGGGGTATTTTCACGGTGTTATATCCTCCCCACCTTTAGAAAAATCTCGTCCTTGAGATTTATGTAAAGAGATATGGATATTTCCGTTTCATTTTGGACTCAAGTTCCTAAGTGAATTCCAGACCCCTTCGTGAATTCCATCTAACTTTCACCAATTTTAACCTTTGACGTTTCAGGAACTTGGTTTGACTATCTTCTATCTGTATCAGCTCTTCTACAAATTTGAGTTTCTCATTCACTCGTACGTCTTTTAGAGGCATAGAAAGTGTCTCATCGGCTAAACATTTTCGTAGATTTGATACTTGAAACACGTCATGTATTCCTTGCATCTATTCGGGTAACTCAAGGCGATAAGCTACAAGACCTATTCTTTCAACAATTTTGAATGGTCCAACAAAATGCGGACTTAACTTCCCTTTCTTTCCAAAACGAACTACACCATTCCAAGGTGATACTTTGAGCAACACTTTATCTCCTTCTTTGAATTCTAACGGTTTTCGTCTTACATCAGCATAACTCTTCTATCTGTCACGTGCTGCTTTCAATCTTTTTCGGGTTTGTATCACTTGGTCAGTTGTCCTTTGAACAATCTCGGGACTTGATAACTGATTATCATCAATTTTGGACCAATATACAGGTGTTCTGCATTTCCTTCCGTATAGTGCTTCATATGGTGCCATTTGTATGCTTGTATGATAACTGTTATTATATGAAAATTCCATCAATGCTAGGTGAGTTTCCCAACTACCACCTAAATCTATAATACAAGCGCGAAGCATATCTTCTAATGTTTGAATTATTCTTTCGCTTTGTCCATCGGTCTGTGGATGATAAGCAGTACTTAAATTTAACCGTGTATTAATTGCTTTTTGAAAACTTCTCTAGAAATTGGAGGTGAAACGACTATCTCTATCAGATATGATTGACAACGGCACACCATGCAATGATACAATGTTTTCCACATATAGTTGTGCCAATTTATCCATGCTATATGTTTCTTGAATCGGAATGAAATGGGCTGATTTGGTTAGTCTATCAACAATGACCCAGATAGCATCATTTTATCATGATGTCTTAGGTAATTTCATAATAAAATTCATGGTAATCATATCCCATTTCCAGATTGGTATTTCTGGTTGTGTTAACAACCCTAATGGCTTTTGATGCTTGGATTTGACCTTTGAACATGTTAGACACTTAGCCACATACAAGGCAATCTCTTTCTTCATTCCGATCCACCAATAATCATCTTTAAGATTATGATACATCTTGTCACTTCCCGGATATATCATATACTTAGATTTGTGAGCTTCTTCCAATATCTTTTCCCACAAGCTTCCAACCATTGATACCCAAATTCTTTTCCCTAATCTGAGTATATCATCGTCGCCTTTTACTAACTGATCTATTGTTCCATTTCCCTTTTCGGCCTTTATATTTTCTTGTTCTAGTGCCAACTTATGAGCTTCCTTAATTTCAGTTAATAAATCAATTTTGAGTTCTAATCTCAAAGCTCGTACTCGTTTTGGCTTTTCATGCTCTTTTCTAGTTAAAGCATCAGCTACCACATTAGCTTTACCTTCATGGTAAACTATTTCACAATCATAATCATTCAACGTCTCCATCCATCGCCTTTGTCTCATGTTCAATTCTTTCTGATCAAATATATGCTTCAAACTTTTGTGATCAGTATAGATGGTAAATTTTACACCATATAAATAATGTCGCCATAATTTCAACGCGAAGACTATAGATCCAAGTTCAAGATCATATGTGGTGTAATTCTTTTCATGAACTTTTAATTGTCGTGAAGCATAAGCAATTACTTTCTTCCCTTGCATCAAAACACATCCCATTCCTGTATGCGAAGCATCACAATACACAAGGAAATTATCTTGTCCCTCAGGTAAGGCTAAGACAGGTGCATTTGTCAATTTCTGTTTAAGAGTCTCAAACGCCTCTTCCTGTTTCGATCCCCATTCAAATTTCATAGATTTTCGAGTAAGTGAAGTTAATGGAACCGCTATTCTTGAAAAGTTTTGTATGAATCTTCTATAGTAACCGGCTAGCCCCATAAAACTTCTTACTTGAGTCGGGGTCTTGGGTTTCTCCCATTTCGTAATAGCTTTAATCTTTGCCGGATCCACTTGAATACCTTTCTCATTAACAATATGTCCAAGAAATTGGACTTCGGATAGCCAGAACTCACATTTAGAGAATTTAGCATACAACTTTTCCTTTCTTAATGTTTCCAGTATGATCCTTAGATGGGTCTGATGATCCTCCTTTGTTTTGGAATAGATAAGAATGTCATCAATGAAAACAATATCAAACTTATCTAAATAAGGCTTGCAGATTTGGTTCATCATGTCCATAAAAGCTGCTGGAGCATTAGTGAGTCCAAAAGGCATAAAGTGAACTCATAATGTCCGTATCGGGTTCTAAATGCAGTTTTGGATATATCTTCTTGTTGAATCTTCAATTGATGATACCCTGATCTAAGATCAATTTTCGAAAAACAACTTGCTCCTTGTAATTGATCGAAAAGATCATCAATTCTCGGCAACGGATATCGATTCTTGATCGTGACTTTATTCAATTCCCGGTAGTCAATACACATTCTCATTGATCCGTCTTTCTTCTTGACAAACAATATTGGAGCTCCCTAGGGTGAAGAACTTGGTCGAATAAATCCTTTTACCAATAACTCGTCCAACTGCTTTTTTAGTTCCTTCATCTCAGTTGGTGCTAATCTATAAGGAGATTTAGCAATTGGAGCTGTTCCCGAAACTAAGTCAATTCTAAACTCAACTTCTCGATCGAGCGGAATTCCAGGCAACTCGTCAGGAAATACATCCTTGAATTCAACAACAATTGGGACCTCTTCCAGTTTCTTAGGATCTGGCTCCTTGGTTACACAAGCCATGAATGCTAAGCAACTTTTTCCCAAACAATGACTAGCCTTTATTTTTGAAATGGTTCCTATTTTACCAGAATCTTTATCGCCAGCTATTCGCATCATTCTCTTATTTGGAGTTAAAATTTCAATAGCCTTTTCGTTACATAGTATTCGAGCTTGGTTGGCGGCTAATCAGTCCATCCCTAAAATAACATTAAATCTAGCTAACTCCATTGGTAACAATTGAACTGGCATTTCATATCCGGCTAAGGTGATATAACTACTTAATACCTTAGATATTTTGATTAATGACCCATTAGCCGTTTCTACTTCATATTGCTTACTTAATTTAGCTAGAGGTTCATTTAGTAAATCACAGAATTTATAATCTATAAAACTCTGATTAGCTCCAGAATCAAATAAAACTCTAGCATAAGCATTATTAATAGGGAACGTACCAGTGATCACGTCTGGTAATTCTCCAGCTTTTTGAGTGTTAAGCATGAAAGCTCGTGCATTCCCTCTATTGGCTTCATTCCTGGCACCACTACCACTGGCGCCTCCAGCTGCCGGTTTCTTTTTAGTGCATTCCGCACTAAAGTGCCCTTTCTCACCACAATCAAAGCAAACGATTAACTTCTTCCGACAATCCTCCTCCTTGTGCCCTGGTTTCTTGCAGAAATTACAAGTCGAGAATGGATCAAATTTACGAACTTCGGACCTCACAATCGGTCTCATGCACTTTCCCTCGTGTCTTTTTCCACAATTTTTACACAGTGGTCGATTAAACACACTTGTCCCTTCTCTGTTTTTCCAAACTTCTGTCTACCATCATTCTCTCTATTCCTTTCTACCACCATCTTTTTCTCTTCATCCTTATTTCGAATCATACTTTCCATCAGATATCCTGCTAATTCAATTGCATATTCAATACTAGCAGGCATGTGTGATCTTACATGATCACGAATTTCTTTTGGTAACCCATAGATGTATCTGGTTACTTTGTTATACTCCGGTGTAACCAGATGCGTTACAAGTCTACAGTATTCAAGGAACTTCGTGTTGTATTCCTTGAGATTAGTGCCGATGACTTTATGATTCCATAACTTGGTCTGAATATGATCAACTTCATGTATCGGGCAGAACCTTTGTTTGACCAGCTCCTTGAAAGTTTTCCATTCCAGATTGTACATGTTATTCCTTCCCTTGATTTCAATTAACGTGTTCCACTACTCCAGTGCCTCTCCTTTAAACATTTGAGAAGAGTACTGGATGCTTTCTTCCTCGGTACATTTGCTTATGATCACAATAGATTCCATTTCTTCCAACCATCGGAGCGTTGTTATTACCCCTTTATCCCCATAAAATTCTTTTGGTTTATATACTTGAAAATCTTTAAGGTACATCCCGTGCTAACTTTTGCTCTTTTTATTTTACTTGGAATGTGTTCAGCAGTGGAACTTTCACAACCTTCTTGTTTCTTTTCTTTCTCATCTTTTGTCTTTTCAGTTTCTTTTCTTTTTGAATGTACCGATATGCTATGGCTTGGCTGCTTTGGTTTAACCGATTTTGACTTGGCTAAACTTTTAGAATTAATTGTGTGGTCTTGCACCATCTTGATTACTAACCGTGTGGTCTTGCATAACAAGACCCGGTGCATATCTGCCTCTATTCGGTTCAACCGGGCCTCTGTCTGGTTTGACCGGGCCTCTAACTGCAACACCCGATGTGCTATTTGGTCCAAGATTAAGCCTCCTGCTATCTCCCTATTTTCCATGCCCTGAAACCGTGCCTTCAAACTTTCCAAAGCACCAGCATGATGAGCTAACCTCTGCCCATGGTAAGTTAGTTCATCCTGATAACGGACATAACGAGAAAGCCAGTCGTGCCTTTCCCTAGGCGCTGGCTGGACAACTGGGATACGAGTAGAGGGCCCCGCACCCGGTGTCTGGTACTTAGGTGAGATGCGTGAATCAGAATGCTCAGTCTCAGGTGTGGCTGGTTGCTTTCGTTTGCGGTCATTCACCTGAGCTAGTGCATTAGTCAAGATAGTGGGGGCAGTAGTAACAACTGTGGGCTGAATGGGTGTGATGAGAGGTGGGGGTAACTCCCCATCTTCATCAGAGTTAGTCAGGTCAACAAAAGTCTTGGGTGAAGCCATCTGTGACAAGTAACTTAAAATAATAATGGTTACATAATTTTTATATGAGGATTTCCTAAATTTTAATAATTAATATAAATGGTACTTTAACAATTTACCTTTAGCTTTGCTTCGTGAGGCGGGGAAAAACGTGTGTTTGAATACTTGGTTATAGTTTAGAAATTCTTAACAAAATTTCTAATTCACTATAACGATTGGCTCTGATATCAACTTCTGTCATACCCAGAAAATCTTAACTTAAGCAACAGAAGATTTGACTAAGTCATTTCGGTGGTGACAGACGCCTTTTCAGCCAGTCACAAACAAATTTGTGTATAATACATATGTTGGACTTTATTCAACAATCAGAGTTTTTACACGTGTTCAAATACACGATTTTTATTCAAAGTACAAGTCCAACTAAACAAAGGTCAACATTCTTCCCATTCAAACACATGTCACCATTTTTCCTTCACGCTCCACTAAGCTCCAAATCATTATTTACCTGAAAAGTATATTAAAACATTTGTCAACACAAATGTTGTTGAGTTCTCATTTAAAAACCATGATGTAATAGCTCTTGACTTTTACGTCAATTATTTCTCCATTTTAATCAATGAGGATATCATTATTAACGTTTAATCTTGTTTTTTTATTTCTTAAACAAATCGTATTAGTTGTAAACGAGCAAAGAGTACAACACATGTATGATTATCAAATGAACAACACGAGACATACCAAACTCAAAATATTCCCCCCTTTATAACCAGTATCTCTGGCTAAATGAGGGGCGTCACCCTAATAGATCTATCAATATTTCTACGAGCAAAGAGTACAACACATGTATGATTATCAAATGAACAACACGAGACATACCAAACTCGAAATATTCCCCCCTTCGTAACCAATATCTATGGTTATTATAACATGTAAACATATATAAATTTCCAGATTTCATATTATATCATAAATTTATATTTTTATTGATTATAAACATGTATTTAATTTTCATTATAAATTTATCATGTCACATATTAATGTCTACAATTATGAGGTCATTTTCCAATAACGCATAGCATTTAAATATCTAATAAAAATCAGATTTTAATATTACTTTTTCCAATGCTATAAATATTATTTTCTAATTATTGTTAATAATTGTAATTTAACATTTATAATATTGACAATAATATTTTTATGTGTAGCAAACAACTTAAGTGTGTGACATGCATAAAGATCCTATGTGTTTTCATATGATTTTACATAAACTGAATCTAAAAATTCATACAACTAACATCATAATCATATCAATCTATCTCTTACAATATCATGCATATATCATCAAATCTTAAGAATGCATAACAATAATCAAACATAAATCATCAAGATACACACATGCATGTAACATTGAATACTTGAAAACACACACATACTCATATTCTCTCTCACTCACGGATCTCTCTCTATCTTTTCCATATTCACACTTTTAAACCCATTTTCAAGTCTTTTATATCTTAAAATCATCAAACCAAACTTAATAAATATGAAAATGGAAGTGATATGCATGTGTGCTTGTATGTGCATGTGGATTTGGGTTCCACACACACACACATAAACCCACAGCTCACATGCACACACACACACTTGATTTTCAAAGTTCCATTTTCACATGAGTTTTGTGGTTTAATGGCTTGTGTGAATCCTTTTAAGGTGCAAGAACAAGTGTTTTGCATCCAAAGCTTAAAGAGCAAGATTAAGTTCGGACTTTACCTTAGGGTTTGAGAGAGAGATGAAAGAGAATGAGTTTGGTGGTCCCTAGAGGTGTGTTTTAAGCTCCATTCCTTCCTATCTTGCTCCTTACTTCATGTTTCTTGGTTTAAAGTTAGGGTTTTAATGATTTTATGGAGATTATGACATGAAATGGAAGAGAGAGGGAGGAGGGAGAGGGTGGCCAGATTTTAGGAGAGGGAGGAGAGAGGGGATAGTGGTGGTGGTCTTGGGAAGCTGAGAGGTGATTATGTAATGTTCCAAGACACCACTTGTCCATATGCAAGCATATGGAGGTGACTTGGGAGGATAAATTTCTAACAACACATTAAGTAATCAAGGCTAGGATGACAGCCGGGGGGGGGGGTTGGACGGCTAGGGCGTTAAATATAGGGGAATCATTTTATTTTCTTGCATAATATATGTATTAATCTAAGCCCTCTTTGTATTAGTTTGTAATTGATAACAAGTTAAGGTTGTTTTTATGTAAAACCAATCACATATTTGGATTCCTCATAAAATTACCTTCAAAACCATATAAAGATGTAAATTTTTGAAGTTTGTTGGTTTCGGATCCTTACTGTGTCCGTTGCCGGCTTTTACTTGCTTATTTTCCAGTTTTCGCGAAACGAACATTCTAAAATTATGTTTATGGTCTAATATTAATATTTTCACTATGTTTAAGTTATTTTAAGTCATTCCCGACCTTTAGGAATTTATTTGGATTTTTAACCTTACCTGGGTCACTGTTGGTGTCAGTTTTGCATAGTATGTACTACGCGCCAAAACTTAACTTTTTGAGTACCATAAAATATAGCATATATATTTTTGGAATTTTTAGACTAAAATAACATTATTTTATTATTTATAATATTTTATTTATATAATCACGGATTACATTAGTACCGGATTATGCTTAAAATAGAAGGGTGTCACACATATGTCCCTTACGTTTACCATTGATGACAGGGAGTACAAATTGCAGGGGCTGTCACCGGAAGACCAACAAATTGCTACCTTTTGACACCTCACTATTGAACCTTTTGAGATGCACACCACTGGACCAGGAGCTCCATTTTCTATTACCCAACTGAGGGCAAGTCGATTCTCTAAGCAGGCTGCATTGATACGAACCCTATGAAGCTGGATACAAGGAAACGAGATGGAGGGAAAACATTTGAAAGTTTAGGAAGTGGGGTGATCCACTAAACCAGGAAGTGGGGATAACCGCCCACTAACTTTTAGTTTAAGTATTTGTTTTAGCCATTTGTTTTGTTGTTCGTGTTTTATTTATAAAATTAGGGTTCTTAACCTTTGTAATTTGGAGACATAATCCTTCTCGAATTGGATTAAAATCTATCAATTCCATCTATTATTTTCCGGTTTCTATCATTGGTTCCATTGTCGGGAAACACCATTCACCCAATTTAATAAAAAATATAAATCAATCTTCAATTTCATTCACCAATCTTATCCTCCAATTAATATCAATCGATGGCTCCTAAAACCCGAAGTAATGCAAACCTAGCTTCTTCAAACCTTGACCCGGTAGCTGCCCAACTGGCAGTTATCGCATCATTAATGGAGTCCCTACAAAATGACGTTACTGCTCTAAAGGCACGTGACAAGAAGGAAAAAAACTGGCCGGGGTTTTAATCGATTTAACGAAGAAGATTCTTCTTCAGGAAGCTACAATCGACACTTCAGGTCTTACAACAAAATGGATTTTCCAAAATTTAGTGATGGAGATCCTTGTGGGTGGATCCTTAAGGCTGAGAAGTATTTCTGGTACTATGATATACCCGATATGGAAAAGTTTGACATCGCTTCTATGCATCTAGAGGGAGACGCTTTGGACTTTTACTCATGGTTGTCAGCCAAACAGCCCATTTCCATTTGGGAAGAATTAGTTCAAGCCCTAACCAAACACTTTGGCCCAGCCGAGTTTAAAAACCCAAACGAGTATCTCTGTGCGATCCGACAAACGGGGACAGTCCAAGAATATCAACAGGAATTTGCTAAAAGGTCATATAGGGTTTTGGATTGGCCAGAGCATTGCCTCTTAGGAGTGTTCTTGAACGGCCTCAAAGAAGAATTAAAAGCTGATGTTAGGATTCATAAGCCTCGAACCATTTACAATGCTCTGAGTTTAGCATTAGAATTCGAGTCAAAGTTAAACCACACTCACAAGGGAGTGCAATCACAGGTCATAACCAACACTCAACCAGCCCCGTTCACCACTACATCAGCAGGAAGAACCACCCCTATTTCTTCCCTTAGCATCTCAGAAATAGAGAAGTAGGCTAGGTATGCTAAAGGTGAATGTTATAGATGTGGGGATAAGTTTAGTCGGGGGAATTGTTGCAAACCAAGGAGTCTCAAACTGTTAGATATCATAGATGGGACTGAGGGACAAGCAGCGGAAACTGAGCAGAATTCTTCTAGCGAATTAGCCAAGATCAGCCTTCATGCTCTCTTTGGTCAATCAACAACATCTACCATGAAGCTAAAAGGGGTTCTTGAGTTAACAGAGGTTCTAGTTCTATTCGACAGCGGATCGAAACCCAACTTCATCTCTGATAAGTTGGTGAACGACTTAAGGATCACTACACAGCCTATTGCTCCTTTTGGTGTCCATATCGGGAATGGAGATGTTATTCGTTGCAATCGGGTTTGTACAAATGTTAACCTTAAGCTAGGTGACCTTCAGGTGTTTCAAGATCTCTGCCCTTTTGCTTTGGGAGGGGCAGATGTTGTCCTTGGTATTAAGTGCTTAGCAACACTCAATACCGTTCAGGCAAATTGGCAACATATGTCCCTTATGTTTACCATTGATGAAAGGGAGTACAAATGGCAGGTGCTGCCACCGGAAGACCAACAAATTGCTACCTTTTGACACCTCACTATTAAACCTTTTGAGATGCACACCACTGGACCAGGAGCTCCATTTTCTGTTACCTAACTTGAGGGCAAGTCGATTCTCCGGGCAGGTTGCATTGATACGAACCCTATGAAGCTAGATAGAGGGAAACGAGATGGAGGGAAAACATTTGAAAGTTTAGGAAGTGGGGGGGGGGGGGGTGATCCACTAAATCAGGAAGTGGGGATAACCGTCCACTAACTTTTAGTGTAAGTATTTGTTTCAGCCTTTTGTTTCGTTGTTCATGTTTTATTTATAAAATTAGAGTTCTTAACCTTTGTAATTTGGAGACATAATTCTTCTCGAATTGGATTAAAATCTATCAATTCCATCTATTATTTTCCGGTTTCTATCAGTATGGGTTACATCATTTATTAGTTTTCCTATTAATAATCTAAATTGGTTTTTTCGGTTCGGTTCATTTTTTCTTTGGTTTTGATTGATAGAAAAACCGAACCAAAAATTTGGTTTGTGAAAATAAAGAAAAAATTGCGTTTGTTACTTTAGTTCAAATTTAAGCCAATTGTTTCCAAATGTCACTTTTGACACAGATAGTCAAACTTGACAATAAAATCAAATTTGATCAATAAAAAGTCAAGATTGACAAATAACTTATGATTAGTCAACAAATATTTAACAGCCAAATATCTAAAAAAAACATATTGCCAATTGTGTTTAAAACCTTCATCATCAATATGTGATCGTTAGCTATATTTCTATATGTTTAAATAGGACAAAATTTTAACACAAAGTATATCAACCATGAAAAAAACAAGACATTGAAGTCCGCATCATAAAATAACTCAACTTTTATGGCTCTACTTCTCTCTAGCAATAACATACATGTGTATATATTAAAATCAATATTCACATAGGGTGTAATTTTAGACTTTTTGGCATGAACAAGATTAATATGTGATGCAATGTAAGACCTCGAATCCCGGGAATCCTACAGTTGGTAAACATGTCAAAAACTTATAAAAATTTAACCAAGAAAGACTTCGTTTTATTTAAACCGATTCAGAGTAAATAACAGCGGAATAATTAGTGTCTAGATTCCCAAAAACTTAAACAACATTTGTAAACTCAAGGCAATCCATTTCATATAAAAAAAACTAGTTCAGAGTATAAAATCAGCGGAAATCATAAGTGCAAAAAACAAAATCCCAAAAACCAGAAAATATGCCCAAAACCGAATTTAAATGCATTAAATAGTAATTAAAAGTAACAGTCTTCATTATTAATTTCCCGACTAGCTATGCCTTCAACTGACCAAGTAGTCTCGAGCACGTCCCAGCGGTAAGCATCCTCCCATTAACCTGAAACTCACACTAACATACACACAAAGTCAGCTTGAGCTGAGTAAGTTCAAGTTTTAATAAATGACCTTTATATATCCAAGAGTTTAGATATAATACGGGATATGAACTATTAGGCCATAATAAATGATAAGTAGTCATACTTACATATCTATATAATTATATCCCTATGCATAACATTAGGGTCGAGCATACGTACAACCCAAACACGTAACATCCAAGTAATAACATCAGGGTTGAGCACACGTACAATCTAAACACGTAACATCCAAGTAATAACATCAGGGTCGAGCACACGTACAAGCCAAACACGTAACATCCAAGTAATAACATCAGGGTCGAGCACATGTACAACCCAAACACGTAACATCCTATCCATCGTATGCAAACACAAAGTAGGCATACGTAAACATCCTTAGTCAATAACGACTAATTAACATCGCCAATCATTGGACACATAGTAACACGTGTATAAACATACGTATATATATTTTTCCAAGATATACCATACTACAAGTATGCCTATGGGCCATAAGGTATCACATGTGTATACATACTTAAATATCATCACAAAATATACAATAGTACAAATGAGTCTATACAAAATTGTTTAAGCGGTTTATTAAGTAAAAACAGTTCGGTGTATATGCTAGCCCAAAACTTAAAAAGAGTGAAAAGGGGCATCATGAACTCACCTGACACGAGGCACAAATTCACCACGAGCTAGAGAACCTCAAATCCAATCCGCAAATCACAAGCCTGTCGGATTGCACACACGGATTACTAACTAAACCGTACAGACTCGCTTATCCTACTAGGCATCCTAAAATGATTTGATGGACCTAAAGCCCCAACCAAACTAATACCATTTACATCAGCCCCCGAGGCCATGTATTTACCAAAACCACCCTCATTAATTCTGGGGACAAAGGATTTCCAAACTACACCCGAAAGTTAATAATTGTATCGAATACGCGCGTTAACGAGTTGTTTATGCACTTGGCAACCAACTCAGCCCCGTGTGGACCAAATTAAGTATAATTACAGCCAACAAGTCCACTTGACACTATGAGAGTTGAATGGGTCGGCAAATCACTTGTACAACGCATAAACTACCAATTAAATACGAATTTGCGTTGTACCGACCCGTTTGAACAACCGACAACCAATTCAGCCCCATTAACTTAAAAAAATAGTTTTTCACAGCCCTTAATTCATATTGAGGCTACACAATCCGAATTGGTTATTAATTCCCCAAATAACGCGCTAGACGTCACAATCAACAAACTAGACAACCGAAATCCTAGTTTTTACTTCTTCAACAATTGACCAATCTAACGAATGCCAAAACTCATAATATTAAAGTATGATATACAAGACATACCTAGGAAGATGATACAGCAAGAACTTCAATTAAAACAGCCCCGAAAGGACCTCAATTGGTCAGCCACTGGTTAAGTACTGAACCGAAAGAATTGATCAATGTCGAGAATAATGAGCATATTTTAGCATGCGAAGATGAATTTTATTACATAGGAAAACCATAGAAATAAATTATAAAATTTTTACCAGACTTTAATAAATGTCTTAGGCTTTTAAAAATATTTTTTTTATATTTTTCCAATGCACACAAAAATCATAAAAATATCTCCAACACAGAAAGGTATGTTTAGCTATTTCAGTGAAGTGTTTTATTTGTTTAAAAATCATTACTAAACTAAATTAAGCGATTCCAATTGTTATACTCTTAACTCAAAACGTGAACTTTTAGAAGTGGAATCAACCAATTTGGACTTGTCAAAAAATAGTTATGATGTCGGGAACACAGACCAGCATCCGTCAACCCGCATCAGCTTTGACACACGATCTTATAAAATCATAAACACCATTCAAATCTCGTCCAAAAATTAAATATTATACCTTTCTGGAAACTAGACTGAAAGTAGAACACCATGGAAAGAAGAATTGATCAAAAACAATAAATTTTCATTGAGTTATAGACCGAACAATAAACAAGTACGAATCTGTCAGAAACTGTTTTAGTCAAAACTCAACCGTAACATGTTCAACAAAGGGTTTAATGGTGAAAAAGACTTGTATTAGGGTAGGACCAACCTGGAATTAGTCGGGAGATGGTTCTATAGTGGCTGTAGTGGCACAAAAACCGAGGAGCATGCTGCTCCAAGGCTGCTGATCGGAATTGCCAAGGGAGGAGGAGTTAGGGTTTTAGGCTTTGAATAATTTACACTGTGGTCTTCAAACGTGTAAAACGAATCATATTGTGCCATAAATTGGATAATATAACTTTCAAAAATGACCAGGAGGTCCCTGAAGATGCCAGAACGGGTCCCGATTAAAGATACAAACTTACAAGGCATAAGTCCTTTTAACAAAAATTTACGTGTGTTACATGCAATGCTAACTTACCTTACGGATTGAATGTCATAATTTGTATGCACAAAAGATGTCAACTATAACCGGTTAATGCAAGCACACAACATCACTGAAACACCTGATACTGAACCAAACCTTCATATGTGTAAAGAAGGATTATCTTTATATAACTTACTAAAGAAGGATGTGTGTAAAAAGTTAATAAAATCACATAATCCACGTTTAACTACCTTCTAAATTGTTCTTTATTTTGATAACATTTTTTATAATCCATCAACAACACTAGGACTATACACGAAGAGTTTACAACATAGATCAAATTAATTATCTTCTGTGGCTTTAACAATATTTGCTCGTACAAAATGAAACAATTCGCTTATAGGGTCCTATAATGTAAGTAGCAAGAGAGAAGAACAGAAGAGACATGTTGCAAAAAAGATGCTGCGAGGAACAGTCACAATCAAAATTGATAAAACTATACAAAGTACATATGCAGTATACGAACCGATTGCCATTGTTGTGATGATGAATCAGGATATGGCCGCAAGATTGCCTGATAGAAAAAGACTGGCATAAGCTCCGACTGGGTTTTATTGAGTCTCCACAGCCGATCAACCACAGTAGATTTCCTCCAATATGTCGTTAGAAGGAGAAGAATCAATTGATTGGTTGTCGATAAAAGCCCAAACCCTAGGATCCCTAGATGTGATTTAGGAACTGAAGAATTGCATATGAGGTCTGTATCTAATTCTTTGGAGGACTGTATATGAAGTTTATAGCTGAGTTTAGTTATTTGTTTATTATTGAGTTTGTAATTATTTTTACACGACGTTTAATTCTCTTTTGCTCAATGTTTCATCAATTCATCTTGTTATTTTTTTATCTCAACGTTTCATCTATTTTGAGTCCAATATTTTACCTTGTTATTCTCAATCTGGATGCTTGAACTATTTACTTTGTTATTCTTAATCTCAATTCTGCCTTTATTCATACTGATATTTTGACATGAAAGTTTCATAATCTATTTTGATATTCTTGAACCCAATGCTTTATCGATTTACATGTTTATATATTGTTAGCTCAATGTTGCATTTATTTACCCTGTTATTCTCGAATCCATTATATCATTTATTTATTGCGATGTTCATGAATTTAATGTTTTTCATTCATTATTCTAATTATTTTGTGTTACTCAAGAGTTTCACTCATTTCGTTGTAATTTCAATAACAATGTTTATTATGTTTAAACTTCAATGGTTTCATTTATTTATTTTGACATAATATTTTCGTTTATCCTTGACCTCAAGGATTTATTTATATATTTTGTTATTTTTGATTCTTATAGTTCATTGTTCTTGATTTTCGAGTTTTCATATAAAAATTTATTATATTTATTGTTTATATCTTAAAACCCACAAAATGGGACGGATTATGTGGACCATCCGACGATAAAGGAAATTATGGGTCGACACATAATTATCAAAGTCCTCGCATGGAAAACATAATAAGTATGGTTGTGTGCAATAACTCGAATCTTGAAATGATTATGGAAAACGGGACAAATGTAGTATAATTAGGGCATGGTGGATACGCCACTGATGCAACCTACATATAAGTGTCCTTGTCATATTTCCCATTTGTGGCGTCTTTCAGGCCATTCAAATATCGGCGTTATTCCTTTAATTTAATTATGTATATATAAAATTGTTAAAACTTTTAAAACTCCATGTACTAGTTGTTTACTTTTATATTAATTTCGGAATGAAATTTTTAAAAGTTGTGAATCCCCGTAACATTCGTTATTTTTCAAACCCGAAAACCCGGCTCATTTTTTCTGTTGTGTTTTTATTTTTATTTAAAATGCTAATAATTAACCTCAAGTTTCGTTTCATGTATTTTATGTGATATTCGTCAATTTTGAACTTAATCGTAATTCACCTTTCAATCCTGCGATCATTTGTATGCAATTATTATTTTCATCACCCTTGTAGTATTGCATGCTCATGTAAAACATTAATAATCAAGATCATATATATTCATGTGCATGTCTCATGTGATTTACTTGAATTATTTTTGAACTATTACTACCACCACCACTACGACCACCACCACCACCACCACCACCACCACCACCACCACTACTACTACTATTTTATTATTACTAATATCATCATCTTCATCTTTTCATATTTTACTTAACTAATAAAAACTAATGAATTTTTTAATTCAATAAAATAAATTAAAAGAGTTAAACCTTTTGAAAACCCCATTAAACTATTTTTTAATTTGTGTTTTAATTATATTAAACATGATTTAATTTCTAAATTCTATAAAACATAACCACTCTAAAAATTCACTATAAAAGGAGGACTAATCCTTCATGTTTTTCACATCTCAATACACTATTTTCTTAAGATTGAAAGCACTAACAAGTAAGTTTTATAATTTCATGCATTTTATAGCTTTTGTTTTGATTTTACCTTGAATGTTGATACTTGTTCTTCATGATCATGGTACTTTTATAATAAAAATCTTATATTTTGGTTTTAAGAATCACTATGATCATGGATTACAAAATAAACAATTTGATTTTCTAAATATTGGATCAAACCTAGTTTTTTTTTGCAAGAACAAGAATTAATATTTAGCTAAGTTTTATAATCCGTTGATAATCATAAACTTATAACGTTTCTTTCAAATAAGATGAATTATACAAAGTTGTTTTATTTAAATATTTCTTGTAATAGAACTAATATACTTGATATTTCTAAATAATTAATTGAAGAAATTGATTATTGTTTATTTTTGTTCAACATAAACTAATATGTATAATTTCTTTAAAATGATTCATGTAAAAACCTTTAAATTAATTAATTAGTAAATTAATTTATTATGATACTAAAAAACGAAACGTTTAATCAAAAATTATTTTTAATCTTGTTATTTAAGATTATATTAATTAGATGTAATTACTCATTTACAAATCATTACTCAACTAATAAATATCAAATTGTGCATATAAACTTTAATTCATTTTTGTAATCTCATTTTAAATAAAAAATCCCTAGGTCCCAGTTTTTCGTAGTTTCCTTTCCATTTAGACTCGTTGTTAAAATCTAGCATACGTATATACTTGTTTAGGAAAATCCATTGTGATTCTCCGCATATCACTACAAAAAAAAATTGGTTTCTGGGACTGAAAAATCAGTCTTTGATACACCTCAATCAGTACCTAATGGTTTTCAGGAACTAATTTTTCAGTCCCCGACCAGTGACGGATGCCTAGTCCTAGATAGTGCTTTTAGTAACTAAAAAACAGTCCCCGTTGTGTGGCACCAACAAGGACTAACGACCATTCTCCGATATTTAAAAATTCAGTCCTCAATTTGTCTCATTGTACCATATCATTTCAGTCCCTAAAACATTTTCTTCATGGATTGCAAATCAGTCTCTAATACCATTATATTTTACTCTCGAATATATTTCATTAAGGACTGAAAACCAGTCTTTAATTCATGCATGTTTTGTCCCTAATACGTTTCATTAGTTTGGCGATTTCATGCTAGTTTAGTCCCTAATAAGACATAATTAATAATGAAAATTAGTCTCTGATAACACGTTATTTCAGTCCTTAATATGTTTCATTTGTTTGACTCGTTCAAACTATCATTCTCATTTTCAATATGAGATTCTCAACCCCCCCCCCCCTCTTTTTAATGCTTTTATATTTTTGGGGGTTGTTGATACACCTTTTGGACGTCTCGGTCTTTATTAGTTTATTATTATAATTACTTGATAATGTAAGGGCTTTTTGGTAAATATGACCATTCGCTCTAGTGTAAAGCTATTCGTGACCCCTTAACGAATAAGCTACATTCGTTATGTTTGTAAGCCACATTCGGTAGCCCTGCTTAATGAATGTGACAACGAATGAAGGGGCATTCGTTAGTCGTTAATGTAAATGAATGAGGATGTTTGTTCGTTATGTTTAATGTAACGAATGACACATTCGTTAAGGATAAGTTAACGAATGTGTCATCGTCACTATATATACCTGTAAGATTATTGTTAATGTAATCAGTTCGTTATTTTATCACTCTCTGAGTCGTTACTCTGTCCGATTTCTCTCTTAACACACACAGTTCACACACTAACAGTAATCAATCTAATCGTATCAATCTATCAATGAAGAACATAATGTCATCGTAGATCTAGATCCATACGAGCTCTATCAACTGGTATCAAAGCCGGAGGTTGCTCGTGATACGTGACAGTTCGAGTTCATCATTTTAACGTATTGATTTGATCGGATTGTGAATGATTTCGTGGATGAATCATGAAATTGAAGATCTAATCTGGTTCCTGATCAAAATCCGAAGCTACGACATGTATTGTGATGATTAGCTGGTGGTTTGATCGAAATCCACCATGGACGCCATGGTTGAAGCTTTTAAGTTGCAGATCTGAATTGACATGGAATCAATGTGTTATAGATCAAATTGATTGTCGATTCATGATCCTGGATAAATTCCAAGTCTTCATGATGAATTTGATGATTTGATATGAAGATCTGATGAAGATACGATTTTTTCGATGTAGATTTGCGTTTTCCGGCAACTGTAATTGTTTTTTCCGACGAAATACGGTTTTCCGGCTACAGTAATGAACTAACGACTCATTCGTTAATTTAAATATTCATTCGTTACGGAGTTTTAACGAATGTGCTCATTCGTTAAAGGGTTTAACGAAAGTGAACTTATTCGTTATATGCTTATTCGTTACGGTGATGGACTCATTCGTTAAACATACTCATTCGTTATTTTTTTTTCTGACATCCGTCAGTTCCATAATGAATGTGAGTTAATGAATGTGGTTTAACGTATGTAGACATTCGTTAATGGGTTAACGAAAGGGACCTATTCGTTCATGGGTAACGAATGTGGATGATTGCTGGACGAATGTGACACTGTTCAAACGAATGTGAACAGGATAATGTATGAGGGTAAAAAAAGTGTATTTTCAGAAAATTTTCTTAAACGAAATTTTTCGGGGATATTTTAAATATGCGGGATACTCTTTTGGCAAATTTTGAAGATATATTTTCCAGTCGACTTTTCACGCATATCGAGGGGCCGAGGGGGAGCCTATTAAGTTAACGAGAATTTTATTGAAGATTTTTGAAGATTTGTTCATGACCTTTCCGAATTTGTCAAGAAATGGGGGAGATAAAAATTTCAAAGAGTTTATTCGATTGGTATCTTCCAACGTTTGCAAGGATTTCTTGAAAAATTACTACAATTCGGGTGGTAATATGCGATTGTAAAGCTACGTTTGACTGAGTCCAAGACTGCAATTGTTCTTCGATCATGTATTGATTCGTTCAAGATTGAAACCTGACTATGTGGGATATGAGTGTCTGTCTGTTTACTTATTTCTGAGGGACTTTGATCCTAACAATGTTGGCTACGAGTATTCGACGGATTGCTTTTGTTGAAGGGGACAATTATTGAATGGGTTGATCTGATTGAGGAATATACGGGTCTTGTTATTTGATTGAAAAATCTGATCGTTCGGGATTGATTATTGAAGTTTGGAACTCTGAATCATATGCCCAAAACATTAGTGCATCCAAGCGTATTGGTTGCCGAAGAGCTTCAAAGAGTGATGATTTGGGATAGACGTTATCAAGAGAGTGAAGACCGGTGTGAAAGATGTGGAATGATTGGGTTGTTCATGAAGATATGTGACGAGGTTAAACGTAAAGACATTTACTTTACATGTGCGACAGATAGCCGATGACTTGCTGCTAATTGATTCGTTTGATCGAACCATATCATATGCCAGTTGGATGATCGGAATGATAACCTGGAGATGCTGAGTTGAGGGGGAGATCTGATACGAGTAGCTACAAGTTGTTGGTTTGCTTACACAGAGTTATATTTTGTCTGTTTGCACAAGCCCGAGAATCATCAACCAAGGGGGAGGTTGGTATTACGGCTGATGATATACAGTTAAAGTATTAACGGTTAACGTATTCAACTTTAACATATTCGTCATTAACGTATTCGACACTAATGTATTGGAGGCTAATGTATTGGATGCTAAATTATTGGAAAGCATTCGACAGCTACGGACAAGGGAGAGTCTGTAAGTGCACGGATTTGGTGTCTGGAGCTGTTCGAATAGGATAGGGGTAGTTTAGTCTTTATACTTAATGTGTAAAGGCTCATTCGTTAAGTATATTTAGCGAATGTGGCCTGATTCGTTAAAGACTAGGTCCCTCCGTTAATGTAAGAGCCCATTCATTACTACAGTATAACGGATGGTAGCTCATTCGTTAAAGTACCCATTCGCTAAGGGTGTTTAGCGAGTAGGGCTATTGAAAGACTTATTCATTAGGAATGTTAACGAATGAGAAGGCTCATTCGTTACTACAGTGTAATTAATGAGACCTGCCTATAAATAGGCCTTCCATAGTTAGTTAGCATAGAGATCTGTGCCATATTTATGTTTATGTACCGTTACTATGCCGGATTCTCTCTAGACCTCCTAATGTATATTCATCCTCCATCATAATGTATCTTCATGTAAAGTATTGATCATCAATAAAGTATTTCGTTAATGTATTGGACACGGATTAACGTATCGGTATTGCAACTAGATCTTGGCTCTTTATAACGTATTCACAGGGGTAGCATATATATATCCTATCGAGTCAATTGTTTACTTATTCATTTACAAAACTAAAATTCATATCATGGACTTGTGTGTTTACTTGCTTACTTGCCTACTTGCTTCAATTTCAATTTCAAGTGGTAGCTTCGATAAGTATAATCATACGCCCCCATTTGCACTCAGGATCGTCGTGTTATGAGCGGAAAGGGGAACCCCGATCCGAGTACGTTGGTTGTTACCAACTGGAAAGGACCTTGATGCGATTATCTGAGTACGTTGGTTGTTACCAACTAGAAAGAACCTTACTTGTGCTTTACACTTATTTATAGAATTGTATGATTTTCTTTTACGTATATATCAAACTTTTGTGATTCTCACAAACTACTTGTTAGTTAACTTAAATTTTATATACATGCTGCAGCTACGATTATTAGAGGTTGAATCTTGATGAAGACACTAGACTTAGGTTACAAAAATAATTGGACAAGATGATCTGATTTCTTTTTAATAAATGTGATTTCTTTGCTTTGAACTTGTGTACTTGAAGTTTGAATAAATTAATGATAATATTTTCATTTAATAGTGTCACATGTGTTTTGAACAATCCGTACGTCACACCCTAGGTGTTTTCGCTTAAGCAGGGGTGTTACAAACCTTGACACCATCAGATTTCTTTTTCAATTCATGCTTATGTAATTGATGAAGTTGACTATATGTCAAAGTTGCCTTTGACTTCTTTTTCAAATAATCATCATGATTACACCAATATAAACATTCTTACACATAGGCTTAATGAGCTCAACTTTATGTGCACTCACATTCTTGTTTACATTATTGAACCTGAACACCTTTCTAGGGTTAATCTCACTAAACATGATTTGAGTATCATCAATTTTGACTTGAGGAGGTTTCCTTTTCAGGATACTCTTGATCACCAGAACATGCTCCTTGATTATGGATTTTCCATTCACTTTCACCTTAGATTCACACTTCTTAGCAACATGACCTCGTTTACCACATGAGAAACAAGTTCTCATATCTAAAAACACTTGTGGTGACTCAATTTTAATATGTGAATCATCGGATTGAAAAGCCACAACCTTTCCATCAGAGTTACCCTTCTCATTTGCATGTTTATTTTTGTAAAAATCTAAATTAGAACACTTAGAGAAACTCTAAAGTGAATCTAATCCTAATGATTTCACAAACTTTATGGGTTTTAAAAAACTTGATTGATTTTCATTTGAGGATTAGTGATGTGTGGGTGAAATAATGTGTTTTAAGTAAGTTATATCGTGTATTTTATGTGTTTATATGCCTTGGACAAGATTACTTTGAGTGGTTTTACATTTACAGGTGAGTGGAGCTTGAAGGAGCTTAAAGGAGCTAAATTGGCGCATATGCAATGGAATGGAAATGAAGATTTTATTGCATGGAATGATAGAGAATTTGAAGACGAAGATGTGGCCGAAAATGGTGCGTAAAACGGAGCTATAACGAAGAAGTTATGGGCAAAACAGTGCGAGGGGGTCTATCACCGCAAGCAGGGGCGCTGATCAGGCAATTTTGGAAGAGAGGCCGCAAGTTGCGGTCTTACGACCATAAATTGCGGCCTAGTTCATAAAAAGACGCGGATTTTAGGTTTTTGCCTCCATATATAAATATAACCTTAGGGTTACGAAGACAAGACCTCTCCCAGCCATTTTTGGGTATTAGGAAACCATTTTCCACCATCCCAACACCTACTAATCACCACAATCATCCATGCTTTCATCCTTTCACACCATAATCAAGCTATTCAAGATGAAGATGCAAGGCTAAAGCTTATGTGACCATCTCCGGGAGTAGGGTTGTGTTTGTAAGCAAGACCTTTTGTATTTTGAATCTTTGCATTGGAACTATAGTTGATTAGTCATTCGGTTGATTAATCTTTTGCGTTTGTTTGTGCGTTCAACAGTTTTTCGTAATTGAATGTTTTGTGATTTTATCAGTTAATTGATTTGTGGTCATCAACTTTTAGGATTAGGTTCTTAGAGTCATTGACCCGTTTATCTCTAGCCATTAAATCACTTACATTATCAAATCCTAAAACTGGTAATCAATTAGGTTATTATTCAATCAAACCAATTGTTCAGATTAAGTTCTGTCAATCAGTAAGATCAAATATCTAGTCTTTTGATTATAAGTGTAAGAAAACGAGTTTTACAAATAAGTTTAATCAATTGGTCTAGTTGCTTCACAAACTGAAACCTGGAGTTTGGTTACTTTTCTTTTAATTGTTTTACAACTAAATTAATATCTAATCTGCTTGACATCGTCTGTCCGCCTAGCATAATTATTTATTAAACATTAAGCTCGATAAGCACTTTCCACTGATTCCCTGTGGATTTGACACCTTACTTGCCCTTGCTAGTAAAGGTATTTTACAAATGTTTTTGATTGACCTTTCGACGTCGATCAAAATGGCGCCGTTGCCGGGGAATCAACGCGCAAAGTGCTAATTTAGTTTATTAATTTAGATTTTGTTTTTTTACATTTATTTATTTGATTTTACGCAAGGTATTTGTGTGTCTCATGTGTGCAGGTAACTCAAGATGACGTGGAGTTGGGTTTATGACCCAGTTGAAGGATATAAGGTCGTGGAGGACGACGATTCGTACCCTCCATTTTCATATCATGAACCACCTTCACCAAACCTTCAAGGCTACTGCAAGTCAGATAATTATAACCAACGGAACTTCAATCAGCAAGGTCGTAACAATCAATACCAAAATTATTCACCGCCTCCACCTAATGATCATGGGTATTATGAGTCAGCTGATGAGTATGATAGTGATTGAACTGAGACGCCAACTTTTGTAAGTTACCAAGATGAGGAAAACTACTATTATGATGAGTACCCCCAACCGATATACGCAGAAGTCCCTCAATATTATAATCATGGTGGTACTTATCAAAGGAATTATCAACAAGATCAAGAAGATTCCTTGGGTAACAATGAAGAGTCTATTAAAGACGTTATGGATTTTCTAAAGGAGATGAAGAGAGATCAAGAAGTTCATAATAAGGCTATAAATGAAAGGTTAGAGCTTCAAGAAACGTCTAATGATGCCCAAGGTGAACTGATGAGTCAACTATTAGAAGAGGTGGCCCAAATTAAACGAGAACGAGAGAAGTTGGCTAGTGTTGTCGTGGTGGATGATGAAGTGATAGATGAGGTTCAGGGACTTTCAAAGCACGAAGTGGAGGAAGAGGTTGTGGAGATTAATACCGTACCAACTCCGTCAATTACTAATGAGCCAATGAATGTTGTGGTTGTGGATGAAGATGATGATATTAAGGGACACAATTCAGATCATTTAGGGCATGAAGTTGAAAGTTTAGACCGAGTTGAAGGCATATCAACCTTTGAAGAACATGTGATTGAAGTAGCCCAGGTGAGTCCCTATTGTTCTCTTATAAAAACCACACTACTAAACAAAGTTAAGGGGGATGGTTCAAGTTTAAGGAAAAGGAAGGTGGGTTTGGAAGACCTTGAACAAAACATGATGAAATGGGCCCATATTGGTTCTACTAGCGTGTCTACCACAAGAAAGAAAGTCTGGACACAGCACCTTAACTACCGAGCATACATGGGGAATTTGGTAGGAAAATGCTCGGTTTGCCCCCGATCAACATTTGATGCTTCAAAGATAAGGAACGGTTCTCGGGCTAGATGTGTTAAGTATCGGGCATATGTGGGAAATTCAAAGGATAAACGTGCATTCACACTGGCCCGTATTGGTTCATTGGATATGCTGAACATGTCAGAGGAAGCAAAGCAGAGGCGTGCTAATTACCGAGCTTACTTGGGAAATTTGGTTGGTAAATGTTCCATCAAACCACCGTAATCGCCAAATCAGGTAACGGTCCGGATGAAGACCTTAACAAAAACTTAGCGCTGACTGGGAGGCAACCCGACCTTTTATTTTATTTTGTTTTTTTTTCTTTATTTTTGTTTTTCTTTTTGCATTTTACTTTTTGTTTGTGTTTAGAAGTCATACTAAACCCTAAGTGTGGGGAAGTTCATGGTGGTCTAGTCATGGTTCGGTGGAGCATATAGTGTAACATCAAAGTTCAAGGAGTTTGGGTCAAGTTTGCAACAATACTTATCAGCAGGACCCGTTTGACAAGAGAGATTCGAATCAGGTACATGTGTCTCTTTCCTTTACTTTGGTTGTTAAAATTTTTAAGTTCTCGTGTACTACACTCAATTTTTAATAGTAAATTACATTGGGGACAATGTAAAGTTTAAGTGTGGGGATGCGAAATTGGAGTTTGAATGTGAAAAATACGAAGAATGTCCCGAAATTTTTATACTTATAAACAATGAAAAATGATAGAAAAACTGGAACTGTTAAAAAAATAAAAAAATAAAAAAATATATAAAAATAAAAATAAAATAAATAAATTAATAATAATAATAATAAAAGAATAGTAACAAACTTAATTTGGGATGTGTCAGTAGGCTCAGCCTTTAAGAATGAAAGGAAGGTTTGGTCGTTGGCTTAACTGAAGTTTTAATTGCTTGATGTTAATAGGAAACACCTTTGGGTTTTGTTTGTTTAACTAAGCCTGTGTAAGGACTGGGATGAAAGGCCGGGCCATACTCAAGCCTTTTTGTTAGATTTGATCACCAAAGAAAATTTTAAAATATGAATAGACTACTGAACGATGCTTGGATAGGCTTAACGTTAGAGTATGCTAGCTGGCTTGTGATATAAACATAACGAAAATACTTCTAGTTTAAGTGGTTAATGCTTCATAGGTGTATGGTTTTATAACCTTAAATCCTGTATTGATGGGATGCACTAGAGTTCGGACACCAGGGGTCTTTATGCGGTACATCATCTGGGTATTCATATCTCCTAAGTGGATTTATGAATATTAAAAGAGCTCAAAGAGCAAACCCGCAGTTTATCTGCCAAATATAAGTCATTAAACATAATCATTACGTGCTTTTAAAAGTACAATTACACTACTGACTTGATCATCCACGATGTTAGTCATGTGGGGTCCCCATGCTCGCGTCTCATTACCATTAAGAAACGGACCACACGGGACACGTCACATGTAAGCCCTACAGATGAATTCGTGCATACTCACCCTTGGAGATGGATTTTGGGGTGTTGCTTGATAACGACGGTATACCATGTAGTGGGGACTATTTGCTAGTAGTAACATAATTGCACCTTAATCGTATCTAATGGCCATTCTAGTAAACTTTGATGCTTAAGTTTAGGTTTTGGTTCGATAAAATATCCATGATTGTTTTAGCTATTACATATAGGCCTAAAATGGTACACATGGTTATGCATAGTTTTGATCATCTAGCTCTAAGGTTTAAGTCAACTTGGGGTGGTCTGGCTCGGTAAAACTGTAATGAAGCATGCGGCTTCAGGGCTTTGATGTATTGGTTCCATTTAATCATATAAACTAATGAAATTTTCACGCCTTATTTGTCCCGGTAAGTATTAGGGCATGCGTTTAAGTTGTCACACCCCGGCCTAGGGCCTAGGCATATTATGAATAATTGGTACCTGTTTTGCAAATATATCAGAGTTACGTTCTTTTAGCGGAAGTCATAAAATATTATTATAATGAAATCTCGAGAATTTAATACCCGTTTTGATATTTCAAATACCTGCCATTTTAAAATATGATTTTTCACAATATTTTAATTAAAACATATGAGCCATTAGATCACCTCAAATGACTATGTCCCCAATCTTCTAATATGGCTTGCTTGTCTGTTCTACCTTTACAGTTTCCCTGAAATGTGGGGGGGAAATACGTTAGCTATGTGCTGGTGAATAACGCTAACTCAATAAAAGATCTTCATAATTCATCATAATATAATCATATACAAAATCACCTTCGTTATGATATAACACCAATAGTTTTCAACGACTCAGTGGGCCTCATCCCATCTCATCGGAACTAAAAATACCAATAGACCACATAATCGGACTTCACTCGCCCTAGAGACAGTCACTTGCCTCATGGTCAGTATGATTGTAGTGGCCTACTACAAATCATATATGAATGTATCCAGACACATGTATTTTAGCCTGAGTGTTTAATACTACCTTGTATCAAAACGTTTTTAGAGGATTTGAACCAACCCTCATGCAAATACTTTCATAACTCTTTACATATGGATAGCAATCGATAGTTTATAAGAGTAAACATTTCATAAACATAGAAGATTCGTACCAATCCTCATAAAAATCTTTTCTGACTCTTTATCTATGGATAAACTTCCATAGAAAATCTTTTAACAGTACATAGACGTATTCACATTATAAAACATATAAAAAGGTTGGACGTATTCACGTCATAACATATTTCACGCTATAAAAAGGTTTGGACGTATTCACGCTATCAAAGTTTAGACGTATTCACGTCGTAAAACATAATCATAAAAAGGTTTAGCGTATTCACCTTTGTTCTTGATTCATGTATCTTTCTGATTTATGCATTCTTTCTATCTCGGACCTATAGTACGAGAACAAACTTTGTATAAATATCTAGATCAACGATCTAGCTTCAGACCTATAGTCTGTTTCATATAGCTTAAACCTTGGCAATCATTTCTTCTTATTAAAACATTTGGACCTTTAATCCATTTGTCTATTCATTAATCACATACTATGTTTCTTCTTCATGAAGAAACATCTATATTGGGTTTCTTTTTCAAGAAGAAACTTTAGTTTAATTATAACCTTTGCTTATATTTCTTAATCATAAAGAAATATTATTTTATTCCTTACGTTTCTTAATCACAAAGAAACAATACTTTGACTATAACCTTTAGTTATGAAAAGGTATATTATGCTTATCAATAGACAAGGTTCGGGCTATATTCCCAACTATGGTCTAAACCATTATAATAATAAAATAATACTTAAACGAAATTCCTACCTCACACAATTATTCAGAGTTTAGACGCTTAAGATTGATCGAGCAGCACTTCTACTCTATATCGCGTACTGAAGCTTAAACCATCTGAACCCTGCTTCTAACTTGTTTAACGAATCTACGGGGCGTCAGAACTTCAATTCTTGCACGAATCACGAGAAATCAAGACCTCAAAATCTCACAATAGTCGGGCATGCTCCCCAATGTTAAGTATGTGTTTATGGAGGTGTTTTTTGGGATGCCTTTGGTTCAAACCCGTAGCTCCCCTTTTATATGCAAAATTTGGCCACCATCGCGTAGCGCGATGGGGCTTTCCCCTCGGCCATCGCGTAGCGCGACGCCGCAATTCACCAGAATCTGCCACGTGTTGACACGTGGTTGGACACGTGGATCCAGTTACTTAACGAGGACATCGCGTAGCGCGGTACCCTCTTAAACTTGGACCATCGCATAGCGCGATAGCCCTTTTCTAAATTCCTGGGAAACTTCATCGCATAGCGCGATGAGGACTATAATCTTCCCATCGCGTAGCGCGATGGCTCTTAAAAACCAAAAAATTTCATTTTAAACCCTCTATGTTCCAAGAATGTCATTTTTAGCCCAAAACTTGAATAGGGTATTTTCGGGATGTTACATCCTCCCCACCTTTAAATGAATCTCGTCCTCGAGATTCGCTAAAATAGATGTGGATAATTCTTTCTCATTTCCGATTCTAATTTCCAAGTAAATTCTGGTCCTATTTGAGAATTCCTCCTTAGTTTTACTAATTTTAGCTTTTGACATTTGAGTTTCTTAACTTGAAAATCTTTAGATTGTTCCACAAATTTTAGATTTTCATTATTTCTATCATACTTTAAAGGCATGGCTAAAGTTTCATCAGCCAAAACACTGGTGTAAATTAGAAACATGAAATACATCATGTATTTCTTTCATCTCTTTATGCAAACATAAACGATAAGCTATAGTACTGATTCGTTCTAATACATCAAATGGTTATGCAAAACACATACTTAGTTTTCCTTTCTTGCCGAATCGTACTGTACCTTTTCAAGGTGAAACTTTTAATAGAACTTGTTGCCTACTTGAAATTCTAGTGGCTTATAACGAACATTAGTGTAATTCTTTTATAAATTTCTTGTCATCTTAAATCGTTCATGGATTTGTAATATCTTATTCGTTGTTTCTTAGACTATTTCTGATCCAAACATTTGATTATATCCAATTTCAGACCAGCATACCGGCGTTCTACATGTTTGTCCATATAATGCTTTAAATGATGCGGCCTGAATACTTGTGTGATAACTATTATTATACGAGAATTCCATTAAAGGAAAATGATCATCCCAACTTCCTCCTAGATTAATCACACAAGTTCGGAGCATATCTTCGAGCGTTTTTTTTTTTAATGATTAGATTCTTTCTAATCTTATTCTCAAGTTTAACTACAAATACAGAATGATTGGATTTTTGGGTCTGTTACTAACTTTACATCTCAGATGATGTAATCAGTCAATAGTTCAGAACATCATAAGTGATTCATAATCGCTAAACACAGTGATCAGTTGTGTTTAATCATTTACCTCACCTTTTATATTCTAAACATTTACTGATGTTAGTTACATTACTTCTTGGATTCAGTCTTCCATATATGATCATGATCATTGATTTTCCTTATATTCCGATAGTACCTTTGTACTTTTACTTAATCATATTTGATATGCTATCAATCATATATTTTCGAGTTCTTTTTCTTTTGATCAACCATAGCTGATGTCCTATCAGCTGTATTTTCTTACATGTCTTATGGTTTGGTAAGAATTTCTTTTAATGATATACTATCCTTGTATATCTTCATATTTTATGACATTAAATTTACCTTTTCCTTTCTTGTTTTCCTTCAAGGTGATAAATCAACATGGCATTCATTCTGAATGTCGGATTTTCCTTTCAAATTTAGACATTCGATTGTCTTTTCTTAAAGATAACGAATATAAGCACCCTTATATATTATCATAATCTATATGCTAATATTTCTAACTTCAAGAGTATATGAATTCAACGAATTACAACTAACTAACTGACATTCCATTGATATGATCATGTTTGTTCTATTTCCTTGGTTGTTTGTCAGATATCTCTAGATTCTTTTGCGACTAATGTCTCATATTTCATCCTTAATTATCCTTTCTTTTTGGTTGATCTTTAAAATACCCCGTTTCTCCATATATGATACATATTCTTAGTTTCTTTCTACATTCTTCTATTAAGTGACATGTTCTATTGCAATACACATTTATCTATTTCTTTTAGTTGGCACTTCCCGACCTGTTTCCTTCCACAAATTTTACAAACAATCTTGGGAGTATCTTTTCTATTTTTCTCACAATCTTTATATTTCTTTCTCCTTTCTCCTTGTTAATTTCTTGTCATGTTGTTAATCAAATATCCGGCTATTTCCATGACCGATTCAATAGTTTGTAACATATTGGATCTTTTCCAAGTTTCTTATTTCTCTTTGTATCTCATGTATATCTAGTTACCTTATTATTCAAGGAAATTAATATTATATTCCCTGAAACTTAAAAATCTTGTGATTCCGTAACTGGTTTAAATCTGTTCCATCTTGTAGAGTGGATAGAATTTCTCTAGAATAATCTCTTTAAGCATTTGCTTGTTTAGATTGTACATTGTTTCTCTACCCTTATCTTAAATCAAGGTATTTTACTGTCTAATAGTTTCTCCTTTGAATATTTATAGTTTCTTCACTTATATACTAGTGAAGATAATTACTTTTTATCCTTCTATTCATCTTAGAGTGACTTTACCATTATAAACCTAAATATTTGTTAAGGCTGCATTCCTTTTGCAGGTTTTGCTCCTATCACCCTACACTTATTTATCAACCGTAAAGTTATCATAAGCCTCTTTGTTCTTTAACGAACAGTCTTCCTTTGACTGGCTTTGACTTGCAAAATATTCTTGATTACTTCAAGAAGTGGAGTCATGACTTCCTTATCATCTTTTTGAATTTCATCTCGGAAATTCCCTTGTTTTCATTATTAATATTCTCCTTACTTCTAACTTCATTGGAGGAATTGTTTTTAGAGTTTGCACTTTCTTCTCTTGTCATACTACAAGAAAATAAATTCAGTATTCGAGGAACATTATAGTTACATGAGTGCGTATCATTACTACTACGTTTCCTTATTTATTTCTTCCAGTGAACAATTAACTTCTTGATCTTGTTGTAGTTCTTAGTATTCTCGTCTCTCTCTTTCTTTTTCCTTTTTCCTCCGTCATTATTTCTTTCTCTAGTATTACTTTGGCTAATTTGATATAATCATCTTTGGTATTATATATTCCTTCTAAGGAATTATATCCCGCACTTAATCATTCAGAAGTATTGAATATTCAAAATATTCATGTCCCTAAGGATTTTCTTCTGGATAGATCATGACTTCTTATCCTTTTACATTCTTTGAATGATTTGATCCTACTCCATGTATCTTCTAACTCGTAATATTTACTCTAAGGTTATATTTCATGTTCAGACGTTCGTCTTGAGTGTTAAGTCAAGTAGGGATCTAAAATTACCGGAAACTTAAAATTTTCCTGTCCCTGAGGATTTTCTTCCGATAAGTTATTACTTCCTTTTCTTTTAACATCATTCTTTTTCTTGGATCTATTTGATTCTGTTCCAATCATATCATGACTCAGAATAATCCAAACTTAGTGAGATATTAGCATCAAAGAAATCTAAATCTTCTTCCATGGTATCTGTATCGTTTATCATTTAAATATGGGAATTGATGTAAAACTGTTCTCCATACATCGTTTTCCTTCTTTCTTGATGAAGGTTGAAGAAATCCTCGACTTAGATTGACGATGGCGCATCAGTGAGAGGTTATATTAAGGACAGGTGTACGTTCCTATCTTATCCGTACTTTGTATTGTTATATCTTATCCGTAGCAATTTAATAATTGCATTTTAGATATTTTTTATCAAGTACCTATTTTTACTAGTACCAATATATCCAAATAATAAGATTGAATCTTATCCATAGCATTTTTAATCACTCCATGATTATCTCTTTTGTTATTCTCAATTGAATATCTAATGATTTCATCATAAACTAATTCCTGATCAAAGCCTAGGTATAATAAAATACCTAATTTGCTAATATCGACGGCTCTGATACCAACCTGTCACACCCCGGTCTAGGGCCTAGGCGTACGATCAATAGTTGGTACCTGTTTTGAAAATATATCAGAGTTACGTTCTTTTAGCGGAAGTCATAAAATATTATTATAATGAAATCTCGGGAATTTAATACCCATTTTGATATTTCAAATACCTGCCATTTTAAAATATGATTTTTCACAATATTTTAATTAAAACATATGAGCCATTAGATCACCTCTAATGACTATATCCCCAATCTTCTATTATGGCTTGCTTGTCTGTTCTACCTTTAATGTTTCCCTGAAATGTGGGGGAAAAATACGTCAGCTATGTGCTGTGAATAACGCTGACTCAATAAAATATCTTCATAATTCATCATAATATAATCATATACAAAATCACCATCGTTATGATACAACACTATAACGCCCGTTAATTCCGGTTTCAAGAATTAAATCTTGTAGAGTATGTATAATTCTTGAGATTTATCCGACGTTTCTCGGAGGCCTTTACGTCTTCCCGGTACGTCTAATCGCTTATCATTTCTTCCAAATTGCATTATTATTAAATTCCGGGGGCTAAAATGAAAATGTTTTATGATATATCATTAAACAAAAAACCTAAACCCTAACCACAGCTGCTGCTGCGATCGGCCCCTTCCAGCCACCCCCTCCCTTCCGTGCTTCGACTTTTTGATCGATTCCAAGTTCCTAGAAGTAGTTCAAGGTATGTACTACAAACCCCAACACTATTTTTGTTCACCCCTGATCGTTTTGATGCTCAATTTTGCCGAAACTTTTCGTTTGACAGATTTTCGGCCAAGGTGTAATTGACCCACTTCCCATGGATAAAAATTAGAGTTTCAGGTGTAGAAAGATCCCCAGGTATGGAATTTACATCATATTAAAATTTCGTGGCCATTGGAGTTGTTTAGGTCGGTCAATTGATTTTAGTTCGAAAACTAGGGTTTATAGGGTGTAGAATTGCAAATTGTTGAGTTTGATGCGTTAATTGATCGGGTGACCGACCGAATCAGTTTGTACAGCCCTAGGGGGGTTTAAGGGCTGTGGAAAAACTATTTTTTTGATGCTCGGGGCTGTTGTGGTTAGTGCTTCGTCTATCGAGTCGGCGGTGCGTGAATTTTCGTTTATATGTTAAAGTAAGAGTTGTAAAAAGGAACCGTAAACCCTATCAACTCGGGTGACATAATCTTGATGAATGAAAAGATTTAAAATGGAATTGGTCCATTTGGGGCTGATTCATTTAACAAATGGATTTAAGGTTTATTACACGCGCATTCAACCCGATTTGATTACCCTTGGGCCTTGGGCCAAGTTGTTGGGCCTTGGGCCAAATTGTTAAGCCTTGGGCCAAGTGTTGGGCCTTGGGCCAATTTTTTGGGCCTTGGGCCAAGTGTTGGGCCTTGGGCCAAGTTGTTGGGTGTTGGGCCTTGGGCCAAGTTGTTGGGCCTTGGGCCAAGTGGGTGGGCCTTGGGCCAAGTTGTTAGGCCTTGGGCCATAGTGTTGGGCTTGAATGGCCCATTAGGCAAGATTGTTCTTATGGTCTAGTTTAGTAACGTGTTGTGTATAATTTATAGGCCCTTGCTTGTGATTGTGCACTTAGGGATTTTCCTAGCTCGTTGCAGGTGTTCGATTGATTTCAGGTGAGTTCTTGATGCCCCGTTTAACTCTTTTTAAGTTTTGGGCTAGCATGCACACCTAAGTGTTTTTCTTACTTGATGAAATGTTTTGAATGGTTTTACATAGGCTTGCTAGTATCGGTAGGCCTTGAAATGTTATAAAAGGTGTATGTATATGTATGTTTATATATATTTAGAATGGCCAATATTTGGCGAATGTTGTAGTCGTCTCGACTACTTAATGTTGCGTATGCCTACTTTGTGTTTGCATGCGCCGAATGTTACGTGTTTGGGTTGTACGTTTTCTCGGCCCTGAATGTTATTATTGAATGTTATATATATATATATATATATATATATATATATATATATATATATATATATATATATATATATATATATATATATATAAAAAGAGGAATGCACGTATAGAGATGCTCATACGTAATAATGACTATTTATTGAATGTGTAACCTAACCGATGTACTTCCGTTTACCGTTTTAAAACCGTTGGAATGATTATTAAAAATTTTGCTACTTATTTAAAACTTGAACTCACTCAACTTAAGCTGACTTAGTGTGCATGTTAGTGTGAGTTTCAGGTTAGAAAGAGGATGACTTATCGCTTGGATGTGCACGGAGCTACTTGGACGGTGAAGGGAATACTGGAATGAAGAATTACTTATAAACCTTTTATTTCAAAAGACTTTTAAAAGTTATAAATAAATTTTGATTTTAGGAACTTATTCATCTATTTACGTTTTCCGCCGAATTATACTCTGTAATGCTATTTTAATGCAAAGAATTGTTTTTAAGTTCAATTATTTTTACAAGTGTTTTGGAATGAATACCAACTGTGGGGTTCCCGGGGTTCGGGGCCTTACAAACACCAATAGTGTTCAACGACTCAGTGGGCCTCATCCCATCTCATCGGAACTAAAAATACAAATAGACCATATAATCGAACTTCACTCGCCCTAGAGACAGTCACTTGCCTCATGGTCAGTATGATTGTAGTGGCCTACTACAAATCATATATGAATGGATCCAGACACATGTATTTTAGCCTGAGTGTTTAGTACTACCTTGTATCAAAATGCTTTTAGAGGATTTGAACCAACCCTCATGCAAATACTTTCATAACTCTTTACATATGGATAACAGTCCATAGTTTATAAGAGTAAACATTTCATAAACATAGAGGATTCGTACCAATCCTCATAAAAATCTTTTCTGACTCTTTATCTATGGATAACCTTCCATAGTAAATCTTTTAACAGTACATAGACGTATTCACGTCATAAAACATATAAAAAGGTTGGACGTATTCACGTCATAACATATTTCACGCAATAAAAAGTTTTGGACGTATTCGCACTATTAAAGTTTAGACGTATTCACGTCGTAAAACATAATCATAAAAAGGTTTAGCGTATTCACCTTTGTTCTTGATTCATGTATCTTTCTGATTTATGCATTCTTTCTATCTCGGACATATTGTTGGTGCATGTTTTGTAACAGATGATCTTTTGTGTTTGTTAGAATTGAGAGCAACGGTCAAAGGGGAGTCTGTTGGTGCATTTTGTGACCGTCGCTATGCAATTCTGTTCAGCAGAAACGATGTACGAAGTTGTAACAACTTCGCCATAGGCGAAGTTGTAACGACTTCGCCATAGGCGAAGTTGTAACAACTTCTGCCATAGGCGAAGTTGTAACGACTTCGCCTTAGGCGAAGTTATAACAACTTCGCCTACAGGCCTAAGCCCAAGCCCGCGAAGTTGTGTATCTATATATAGGTGTGTCTTGTTTAGGTTTGAGTATCCAGAAAGTGAGAGGGTTTTGTGATCAGTTTATTTGTCTAGAGAGAAACCGAGAGGGAGAGTCGTGTGGGACGGCCCGAGGTGGAGCTCACCTCGGGTCGGCCGTCATTTGTTTTCGTGTTTGGTATGTAATGTGTTTCGGTTATTATATAAAAGATCTGCAGATGTGTTTATCCCATTCGTGTGTTTGTTCGTGTGTTTGTATGTGTGTAATCGTGTTCTTCGTCTTCTACACCATTAAACGAGTCTAGGAGGATTCCGCACTCCTAGACCTCGTGCGGATCTCGTATAGATCGGCGACGCCCCGGGGTCTGTTGGTGCATTTTGTGACCGTCGCTATGCAATTCTGTTCAGCAGAAACGATGTACGAAGTTAGAACAACTTCGCCATAGGCGAAGTTGTAACAACTTCTGCCATAGGCGAAGTTAGAACAACTTCGCCTTAGGCGAAGTTATAACAACTTCGCCTACAGGCCCAAGCCCAAGCCCGCGAAGTTGTGTATCTATATATAGGTGTGTCTTGTTTAGGTTTGAGTATCCAGAAAGTGAGAGGGTTTTGTGATCAGTTTATTTGTCTAGAGAGAAACCGAGAGGGAGAGTCGTGTGGGACGGCCCGAGGTAGAGCTCACCTCGGGTCGGCCGTCATTTGTTTTCGTGTTTGGTATGTAATGTGTTTCGGTTATTATATAAAAGATCTGCAGATGTGTTTATCCCATTCGTGTGTTTGTTCGTGTGTTTGTATGTGTGTAATCGTGTTCTTCGTCTTCTAAACCATTAAACGAGTCTAGGAGGATTCCGCACTCCTAGACCTCGTGCGGATCTCGTATCGATCGGCGACGCCCCGGGGGAACTTACACCTATAGTACGAGAACAAACTTTGTATAAATATCTAGATCAACGATCTAGCTTCAGACCTATAGTCTGTTTCATATAGCTTAAACCTTGGCAATCATTTCTTCTTATTAAAACATTTGGACCTTTAATCCATTTGTCTATTCATTAATCACATACTATGTGTAGGTTCCTTGGACGGATCACACGAGATATCCCGATATACACAGGTGCGGAATCCCTGTGTAGATCGTTACGGACGTAGAATATAATCACACAAACACACGTACACACGATATGAACAAAACTCACGTTATATTGATAACTCGAACCGTGTTACTTACAGACTCACGTCAATAGACTTACGTAAACTGAACTCTATCAACCAAAACGCTAACTGACCAACCCATTAACCACTAAACCGTAAACAGTTAAACAATATAAATACACGACAACTTCGCCTCAGGCGAAGTTGTCAATAACTTCGCTCGTTGAACAAGTTAGCCTAGGCGAACTTGTCAACAACTTCGCTTGGTTAACAAGTTCGCCTAAGCGAACTTGTCAACAACTTCGCTTCTAAACAAACAATTACATAAACAATATTACAGACTCGATTACAGACATTAGACATATGAACTACTGACATCTATGCACCAACAGACTCCCCCTTGGCAGTAGCTTCATATCTTGATCTTTCAGCTCTTGTCTCGTAATCCTGTATCTTCAAGCGTGCACTCCTTCTCTAACACACACCGTGACTACTCGCTGATATTTCCTTGCTTCATCCTTCCAAGCATGAATATAGAATATCTTCTTTTCGTTCAACACTTGCAAATCAGCTTTCGATAAGTTAACAAGATGCATCGGGTCATACACCCTCAGCACTTCTTGTTCATCTTCGTCTTCCATCACGGCTTCTGCAGTCTGGCAATCAACGTACCACCATTTTAGATTCTTCAACACATCTTGAGGCATAGTATTCATTGGAACCTCCTTAATGCATCGGATCGGCTTGTACTTCATCACCATCCATGGCTTGCCATCTGCTCTTAATCCCCTCTCTGTATCCTCCACGAGCTTTCCCTTCTGTGGCTTTAATAGTTCAAACTTCTTTTCTTTTATGCCTTCTTTCCACACAATCTTCTCAATCATTCTTGCCATATTATTGTCACTTCTGTTTATCAGGCCCAACCTGGCCAAATCTTTCACCTCACATTCCGGCAACGTATTGAGAGATCTCAACATTCTCTTGAAGTATTGAATGCCATCATAACGCTTCACCACAAACAACTTGATCTGTTCATCATAAATCCAACAGATGATTCCCTTCTTCGACTCAGCATAGCCTTTGATGTTATAACTTTTCTTGAACATGGCTGGAACAGCAGGCTTCTTGGTCTTGATAAACCAATGAGCACAACCTTCCTTCCACCTAGGCTGCTCCTCCCACTCAGTCTCATCCATCTCAGCACTCACATCGGCTTTCTCAACCTCATGGATCTCGTGTTCAACGTTTTCTTCTACTATCTCCCCCTCTTCTATTCCATCTTCAATCTCAATCTGCTCACCGATCTTCTCAATCATATCATTCGGCAGCACATCTTCATCAAACAACACCTCATCACTGAACATGTCATCATCCAGCTCTTTCAGCGCATCGATCACGTCATCCTCAACTAACACCACATCATCACCAGAACCACCAGCCACGTCAATAGACTCCCACTCAGCTGTGGAAGTACCAAGAGCTTCAGAAGTTCTTGGCAGCTCACCACCTGCATCTTTCGATGCATTGGGATCATCGTCTCGGTCATTCCTCTTCTTCGATCTGAGCTCGTCGCCCTTACAGCTCATCTCCCCCTGAGATGCCAAGAACTCCTTCAAGGCATCTATGATTTTCCCATGCTCAACCAGGAGGGATGCCTGTAGTTGATTTGCTTCCACTAGGCTTTGAATAGTCTTCGATTGTTCTGCCACGATCCGCTCTAGTGAAGCTATTCTCTCTGAGTCTGACATTGGCGAAGGCGAGACTCCAGAAGCAGGCGTAACCGCAGGTGGTACCATACCTGATAACCCTGCAGCTGTGACGACCGTTGACTCCACAAAACGAGCAGCTACCACCGATTGAGTAAGCGTTGACGGTGGTAGAGACACGATCTCCGGAGTCGATGGCTGGATGGTAGTGGTGGATGGAATGCCAGCCGTTGATGTAGCCACCACGGGAACATCCGCAGCGCTTGTACTTGTCACCTGTATAGAAGAAGGAACAATGGACATACCAGACAGTGCGGCCGGAGCAAATCGTACAGTCCTTGAAGTCTCTCCAGCTCCCATGCCAGCACCTGTCCTCTCTCGTCTTGATCTTCTAATCAGCTTATGTATGTCTTCTTCTTCTTCCGACTCATCATCGTCCTCCGTTCTCTTCCTCTTCCCAATCGTTCTCTCTCTAGACACCATCAAACGTCTCCCCTCATTCATAATCTCGTCCAAATCGGAGTCAGCCATCGACGTAGCTGCTCTAGTCATACTCACACCCAAACTTTGTGCAGCCGAGACCTGCACCTCTTCAACTTGATCCATGTCAAAGTAGCCTTGACCTCCAAAAGCCGCGTCAAGGTCTATATCCTCAGCAGTTGATACAACAGGCACAGTAGGAGCAGGAACAGCTTGATTTGCTCTTGCCTGTTGTGGTTGAGGATCTCTGAACTCGTCCCCACCAGCAGGAACATACTCTGGGTTAATTAAAAACCCAAATAGAGGAGTATGCCTGGGACGACGTTCAGGATTGCTCCTCGCACTTGACGTGCGGCATTGAGCAAAGATACGTTTGCTCACTGATTCGACGTATCTGATCGGAGCGTCTCTGAGGTAAACTCGGAGCCACATGGTTCAATATCATCTGTAAAAAGCGTGGGTACATGATGAACCGCTCCCGAGACATCGCCCGTCTTTGTCTATCAAGCTCGTAAAAGACCATTTGACTGAAACTATAACGCTTGTTATAGGTCAGTGCAGTCATGGCAGACTGCATGGTCGCACCCATACCGTCTGTGCCCGCCTTCCTCCCCGACATGCATACGATCATAACGTGCATGAGGAAGCGCCACTGGTCTAGAAGGAAGCCCTTCCTCCTTTGGGTATCTCCTAATGGACCAGAGTAGCCCATTCGAAGAAACGCTCCATTACGAAAAGGAGCTACGAACTCAGTTGGATCGTCTCGAGTCTCGTCTCCGAACCGTAGCGCCACCCGGATCTGTTCAGAGTTGAACTGAACCTGTTGATTGTTCACCGTAGCTCTCATCACCGGGGGCTCAACACGGCAATCATATTCTACCGTCTCCCAGAAGTCTTCGATGTTCGGTAGAGATATCGGCAATGTGTTGGTGATGGCATGAAAAATCCTCGAGCGCAGGAGGAACATGATAATCTCGCGGTAGTCGTCCACACTCCGGGTCAAGAGTGATGTACATATTGTGACCCGGGAAAAACTGTCTCTGATTGTCACCATCATCGCCTCCAGCACCACCAGCACCCGCTATCGCAGCCATATCTGCAACAAACTAACCAAGTTAGAACGACACAAAGACATAGCACAAGTTCGCTTTGTTACCATGAGCGAAGTTGTGATAAACTCTGTATAGGCGAAGTTATAGTTGAGGCGATGTTGGGAACAACTTCGCTTCAGCTTTAAGTTCGTCTAATTAAAACTAAGTAAAATTGATCTTAGGCGAAGTTAAAGTTAACTTCGCCTCATCACAACATCGCCTCAGGCGAATTTAAGTTATGGGCGAAGTTACGGATAACTTCGCCTCAGGCGAACTTAAGCTTCGGGCGAAGTTACGGATAACTTCGCCTCAGGCGAACTTAAGCTTCGGGCGAAGTTACGGATAACTTCGCCTCAGGCGAACTTAAGCTCCAGGCGAAGTTACGGATAACTTCGCCTAAACCCTAACTTCGCCTGAATCTGAATCGGCGACAGTTAGTAATTATGGAACAACGTGCAGGTGATGATTCGGCTAGTTTTAGACGATTAAGCACTCGTAAACACAAGTTTTAAGGACATGTTGATGATTAGTATGGTTATGAACACGTAAAAACACAAGTTTAAGAAAATCGGTTTCAAAACCGATTGGTTCGAGGTTAATAACCGGGTCGAAACGACCCTTGATTAGCATGAAAGAACTTGTAATATATGAGAAAACAACATCTCGAACCTTTGATCGATGAAAAAATCGGAATAAAAAACACGTAATCGAGGTTAAATCAAGTTCGCCGGAGAATAAGTGAATTTGTGGATATAAGTTCCCTGAAAATAATGAAAAATTGACTGTTGAAAGTCCTTTTATATGGGCGGAGTTATACAGGCGAAGTTACAGATAACTTCGCCTAGGCGAAGTTAACCACAACTTCGCCTGTTCAACAACATCGCCAATATATTTACAAAATCAAACCTTATAATTTTAACAATTTTCCAATTAAGTTATAAAACTTAAATAACAAGATCAATTCTATGTAACCAGTTAAAAAAACCATAAAACTATCTAAGTACAAAACTTAAAATATAAAGCATAAGGGATCAAATTTCAGTCTCGATAGGGACTGCTACGTTTTAGAAAAGATCCGAATAGGAATCATACTAACTACGTGACTGTCACATAGATCCGTGTTTAGCTGTATTATGACATATAGAGACAGGTTGTAAGCAGGTATAACTTAAAGTGGTTTTCATTGTTTCTGTGATACGAGTTAGGTTCGATTAAGCCTCAAAATTTAAGTGGGCAACAACTTAGAAATATTGATGCCTCCTATCTATCCTCAAAGCGTATTTGGCTTTCCCCAAGTCACCCCGAATTGACTTCGACCCATAATGTCTGATTAAACATGTAAGTACTCTTCTTCTGGTTCCCGTTCTTCTTCTTACTCTAAGATTGAGAAGTCTTGATTTTATCATCACTAATATGTTTCAATAACTTCAAATATATATATATATATATATATATATATATATATATATATATATATTTTTATGAATAACATAGACTTCATAGTAGAAATTAACTGCAAGTCCCGAATCTGGATCACTGCAGTATCTTGAGACGCTATCTTCATGGGAATCAGAACACACATGGGCTCGTGTATGACTGGGTAATCGCTTTTCTGCCTATCATTCGAAAAGATATATATGAAGACACGCAAAATTCTTAAGGAGTTACCACGTAAAATCAAGTAAAATTAGTTTGTATCACGTCTACTTTTACGCACCATAAAAAGTTACCATGACATACAATGGCTGTCCTAAAGCCTTTTGAGCCTAATTACTTCACTAGCTAAGCACACAAAATTAGTATATCTATCATTTTCCAAGGTTGGATCAATTTTCCGTTTAACATAGCTAACGAACTTCTTACGAAGTAACAGACTTGAAAAATAATTTCATTTCCCTTCTTCTTTTTCAAAAATCAAACAAAAATCGCCCCGACCAAAACAAAGTCTTCAGGTAAACGGCTATCCCGAAGATCCAATGGATCAGCTGGACCGACCACATACTAGTATGTGTCCTTCTAACTAAGTATGATCGACTAATTTTAAGCGAAAGAAAGAAAAACTCATCATAAACCGCCCCGGTCACTATCAGTAATCTGGTTAATGGCTATCCTCAAAATCTACACGTAGAAAATGAGGACCAAAACATATCCAAAGACAAGTCCTTCAAACTGATGTAACCGACATATTTTTTAAGCGATTAGTGACTTTTTTTTTTTTAGAATAGCATGGTTACTCGGGATTGATCATCCCATTCAGTTCAATAAGGTTTTGAAATCTGGATTTGTCAAACGCTTTAGTGTATAAATCAGCGAAATTATCAAGCGTATCCACCTTTTCAAGAATTATCAGTTTTTTCTCAGCACAATCCCGTATGAAATGATGACGTATGTCAATGTGTTTAGTTTTACTATGTTTCACGGGATTGTTAGTTACTGAGATAGCAGCTGTGTTATCAATGCAAATAGGAGTAAGTAAGAAATTCAGACCATAGTCGCGCAGCTGTTGTTGTATCCAAAGAACCTGAGAGCAGCAGTTGGATGCAGCCATGTATTCTGCCTCACAGGTTGAGATTGCGACTGAAGTCTGCTTCTTGCATTGCCACGACACCAATCTGCCACCAAGAAACTGACATCCTCCAGTTGTTGACTTCCGACTCTGATTGCACCCTCCATAATCAGAGTCTGTGTAAGCGACCAGCTCCAAGTCTCCTCCTCTTGGGTACCACAACCCCAGCTTCGGCTTGCCCTTGAGATACCGCAGTATCCTCTTTGCACCTTTCAAATGAGATTCTTTTGGATTTGCCTGAAAACGTGCACAAAGACAAACAGCAAACATTATATCAGGCCTAGATGCAGTTAAGTACATTAAAGAACCTATTATCGCCCGATATTGAGTTGGGTCCACATCTGCATCACCGTCTACTTCAGCACCCAATTTGTGATTGACGCAGATTGGAGTATCATATGGAGAACTGTCCTCCATCTTGAAGCGCTTGAGCACATCATGAACATACTTCGTTTGATGAATGAACATCCCGTCCTTCCTCTGATCAACCTGCAATCCTAGAAAGAAAGTTAGTTCACCCATAGCACTCATTTCAAACCTTTTCTTCATGACGGCTTCAAACTCCTGACACATGGAGACTTTTGATGCAGCAAATATAATGTCATCCACGTAGACTTGTACCAGCAGGAAGTCGCTTCCATCTCTTTTGAAGAACAACGTGCTATCAATTTTCCCTCTTTCAAAACCATTCTCGAGCAAGTAATCCAATAAAGTTGCATACCAGGCACGAGGTGCCTGATGTAATCCATACAATGCCTTGCTCAACCTGTACACGTGATCTGGATAGTCTGGGTCAGGAAAACCCGGAGGTTGCTCAACATACACAACCTCATCAACTTTCCCATTTAAAAACGCACTCTTCACATCTAGCTGAAACACCTTCATCTTTTCATAAGCAGCAAACGCCAAAAACAATCTTATGGCTTCCAATCTGGCGACAGGAGCGAACACTTCGTTATAATCAATCCCCTCTTGTTGATTAAAACCCTTCACGACAAGCCTCGCCTTGTTTCTTATAATGATCCCCTTATCATCTCTCTTGCACTTGAACACCCATTTTGTGCCTATCGCATGCACATTCTTTGGTTTTTCAACCAAAGTCCAAACTTCCATCTTCTCGAATTGAGCCAACTCTTCTTGCATGGCTTCGACCCACGAGCTGTCCTTTAAAGCCATTTGATAATTTTTCGGTTCAATCTGGCTTATAAAGCAGGTATACAGGCATTCATCGATTATTCCTGTCTCCTTAATGCTTGAATAAACACAGGTATGTTCATTTAAACTACTTCTCGTTTGTACACCTGAGGACACATCACCAATCACATTATCCAAAGGGTGATCTTTATGAATTCTCGTGGTCGGAACAGAACCAACATGCAAATTATCTTCCAAATTAGAAGAGATCTCATCAATGGTTGTTTCATGCTGAGAGTGAAAAGGATTGATAAATTCTTCTTCAGTTGAGGCAGCAGGGGTATCGATAGTGTTTGATGAGGAAGGTTGACATTTATCAATCAGTTGTCTTCGTAATAGATTTTCTTCCTCATCGAGTATCATCTTCGTCGCAGCTCTTTCTTCTTCTTCAGAAATCTCCAAATCCGGTACGTTAAACGACTTAAAAAGCTTAACATAGTCGAAAAGCTCAGCAGGTCCATTGCTAGGTTTTGGCGGTTGGTAACTTGTGATGTCAGTGTTACACACCACCTCCACCTTGCAAGTCGAAGTATTGAAGACCCGTCTGTTGGGAGTACCAACAACATAACCGACTAATATTCCTTCATCGGCTACTTCCCCAAATTTAGAATTTTTCTTCAAGATCGAACAAGGGGACCCGAATGGTTCAAGACCACTCAAGTTGGGCTTCCTTCCATGCATAAGCTCGTAGCAAGTTTTACCAAGTCTCTTAACGGTTAACACCCTATTCAGAACATAGCAGGCTGTAGCAACCGCTTCAGCCCAGAACATCACAGGAAGCTTCGAATCTGCCAGCATAGTCCTGGCTCCTTCAATTAAAGTTCGGTTCTTCCTTTCAGCCACTCCATTCTGTTGCGGAGTATACGGAGCGCTGTATTGATGTTCAATTCCTTTCTGAAGACAGAAGATCTCCATTTCAAAATTCTTGAACTCCGTCCCATTGTCACTTCTGATGAACTTAACAGTTTTACTCATGACGTTCTCAACTTTAGTAATCAAATTCTTCACCATTTGAGCCGTCTCATCTTTCGATTTCAGAAAATATACCCACGAATATCGCGAGTAGTCATCAGTGATCACCAAGCAGTAAGAAGTACCTCCTAGACTTTGTACATTCACTGGACCGAAGAGATCCATGTGAAGGAGTTCTAGAGTACTGGCAATTGAGTTGACCTTCTTGGTGAGATGGGATTTCTTGTGTTGCTTTCCCTTCTTGCATGCTATACATTTGTCTTCAAAGTTAAAACTTTTCAAGGGAACGCCCATCACAAGCCCATTTTTGACAATGTGGTTCATCTTCCGAAGATGAATGTGCCCCATCCTTCTGTGCCATAGTTCGGATTCTGATTCGCTTGCTTTCGTCATTAAACATGATTCTGCCAAGGCCATTTCAGTAGACCTCATATCCATCACATACGTATTTGTATCACGTGGAGCTTTCATCACTATCCACTCGTCTGGTATCTGAAAACCAGGCTTCAACACGATCGCCTCATTCTTCGTGAAGTGAACAGTATACTCCTTATCACAAATCTGCGACACACTCAGCAGATTGTGCTTCAGCTCTTCCACAAAATTCACATTCTCAAGTGTCATCTTCCCATTGGACACCGTTCCTTTCCCAGTAATTCTTCCTCCACTTTCACCAGCAAAACTAACTCTCGCTCACTGAACAGGTTTTAAGTCGTGCAACAAGTATTTGTTGCCCGTCATATGCCGGGAACAGCCGCTATCTACAATCCAAAGACTGTGGGCAGCCCTGTTCAACTGTTCCTACACAATAAAGCAAATGATTAGAATCTAGGGACCCAAGACCAATTGGTCTTGGATCTATACATCCCGTACTTCTGCTTTCCAAAGTTAGCACTTGGATAATTCCTGTCAGTCCTAGTAGGAAATCTCCTTGGAAATTGAATGTGAGGCCTTCCAAACCTATGTGTATTGAAAGTATTATATCTTGCGGTTTGGTGATTAGCATTGTTAAACTGAGGTTTGTTTCCGTGAAAACCTGAATTAGTTACGTTTCGAAACTTTAAAGGGTTTTCATTTTTAACAGTATTAAAATTACCAGTAGACTTATGCTCAGTTTTAATAGGCCTCACGCCTCTGAATTTCGGCGTCAGAGGACAATCTGCAACAAGATGTCCTACCTTATTACACCTAAAACAACACCTATACTCCATTTTCTTTTCAAATGTTGTTTTGGATGTAGAGGCAGTGTTACCAGCCGTTCGTCTCACATAAGGTGGGACGTACGGGTTGAGTGGAGTACTCTTTTTAGAAGTTTTATCTTTATCTCCACCAGTGGGTAACACTACCTTCTCTTTTGTCTTACCCGATTCGGACAACTTATCCGAATCCGATGAGACTGGACTCGTAACAGAAATATTTACACTTGAAACAAGCGAACTCGTTTCGCCACTACTAACACTTGGTTCTGAACTCGTAACCTTGATAGGAACTATCGGAGGAACTTTAAAATCAGCAGATTTCTGTACACTAGGGTTAAAAGTGTAATTGTGGTTATACGGTGGTGGAACCTCATGATAACCAATTCCTCCTCTCTTTGTAGAGGTACCTTGATCACTAACAAGGTGATCAAGAATAGCTGAGGAATTTTGGAACTGCTCCAGTTTTCGGTTTAGTTCCACCACTTTCACCTGGTGGTCAGCAATCTGCTTTTCTCGTTCAGCAATCAGTTTAGTCTTTTCTTCTAAAACCTCATAACTAAGATTAATAACTTCAATTTTTTCAGCAAGTTTAGTTTTTAAGCTTTTAACATCCTTTTCACACGCTTTAATTTTAACTTTGTAACTGTTTTCTCTTGCTTTTGTAAAGTGATGATCTTCTTTAAGAGTTTTAAATTCAGCATCTAAACGAACATACTGATCAGTTATGGTAGCAAGTTGCTCAGACAAATTCTCACATTTAGTACAAAAAGATTTAGAACTTACCTCGGAGATTTGATCATTGTTATCTGCCATGAAAGCTTTTTCCTTACCAGTAGCTTTCTCTTCTCCGGTAGTTTTCTCACGTTCTTCACTCTCAACCTTAGCCATATTAGCCTGCTCACCAGTTTCATTCAAATGCAGGTTCCAGTTGTATTCACCTGCTTCTCTGGACAGCATGGCATTGACTTCTTTAGTACTTCCAGTGTGCTGTGCAGACCGGCCCTGACCACGTTTAACTCTCTCGTTTCTGCAATCTTTGGCAAAGTGCCCGTTTTGTTGACAGTTATAGCACCTCACCTTAGATTTATCGAACCCTGGCCTGCCACCCACAAACTTTCTCCCCGTCTTTCTCATAAACCTCTTCACTCGCCTCACTATCATGGCCATCTGCCATTGTAAATCCATCTCCTCCAGATCATCAGCATCGATCTGGTCATAGTCTTCATCTAGCATCGCAGGATCAACCACCTTTCCTTGAATGTAGTTTTCGTACGAAGCAATAAATGAAGCATAGAGGCCAAACTGCTCTTCAGCAGATTTGACGCTCATTGGCATCTTAGAGTAATTATTGCTTGAGGAAATTGAAGATCCACTAATCTTGCTTGCTGACTGTTGAGTACCACTTGATCCACCCGCAACAAAGCAAACATCCCTATTCGAGTTTACTGACACTTGCCCCTCCTGTGAAGAATTTGCACCCGACTCACCCTTCGAGTAGTAGGCGGCAGAATCAGTCTTTGAATTTGTATTGGAGTTTACTTTCGCACCGTACATGCCTGGATCTTGAACCTGATCCATAGATGTTTCTTTTCTTACCATATTAAGCTCAAAGGTTCTGAGCTTGTTCACAGCGGTTTCAAGATCGTAAGTAGGGAAGTCCTTGTCTTCCCTCATCAGCACTGTATACATCTCCCATTTTGGTGGGAGAGCATCGAGAAGTTTTTCCACAATCTCTTCTTCTCGGTAGGAAATAGAGTAGTTACTCAATTCAGTCATTAAATGATAATATCGCGTGATAATATCATCAAGAGATTCGTTCTTTAAGTACTTAAAGACTGAAAATTGAGTTTTAAGCAGCTTTATCTTTGAGGCCCGAATGCCTACATTTCCTTCGAATCTGCTCTCAAGAGCTTCCCAAAGCTCTCTAGCTGTTGTATACTTTCTGAAAGTATGGAGGATCTCCTGTGGAAGAGCCATTGTGATTGCAGCATGAGCCTTGCTTTCGGCTTCATACATTTTCTTCTCCTCTTCTTCCATTTTACTATATTTCTTGATTTGGTCTCGACCCTCATACTCCATGATCGGTGGAATATATCCATCTTGGATGCATACCCACATCTTCGCATCCTGGTACTTAACATACTGTATGAACCGATCCTTCCACGCAACAAAGTCGGTTCCCTTCAGCAATCTTGGGGCCTTTGTAGCTGACCCCGCTTCAACTTCCATCTTGACAAGCTCTGAAATGTTGATTGACGACATCCTTCTTGAAGACTAAGAAACCCGAAAAATTCTGAAAAGGGCGAAGTTAGGAAAAATTTCTTCGAAACAGTACTGTAGGCGAAGTTAAGGATAACTTCGCTTAAGTAATAACTTCGCTGGATCCTTCGTAAATTCGCGTAAATGGGCGAAGTTGAGAATAACTTCGCTTAGGATAAGCGAACTTAGAAAGTAAGCGAACTTGAAGAGAACTTCGCTGAACGAGGCGAACTTGAGAAGAACTTCGCTGAGTTAGGCGAAGTTGAGGAGGTAGGCGAAGTTGTGAATAACTTCGCTTCTCCTTATATCTTCGCTGAAACCCTACGAATCCTGACGGCAACTTCGCCTGATGAACAGCAACTTCGCCTGACGAACTTGAACTTTCTGCAGATCTGAAAAACGGATTTTAACGACGATTTTGACGATTTGAAGGCTTAAACACACTGGTAGGAAGCTAGAATGAGCAAACACACCACAAACTCGTCCCGGTAACACCCGAAATGGAACGAATTCTACACCCGCGTGAATATCCTGAACCACACAATCGAGCAAAAGCTCTGATACCAATTGTAGGTTCCCTGGACGGATCACACGAGATATCCCGATATACACAGGTGCGGAATCCCTGTGTAGATCGTTACGGACGTAGAATATAATCACACAAACACACGTACACACGATACGAACAAAACTCACGTTATATTGATAACTCGAAACGTGTTACTTACAGACTCACGTCAATAGACTCACGTAAACTGAACTCTATCAACCAAAACGCTAACTGACCAACCCATTAACCACTAAACCGTAAACAGTTAAACAATATAAATACACGACAACTTCGCCTCAGGCGAAGTTGTCAATAACTTCGCTCGTTGAACAAGTTCGCCTAGGCGAACTTGTCAACAACTTCGCTTGGTTAACAAGTTCGCCTAAGCGAACTTGTCAACAACTTCGCTTCTAAACAAACAATTACATAAACAATATTACAGACTCGATTACAGACATTAGACATATGAACTACTGACATCTATGCACCAACACTATGTTTCTTCTTTATGAAGAAACATCTATATTGGGTTTCTTTTTCAAGAAGAAACTTTAGTTTAATTATAACCTTTGCTTATATTTCTTAATCATAAAGAAATATTATTTTATTCCTTACGTTTCTTAATCACAAAGAAACAATACTTTGACTATAACCTTTAGTTATGAAAAGGTATATTATGCTTATCAATAGACAAGGTTCGGGCTATATTCCCGACTATGGTCTAAACCATTATAATAATAAAATAATACTTAAACGAAATTCCTACCTCACACAATTATTCAGAGTTTAGACGCTTAAGATTGATCGAGCAGCACTTCTACTCTATATCGCGTACTGAAGCTTAAACCATCAGAACCCTGCTTCTAACTTGTTTAACGAATCTACGGGGCGTCAGAACTTCAATTCTTGCACGAATCACGAAAAATCAAGACCTCAAAATCTCACAATAGTTGGGCACGCTCCCCAATGTTAAGTATGTGTTTATGGAGGTGTTTTTTGGGATGCCTTTGGTTCAAACCCGTAGCTCCCCTTTTATATGCAAAATTTGGCCACCATCGCGTAGCGCGATGGGGCTTTCCCCTCGACCATCGCGTAGCGCGACGCCGCAATTCACCAGAATTTACCACGTGTTGACACGTGGTAGGACACGTGGATCCAGTTACTTAACGAGGTCATCGCGTAGCGCGATACCCTCTTAAACTTGGACCATCGCGTAGCGCGATAACCCTTTTTATAAATTCCTGGGAAACTGCATCATGTAGCGCGATGAGGACTATAATCTTCCCATCGCGTAGCAAGATGGCTCTTAAAAACCAAAAAATTTCATTTTAAACAAGATTTTCATTTTTAGCCCAAAACTTGAATGGGGTATTTTCGGGATGTTACATAAGTGGGTAGCAATATCGGCAATCGCGGTTTTTGTGTTTTTTGTTGATATTTAAAATAATTTAACTATTTAAGAAAAACCAGTTTCTGGTTCTGATTTGATAGTATATCTTTTTTGGGACGAAAAAGGATAAGTGTGGGGATGTGATGAGTGGGTAAAAGAATGTGTTTTTAATATCTGATATCGTGTGTTTTAGTTACATATATATATTGAACATGATTACTTTGAGATCTTTTATGATTGCAGGTGTGTTGGTGCTTAATGGAGCTAAATGGAAGCTATTGGGATGATACTTGAAAGTTAAAACGAAGATGAACGAGGCTGATAGCCAAGATACGGAGAAAAAATTAAGAAGACCAGACAGGCCGCATGTTGTGCCGTCAGGGCCGCAATTTGTGGTCCTCTCTGGTAAGAGAGGCCGCAAGAAGGGGCGCAGATCAGGCAGTTTTCGTAAAGGAAGCCGCAAGTTGCGGCCCTCTGAGCACAAATTGTGGCCTAGCTCATAAAAAGACGCTGATTTTAGGTTTTTGCCTCCATATATAAATATAACCTTAGGGTTACGAATAGGAGACTTCTCCCAGCCATTTTGGGGTATTAGGAAGCCATTTTCCACGATCCTAACACCTACTAATCACCACAATCATCCATGCTTTCATCCTTCTACACCATAATCAAGCTATTCAAGATGAAGATGCAAGGCTAAAGCTTCTATGACCATCTCTGGGAGTAGGGTTGTGTTTGTAAGGAAGACCTTTTGTATTTTGAATCTTTGCATTGGAACTATAGTTGAATAGTCATTCGGTTTATTAATCTTTTGCGTTTGTTTATGCACGTTTGTTTATGCATTCAACAGTTTTTCTTAATTGAATGTTTTGTGATTTTATCAATTAATTGATTTGTGGTCATCAACTTTTAGGATTAGGTTCTTAGAGTCATTGAGCCGTTTATCTCTAGCCATTAAATCACTTACATTTATCAAACCCTAAAACTGGTAATCAATTAGGTTATTATTCAACCAAACCAATTGTTCAAATCAAGTTCTGTCAATCAGTAAGGTCAAATATCTAGTCTTTTGATTATAGGGGTAAGCAAACGAGTTTTCCATAAAAGTTTAATCAATTGGTCTAGTTTCTTCACAACCTGAAACCTGGAGTTTGGTTACTTCTCTTTTAATTGTTTTACAACTTAGGTAATTGTGTTCTCATATTTAATCTGCTTGACATCGTCTGTCCGCCTAGCATATATAATTATTTATTAAACATTAAACTCGATTAGCACTTTCCACTGATTCTATGTGGATTCGACACCTTACTTGCCCTAGCTAGTAAAAGTAATTTATAAATGTTTTTGAGTAACCTTTCGACATCGATCAAAAACATTTGTAAAATACCTTTACTAGCAAGGCGCCATAACGGCGCCATTTTGATCGATGTCGAAAAGTCAATCAAAAACATTTGTAAAACACCTTAACTAGCAAGGGCAAGTAAGGTGTCGAATCCACAGGGAATCAGTGGAAAGTGCTAATCGAGCTTAATGTTTAATAAATAATTATGCTAGGTGGACAGACGATGTCAAGCAGATTAAATATTAATTTAGTTGTAAAACAACTAAAAGAAAAGTAACCAAACTCCAGGTTTTAGGTTGTGAAGCAACTAGACCAATTGATTAAACTTATTTGGAAAACTCGTTTGCTTACACCTATAATCAAAAGACTAGATATTTGACCTTACTGATTGAAAGAACTTGATCTGAACAATTGGTTTGATTGAATAATAACCTAATTGATTACCAGTTTTAGAATTTGATAAATGTAAGTGATTTAATGGCTAGAGATAAACGGGTCAATGACTCTAAGAACCTAATCCTAAAAGTTGATGACCACAAATCAATTAACTGATAAAATCGCAAAACATTCAATTACGAAAAACTGTTGAACGCACAAACAAACGCAAAAGATTAATCAACCGAATGACTAATCAACTATAGTTCCAATGCAAAGATTCAAAATACAAAAGGTCTTGCTTACAAACCCAACCATACTCCCGGAGATGGTCACAGAAGCTTTAGCCTTGCATCTTCATCTTGAATAGCTTGATTATGGTGTGGAAGGATGAAAGCATGGATGATTGTGGTGATTAGTAGGTGTTGGGATGGTGGAAAATGGCTTCCTAATACCCAAAAACGGTTGGGAGAGTTCTTCTTTTCGTAACCCTAAGGTTATATTTATATATGGAGGCAAAAACCTAAAATCCGCGTCTTTTTACGAACTAGGCCGCAATTTGTGGTCATAAGACCGCAACTTGCGGCCTCTCTTCCAAAATTGCCTGATCAGCGCCCATGCTTGCGGTCATAAACCCCCTCGCACTGTTTTGCCCATAACTTCTTCGTTATAGCTCCGTTTTACGCACCGTTTTTGGCCACATCTTCGTCTTAAAATTCTCTATCATTCCATGCAATAAAATATTCATTTCTATTCCATCTCATATGTGCCAATTTAGCTCCTTTAAGCTCCACTCACCTGTAAATGTAAAACCACTCAAAGTAATCGTGTCCAAGGCATATAAACACATAAAATACACTATATAACTTACTTAAAACACTTTATTTCACCCACACATCACATTTCCACACTTGTCCTTTTTCGTCCCGAAAAAGATTTACAACGGAATCAGAACCAGAAACTCTCTTTAAAAAACACTTAAGTTATTTTTATTAATTACAGATAACACAAAAACCGTGATTGCCAATATTGCTGTCCACTTAAATCCATGCCCTAATACTTACCGGGACAAATAACGTGTGACAAATTCATTAGTTTATATGATTAAGCGGAACCCACACATTAAAGCCCCGCCTTACCATGCTTCATTATGGTTTTACCGAGCCAGACCACCCCAACTTGACTTAAACCTTAGAGTCAGATGATCAAAATTATGCACAACCATGTGTACCCTTTTAAGCCCATATGTAATAGCTAAAACAATCATGGATATTTTATCGACCCAAACCTAAACTTAAGCATCAAAGTCTACCAAAATGGCCATTAGATACGATTAAGGTACAATTATGTTACTAACTAGCAAATAGCCTCCACTACATGACATACCCCCGTTATCAAGCAACACCCCAAAGTCCATCTCCATGGGTGAGTATGCACGAATTTATCTGTAGGGCTTACATGTGACGTGTCCCGTGTGGTCCGTTTCTTAATCGTAATGAGACGCGAGCACGGGGACCACACATGACTAACAGGGTGGATGATCAAGTCAGTAGTGTAATTGTACTTTTAAAAGCATGTAATGATCATGTTTAATGACTTATAGTTGGCAAATAAACTGCGGGTTTGCTCTTTGAGCTCTTTTAATATTCATAAATCCGCTTAGGAGATATGAATACCCATATGATATACCGCATAAAGACCCATGGTTTCCGAACCCTAGAGCATCCCATCAATACAGGATTTATAAATTACCTTTACTAGCTAGGGCAAGTAAGGTGTCGAATCTACATGGAATCAGTGGAAAGTGCTAATCGAGCTTAATGTTTAATAATTAATTATATATGCTAGGCGGACAGACGATGTCAAGCAGATTAAATATGAGAACACAATTACCTAAGTTGTAAAACAATTAAAAGAGAAGTAACCAAACTCCAGGTTTCAGGTTGTGAAGCAACTAGACCAATTGATTAAACTTATTTGGAAAACTTGTTTGCTTACACCTAAAATCAAAAGACTAGATATTTGACCTTACTGATTGACAGAACTTGATCTGAACAATTGGTTTGGTTGAATAATAACCTAATTGATTACCAGTTTTAGGGTTTGGTAAATGTAAGTGATTTAATGGCTAGAGATAAACGGGTCAATGACTCTAAAAACCTAACAAAAAGTTGATGACCACAAATCAATTAACTGATAAAATCGCAAAACATTCAATTACGAAAAACTGTTGAATGCACAAACAAACGCAAAAGATTAATCAACCGAATGACTAATCAACTATAGTTCCAATGCAAAGATTCAAAATACAAAAGGTCTTGCTTACAAACACAACCCTACTCCCGGAGATGGTCACAGAAGCTTTAGCCTTGCATCTTCATCTTGAATAGTTTGATTATGGTGTAGAAGGATGAAAGCATGGATGATTGTGGTGATTAGTAGGTGTTAGGATGGTGGAAAATGGCTTCCTAATACCCTGAAACGGCTGGGAAAAGTCTCCTCTTCATAACCATAAGGTTATATTTATATATGGAGGCAAAAACCTAAAATCTGCGTCTTTTTACGAGCTAGGCCGCAATTTGTGCTCATAGGGCCGCAACTTGCGGCCTCCTTTACCAAAACTGCCTGATCTGCGCCCCTTCTTGCGGCCTCTCTTACCAGACAGGACCACAAATTGCGGCCCTGATGGCACAACTTGCGGCTTGTCTGGTCTTCTTAATTTTTTCTCAATATCTTGGCTATCGGCCTCGTTCATCTTCGTTTTAACTTTCAAGTATCATCCCAATAGCTTCCATTTAGCTCCATTAAACACAAACACACCTGCAATCATAAATGATCTCAAAGTAATCATGTTCGATATATATATGTAACTAAAACACACGATATTAGATATTAAAAACACATTCTTTTACCCACTCATCAATTAGAATTACCCATTTTTGTTTTCACAAAAGCATTCTCAAATTCAACCATTCCAGGTTTCCAATAGTTAAATACTCTTTCGACTAGTTCAGATTTCACCAAACTCAAAGGTACAACTTCATCAGCGAAATATTGATTCACTCTTTTAAGTTTGTAACCCTACCCCTTTTTACATTATCATTATAAGTAGGATTTAAAAACTTCATTAAACCCTCATATGAAATCACAGGCTTTTAAGATGATACTCCATTCACACAAGGATTCCTTGAACCAGTATTTCTCAAAATCACATGGTTCACAAAGAATATGATTTGCAATAGGAATATTCTTGTCTTTTCTGAATCGCAAATGGCTAAAAAACATTTTCAACAACCATACAAAAATTAGTTTCAGAGAAAACCAAATTGCTATGAATACGAGATATTGGAGTTTTCTTTTTCTCAACATGTTTTACTGGTTTCACTGGTTCAGACTTCTCCTCTTTGATAACCTCACACGCATTCACAGGAGGATCTATAGTCAAAGGACCATCAATACACACTAGTTTTTAATTTTCTGTGTTTGGTAGTTTGGTATAATTATTATGAAAATGAGGATGGCTTCAATAAACTCTAAACCAACTTTCCCACCCTTTTGGTGTTTACTGTTAACCTCAATTATTTCATTTAACAAAAATGATGAATTTCTGAATTTTCCCAATTTGTGTTTTCAACTCCATCACCTCATTTTCTAGCTCGGTGATTTTGGTTCTTAATTTCAAGATTTCTTGAAACTGATGCTCAATAATTCTTAGCTCAGTGGAATATTCAGCTTTCAAATCATGATTCCAGGACAAAGCATCAATATTTTCTTTAGATTTTTTATCAATTTCAACCATTTGCTGATAGTTATCACGAATGATAACTAAATCACAAACTAATTGTTCATTATGTTGAAGAATCAATTTAAGCTTAGACTTGGATTCAACACAATGAGAACACGCCATGTTCTGAGTTTCATTAATAACAAAAGGAATACAATTAAAAGAGTCAGAACAAACCTCTTCGATTTAGCCATGCAAACGAATGTTCCTTGTTGATCAACACTTGAAACACCTGACTCAATTTTAGATTCTTTACTTCCTTCAATCTGATTCTCATCCTCAGCATCATCAAACTCTTTAACTCTAGCAATTACAGCCAGATTAGCTTGTTGTATGTTAGTAGATGCATCACACAACAATCTTCGTGACCAATCAATCCCATCTTGTGTTACATTTCTTGGGACCTACCTGGCTTTGTAGAATCAACACCCTTAGGTTTCTCCTTAGACTCAGAAGTGTTATACTTCCTGTTGTTGGAGGTTTTATCTTGAGTTCTTTGACCAAGAGAGTATTCTTTCTTTGGCTTGTCACATTCCTTGGCAAAATGCCTAAACTCATGACAATTATAACACTTAACTTTCAGCTTGCCAAAGCCAATTCTTTTATTCATGGTAGGCAAGTCATGACCAGTCCTTTACATGTACTTCTTGATATTTCTTACGATCATTGCCATGTTCCACTTTAATTCCATCAGCTCCAACTCATCAGGGTTAATCTGGTCATATTCCTCATCGATCACATCACAAATTGTAACTTGACTGACCACCAATTGCTCATATGAAGACGTAAAAGCCCCTATAAACGCAAAGTGTTGTTCAGCCTCTTTGATGTTCACATTAGGTTGTGAAGTAGGAGGAACAAACCCAGCACCAATACCCAATGAACTAGAAGATACGTAAGGTTTAGAAACAGCTTCTTGAGGAATATCTTGATTTGATTGAGAATAAAAGGCAGTAATTGAAACATGTGCACTTTTATTCAAAGGAAGAGCCCCACCATATAGTGTTGGATCTTGATTACCCTTTGAAGAACCTTGACATTTCAATTCAAACTCTCTTTCTTCCAAATTTTGCACAAAATTTATAGAAGTAAGCCTTTCATTTTTGAAAATACCCATTTTCAGTGAGAACTATCAGATAACTAGAGTACGAATTTGGAAGAGCATTTTTCAAGGTATCAATCTTATCACTATCATCTTGATTCATGTCAAATCTAGTTAGCTCTGCCGTCAAATGACAAAACCTATCAACAATTCTCCAACTGTTTCTCGAGGTATGAGATTGAAGTTTTTGAACTGAAATTTCAGCATTCACTTATTGCTCTCTTGTATGCTACCCATGCTTCATGATTTTAAATGTTGATACAATGAAGTAGTTTGTTTAAGACGATTAAAATAATAAAAGATGTGCTCAGGTAAAGCCATTGTCAAGGTGGAATAAGCCTTTATTTCTATTTCATATGCTTTCCTTTCCTCAGCTATCATCTGAGTAATTAGCATTTCCATCTTACCAGAATACCAGTACCAGGAGAATCAACCATCAACGGTACATAAGTGTGCTCCAGGATTTGCATACATTCAGGATGAACAGCTGGTAAATGAGCTTTAAACCTTAAAATCCCATTTTGGGAAATCACAGAGATTATTAAGCCTCGGGCATTTGATATTAGAATCGATCTCAGTGTCATAGTTTAACATCTGATGCATAATCGCGTTCTCCGATGCCACTGCGTAATAGTTTGCCATGATGAAAAGTTCAAGGGTTTAATATGTTAAATTGTAAGGTTAAAGGGTGAAACTTGACAATTTGTGAAAACTTTGGTAATGAATGAGAGATTTCTAGTATAACAAATGAACCAGAAAGATAATAACACTAATGAAGCTTAACGAATGAGATTTTGAAGAATAAGGTAAGACGAATGAGATAACGAATGAAACTGTAGCATATAAGGAATTTATGTAACAAATGAGTGAATAGATACGAATGGGTTGTTAAAACGGTTATAACAACCTATTAACCGATTAACGAACGAACTTAAGTCAAATAACGAATGAGCTCATAATCCGTCAAGAAATTAACGAATGAACTCATATCAAATCCAATTTCCAAAATTCACAAACTACTCAAACCTTTACCAAACCAATCCAGACCTCACCAAACCAATCCAAACCTCATCAACAACTCGCAATACCTAAATCAAATCATTTCAAACCAATTCCGAACTCGAATCAGTCCAAAACCTTATCAATTTTGACTCCACAAGTCAAATCTCAAGACGTTTAAACCTTATTTTCCAGCTAAATCCAAACTCAATCCAAAATATCAATTCGATACAATTAATTATGTCCAGATCAACACTCAAAATTACGAACAAACCTATAACCGAATCATTATTAATTTGATTGATTTTAGGTTCCTAAAGTCTGAAAACAAATTCGTTCAATTCTGTATACAATTAAGTCTCAAAACACTAATGAATTGTATCTAATATGAGTCCAGAACACAATCAATCAGACATCTAGCTCTGATACCACTTGTGAATACATTATCTGATTCAACTATTAAGATCTAGTTGATGATATGATCGTGTTATGATACGATTAGGTTCACCGTGTGTAGTGTGTGTGTTTAGAGAGTATTTAGATAGAGTAACGATGCTAAAACGTATAAAATATGAACTCGGGTAATTAGAATAATTTACAGGAGATATGATAGGTGATGACTCATTCGTTAGACATGCCTAACAAATGAGCATCCCATTCATTATGTCATTCGCTATATAAACCATAGCGAATGACCTACATATGTCAACCTTCATTCGTTAAGCATCCTTAACGAATGAGGATCAAAACACGCGGAATCGTCCGTTATTATTAAATAAAATAATGAGCCTTACATTAAAAGACCAAAATAACCCTATACATTATATAATACCAAAATAAATTAAGCAAAGACCGAGACGGAAAATGATGTATCAACAAAAATGAAACAAACCAAGAAAAACTAAACCTACGGTTTTAGCCAACTCCAAAGACAAAGAGACAGCCGGAAGCCGCCCAACAACACTGTGAAAGCAAAAGAAGAAAGTGGAGACAGGCGTTGAATGTAGCCGATGGTAGAGAGAGACTCTGTGGTGGTAGTGTTGATGGTGGTGGATTCCAAAGAAAGAGAAACTACCTCTATAACCCAAAAGGGGTACAACCCACAAAACATAATATTACAAACCCCAATGCACAAAGCATTGCTTAAGCTAGAAATACAACCAATAATGCACATTTTCTCTCAAAATTGTGTATATATATATATATGTGTGGTAGTTAACTCCATTCACAAAAGAATTGAAATAATTTATTTTCTTTTTCAATCCAAAAACTAGTACAATTTATAACTCAACATTTTAGTGTTTTTTTAAGCCAAAAATAATCTTTATCATCCTTTCATCGTCACATACTCCATATTTTTTAAACAATGTTTTCATCTTCATTAACATCTTGCGATTGCGCTGCGGACAAGGTTTTTTCCAAACGATTGTGGCCATAGCCCAAGCGATTTTACAAGGACCACAGGCGTCGCCACGAACGCTAAAAGCTGCACTCAACCGGAAATGGCTACGAATACATATGATGCTAGTTGATGAGTAAATTCATAAATTTTATTTAAAAAGACATATATAGCTAAACAATACTTTATTAATTAAAAAATACACAAAAATATTATTTCCAATTTCATCAGCATTTAACTTTCATTTTCACTCCTAGCGTGTCGTGAACGTTAATTATCTCCATTTCGAATACTCTTGGGGCATGATACGATCTCTTGATCCCTCTTTAACACAAAATAGTTGCATCGTTGCCAAAAACACAACATGTATTTGTTCACAGGTCCAAGTCTACGGAAACATTGCCCCAAGCCTTTGCCAACGCTACTTCTTTTTCATATCTCTATGTCTATGGCCTTATCCTAACTCTTAGTTCGAGATTTGGTTGCTCTGTAGAGTGATTTTTGGAGAATTTTGAAAAAAAAATTGATAAAAATATAATAGAGCAAAAATTGTTGTAAAATAGCGTGTAGAAAAATAGTAGAGAGTATGAGTTTATTTATAATGAAAAATACAAATAAATAAGTAAATAAATAAATAAATGTGCAACAGTGAAAAATAGGAATGTGCACGGTGCGATTTTGGGCTAAAACCAAATCGAAAAACAAAGTTTCGGTTTTGTAGTTTTCAAAACCATTCGGTTTGAGTTTTTTCGGTTTTGGATATGGTCTTTTCGGTTTTGCCAACCTAGATAATAAGTTTCGGGCCAAAAAAAATTGGCCCATGATATTTTGAAATTTGGCCAAATATTTTTTTAAAAATTTAATATTTAATAGAATATTGTACATTTTGGCCAACAACATTAAGAACTAATAAAACATACTCACATTTAATATGATTAATCTCATAAAAATCGACAAAACATAACCATTTAACGTTAAAAATAAAACAAATATCCAAGTTTATACAACATAAATGATTCAACGAAATAGTAATTCAATAAACAGACTTTTTGGTTCACTTTTTTCAGTTTTTCACAAAACACAAAACCAAACCAAAACTAAACCATCGGTTCTAATTCGTTTTTTTGTTCCATGTCGGTTTTTTCTATTTTGTACACACCCCTGGTCAAAAATAAATGTGTGAACGGCTAGTTTTTTTTCACTACAATCGGTCAGGTAGTATGTCACACCCCGACTAGCACAATGCGGAAGCGTAAAATGGGAATGTAACAGACACCTCTGGTATCAACACATTGTTTATAAAGAAACATTACAAACTAATTTACAATATATTACATTTCTTTGTTCTATCATTGTTTTCCAGTCTAGGTGGTACAAACAAAACTAATTCGTTAACTAAACATTCTTACTACTAACACCCTTGCTTCTATTCACATAGCATCGACCACACACTCAGGCAAGTAACAGATCACCAAATTACTCCGATTTAGGTACACCTAAAAAGTAGTTTAAAACGGGTCAACTACTAGAGTTGGTGAGTTTCACGAGTTCCAAGAAAACAGTGATGAGTATTCACAAGTTAACACTTGTAATCATGAAATAAGTATGTATGTATGTAAATGATGTATGTGATGTAATTATGCTAAGCTACAGTGAAGCCTGGACTGTTCGTGCTGCGTGTCTCCATTTCCCACGCTCAATCAACCACTGTGGCCCCTTTCCGCCCACAACATGCCCCGGTAGCTATGTCTAACACTACATAGCTGATTCGTAAAAATAATATATGGACATGTGCAAACGGGATAATGTCTCAGCAACCGTGCTGGCCCCGCCTGGGTTTGTCAAACCAATAGTACTATTCACAAGCCACCGGCTCGAAGTTAATCACTGTGATCGTGGGGACTTTCGTGTGTTAGCACTTAGATAATTCACATCATCACATGTTTCAGATAAGTATATATAAGCAACCATGTTTTTCACCCCAAAAGTTCGTAAAACAGTTTAAAAGTGGGGTCATGAAACTCACGGTTTAGTAGATATTCGGTACTGTATCAGCTCGTGGTTTGTTCGGTCCGCTATCAGTAGTTCCTATAATCAATATTATAATAATATTAATATTTTAACATTATTATAATCTCAATACTAAACTGGGCTGTATAATTAATCTGGGTGTAGCTGGAACGCCCAGAAAGTGGCAATAGGCTTAGGTTGTGATGTTGTTCAATGTATAATACTTAAAACTGAACTTGGCTCAGATTCCCGTTTTCCCAGCTGGGCCAAGTTGTTCGTTTACGCGTTCAGAAAACAGTTATGGGAAAATAAGCTTGGGTAAATGTATTGGTTAACAAAATGATTAAGTTATAAAGAAAGATCACATACTGGGATCCCGGATTAGCCACGGGGCCCGTTTCCGTTTATACAGTTTCATTTGAGAAGAAACGCGCACAATCCACCCAGATTGTCCAGGTTTCTCATAGAAAAGTTCATTTTTACTTATTTAGCCCAAAAATATGATTTTTGATCACTCTTGGTGTTTTGATATTCCCACAGATTCACTAGTCGCGAACTTGCCGGTTTTTATAAAAACTGAATTTGTTTAATATTCAGATTAGCATAATTAATTAAACGTCAATCATTAAATTATGAAAATTTAACCACTTATCAATTAAAATATGTAGATTTTTATAAAAATACTTCTGGAATTTATTTACTGATTATTAATTTATAAAAATTCATTTTATCAGCTATATTTCGCCTGAAAATCGTCCGTTTATCCCAAAAAATTTCCAAAAATTCCACAAAAATTCCTGAATACTAAAATCATGTCCCAAAACAACCTGTATCCAATCCCAGAATGTAAAAAGCTCGTGCGATATTCTTTTCGGCCCAAATTCGGCTATAAAAATTCACACGAACGAAAATAAACAAAATACCTTTAAACTTCTCCAAATGATCCCAAAATTCATATGTGATCAAAATACATAAAATATGAGTTCCCAGAAAAATTTCATAATTTTTGAAGTATTTTAGCTATTTTTCCCAAATAAACATCCCAATTTGGTAATAAATTCGCCAAATATTCTCGGATGGTCGAAAAATTACCAAATTTGAACAGGGACTCATTGACATGGTCTCTGATGTCTCTGAAAAATTTCAAGTCCTAAAAATATGCACATCACAACCTTAACCTAAATAGCCCGTAAGCGAGTGTTTCGGCATTACCTTAGCGGGTTTGGCTCGTTTCCGACCTTTTAATCAAGTTTTCAGGTTCTTGTGCTTCTAAGCAAGATAGGTACAAGTCCTATATCACAAACCAAGCAATATTTCACCAACATAACAGCCCTTAAGTTAGGGTTTCGGCTAGTGTACAAAAACGAACTTTTGAACCGTAAAATCGTCGTTTCAACCCCTTAATCCGTGTTTATGGCCAAAAAAACTAAAAAAAAACAGGTTCCTTACCATGTGTATGATCAAAACATGTTTATGGACCATTTTTAGGATTTTTACACGGTTATGAATGATTTTTAGTAACCAAGACATGTTTTTATGGTATTAAACAAGTTTAAACAAGTTCAAAAGCTACTTATTTAAGCTCCTTACCTTAGGTTTTGAAGTTTTTCTGGCTGGAGCAGAGTTTGTATCCAGATTTTTCAAGAAAATGAGGTTAAAATACCTTGTATATAGTTTAAATATGAAAGAACTAAAGGGGGGGTTGCTGTAGCGATCGGGATATATATGGGCCCACCTTGTGCCCATTTTGGCCCAAGTTTCTGATTTCTCAAACCCAAACACGAAAATCCCGGTCCAAATTTAGTTCGGGTTCGGTTTTTGGCGCGAAAAACTTATCGGGTGTGTTAAATAGCGCGAAAACGAGTGTTTTTCGGCTAGTTTTGTGTAAAATTATAAAACATACTATATGTTTGTAAAAATCAAAAATATTTTCACGGATCACTTAAAAAATTTCAAATAAGTGTTTGGTAAGTCATTTTTGGCTTAACGGATGATACAATGCTTGGTTTGTAACTATCTTTTGCGTTTAAATCTATAGCGGGTAGTTAAACGAGCATGTTTTCGTTTAACTTGTTTGCTATCAAACTAAGACCATATTTCTAATATTTTAGCTTGTATAGATCGTATATCACTTATAGATGGCCCCCCGAGATATCTGGGTCATAACCCGACCCGTTCGGTTAATCGTTCGTTTATTACGCAAAAGGCGTTTATTTGCTTAATCGGTAAATACGTACTGAGGTGTACCTTGTTTTGGCTCAAATGTCACATTCTACCCCCGTTAGAAAATTTCGTCCCCGAAATTCGGTTATTCAACTTTGTCTTTGTTTGGAAACAGGTGCGGAATTTCTTTTTGAATTCGAATTTCCGCTCCCACGTGAATTCGGGTCCCCTTTGTGAATTCCACCAAACTTTTACTAGAGAGATTTTGTTGTGTCTTAATTGTTTTATTTTTCCCTCTAATATTTCCACCGGTTCTTCAACGAAATTTAGTTTTTCATTTATGTTTAAGTCTTTTAATGGCACGATTTTGGTTTCGTCAGTAAGACACTTTTTCAGGTTCGACACATGAAAGACATCGTGAATAGAACTCAATTCCACAAGAAGTTTCAGTCGGTAAGCTACCGGACCTATCTTAGAAATGACTTCATATGGCCCAATGTATCGCGGGGCTAGTTTACCGGTTTTTCCGAATCGAATGACGCCTTTCCACGGGGATACTTTCAGAAAAACTCTGTCGCCTATTTCAAAGGATAACGGCTTTCTACGAACATCAGCATAGCTTTTCTGTCGATCTCGGGCAACTTTCAATTTGTTTGTGATTTTACGGAGTTTGTCGGTGGTTTCTTGAATCAAGTCAGATCGTGTAATTTGGGTATCTCCAACCTCAGTCCAACACAAGGGTGATCTACATTTCCGTCCGTACAGCGCTTCATATGGTGCCGCTTGAATGCTACTGTGATAGCTATTGTTGTACGAAAATTCGACTAGTGGAAGATGCTGATCCCAATTTCCACCGAAGTCTAGCACACAAGCGCGAAGCAAATCTTCTAAGGTTTGAATGGTTCGTTCAGATTGACCGTCGATTTGGGGATGGTAGGCGGTACTTACGTCAATTCGGGTTCCCAAAGCTTCTTGTACGGCTTGCCAAAAACGAGAGGTGAAATGGCTATCGCGATCAGAAATAATTGAAACGGGTACCCCGTGTCGGGATACGATTTCATTGATGTAGATGTGAGCAAGTTTTTCGGTTGTGAACGTGGTTCAGATTGGAAGGAAGTGTGCGGATTTGGTTAGTCGGTCAACTATTACCCATATTGCATTGTTTCCTCTGGAGGTTTTTGGGAGATGTGTTACAAAATCCATGGTAATCTGTTCCCATTTCCATTGTGGTATTTCCGGTTGGTGCAACATTCCCGAAGGTTTTTGATATTCAGCCTTAACTCTCGCACATGTTAAACATTTACTGACGTACGTGGCTATATCCTTTTTCATACCGGGCCACCAATAATAATCCTTCAAGTCCTTGTACATCTAATCCGTTCCAGGATGAATGGAGTATTTGGACTTACGGGCTTCGTCCATGATCAAGTCACGCAGATTACTGAAAGTGGGAATCCAAACTCGGTTTTTGTAGAATAAAATTTTGTCAGTTCTTTCTTCAAAGTTTTGTTCGTTTCCATGCAAGTTTTCATCTCCTAAGTGATCTCATTTCAGAGCTTCGTTTTGAGCAACACGAATTTGTTCGGTGAGGCTGGTTTGGACGATCAATCCAAGTGCTCGGACCCGTAGTGGTTTGATCCTGTCTTTTCTGCTCAAAGCATCTGCCACTATATTAGCCTTGCACGGGTGGTATCGAATCTCACAGTCATAATCGTTCAACAATTCTACCCATCTCCTCTACCTCATGTTTAGTTCTTTCTGGTTAAAAATGTGCTGTAGGCTCTTATGGTCGGTGTATACTGTACATTTGGTGCCATAAAAATAGTGCCTCCAGATCTTGAGCGCAAAAATAACCGCGCCCAGTTCCAAATCATGGGTGGTGTAATTCTTCTCGTGCACCTTTAATTGTCGAGAAGCGTATGCTATGACTTTGTTTCTTTGCATCAGTACGCACCCTAAACCTTTCCGGGACGCATCACAATAAACTACCAGATCATCAGTTCCCTCTGGAAGACTCAGTATCGGGGCTTGGCATAGTTTCTATTTCAGCAATTGAAAAGCCGCTTCTTGTTCTTCTCCCCAAACGTAAGCACGATCATTTTGAGTCAAAAGAGTTAAATGTTGGGCTATGCTGGAAAAGTTAGCAATAAACCGCCGATAATATCCAGCTAAACCCAAAAATTGGCGAATTTCTTTCGGTGACTTTGGGGCCTGCCAATTTTTGATGGCTTCAAATTTATTCGGGTCTACATGAATACCGTGTCGGTTAACAACATGCCCTAGAAATTGTACTTCTTGTAGCCAAAATTCACATTTTGACAGCTTGGCATACAACCTTTCCTGCTTCAACAGCTCCAAGATAGTTCGTAAATGCTGCTCGTGTTCCTCCTTGGTTTTCGAATATATCAAAATGTCATCTATAAACACGATAACGAATTTGTCGAGGTACTGTTTACAAACTCGATTCATAAGGTCCATGAAAACTGCGGGAGCATTAGTCAGTCCGAACGGCATGACTAAAAATTCATAGTGGCCATAACGAGTTCGAAACGCCGTTTTAGACACGTCTTCCTCTTGGATTTTAACTTGATGGTAACCGGATCGAAGGTCAATTTTCGAGAAATAGTTTGCCCCTTGGAGTTGGTCAAACAAATCATCTATTCGTGGAAGAGGGTATCGGTTCTTGATGGTAACTTTGTTTAATACCCGGTAATCAATGCACATTCTAAAACTTCCATCTTTCTTCTTTACGAACAATACCGGTGCTCCCCAAGGAGAATAACTAGGACGAATGAAACCCTTATCTAACAATTTCTGTAACTGGTTGGGTAGTTCTTGCATTTGAGAGGGTGCCAACCGGTAAGGTGCCTTAGCAATGGGGGCTGATCCTGGAATTAAGTCTATACGGAATTCAACCTGTCGGTTCAGTGGTAATCCAGGTAAATCATCAGGAAAGACATCAGGGTATTCACGTACAACGGGAATCTCTTCTATGCGTTTCTCATCAGGGTTCTTTATAGTCACGTTTGCCAAAATGCCATACAACCTTGGCGTAAACATTTCAACACTTTGAGATGAGACACGAGAGGTAATATCGAACCAGACTTCTCTCTTTGTACTACAATCACCTCACCATTCGAAAAGGGAATTTTAACTGTCTTGTCATTACACATAATCTCCGCCTTATACTTGGTTAACCAGTCCATGCCGACAATAACATCAAAACTTCCTAACTCTACCGGGAGTAGGTCAATAAGGAATGGGTGGTCATTAAGAATAATGGAACAATTTTGGATTATTTGGTTGACAATTATAGAGTTACCGTTAGCGAGCTCTATAGTATAGGGATTTGTTAGTTCACTAACTGGCATGTTACCCAGGGATACAAAACTAGTAGAAACAAAGTTTCTATCGGCACCAGTATCAAATAACACAGAAGCATATTGATCAGAAACAGTAAATGTACCTGTTACTACGTTCGGGTCTTGTCGTGCTTCTCTTGACCCAATAACAAACGCGCGTCCCCGAGACGCACCTGAAGTCGATGCTTGGTTTCGACCGGTGACTGCTCCTCAATTCAGCTTGGGGCAGTCCCTTCTAAAGTGTTCCGTGCTCCCACATTCAAAACAAGCACGGCGATTCACTACAGTTGAGTTTTGCTGAGCTGGTTGCTGACGAATTGGTTGCGGTCTCGGTAGTTGGGGACGACGGGCTTGGGTTGTCTGGGCGGGTTGGTTTACAATCTCCATACCGATTCGGCAATTGGGACCACCATTGTGTCCAGTCCTTCCACACCTTTGACATATATCAGTCTACACTCACCCACATGATGAAAATTACATTTATCACATTTAGGCCATGGTCCCTTGTACCTGTCTCGTTTCACTTCAGAACTGTTCATGACATAATTTTGTATTGTCGGGCATGCACATTTATTTAATGGCCTTCCTTGTGACCCTGATCCATAATTAGTTCGCTTCATACCCGATGATTCCCCAGCTATTCTCAACACTCCACTTCTTACCAAGTCAAAAGTCACAATGCCGGCTTGAGTCACAGCATTCTCAAATGATGTGTGCCCCACAGAGTTCACCAAACTCCTCACTTCCGGGGCTAAACCCCAAATATAACGTTCAACTCTTTTATCTTTAGGAGTTACTAACCATGGTACTAAACGGGCCAATTCATTGAAGCGGTTCGTGTATCCCAAATGATCCGCTCCTTTCATCTCCAAACTCCAGAGTTCGTGTTCTAATCTTTGAATTTCGTTCCTTGGGCAGAAATGTTCCAACATCAGTGTTTTGAGTTCAGCCCATGTCATGCGATTCACCGTATCTTGACCTTTTATTTGTACCGTAGTGTTCCACCACATCAAAGCATGATCCGTAAATGTAGAAGCAACATACTTGACTATGTTTTCTGGTGGACAATTACTAATATTGAGAACAGATTCAGTTTTCTCGATCCACTTGATTAACCCGTTTGGCCCTTCAGTGCCCTTGAAATCAATCGGTTTGCAGGCCATAAAGTTTTTGATCGAATATTCCCCTCGAGGGGGATTAGGGTTGTTATTGTTATTGTTTGGGTTCAGTGGGGGATTATTTGCATTGGTAGGGGCCTTTGTATTAGGTGGGGGATTGTTATTTGTAACTGTTTCAGTGTTGGTTGGGGGAGCATTATTGTTTTGTTGTTGGTTTGTTTGCATATTTACGTTTACACCGGCAGTTACTTGTGTTACAATAAGTGGGATTACTGCCTGCATTTGCCGAGCAATCATCTCGGCTATTTCTGCCTCAGTCATAGGGTTTGCTTTCTTTGGGGCCATTCTATAATGATAAACAAATATAAGCCAATTAGTACTAATTCCAGTCTATGGCACTATGTAATAGTAATCACAATAAATGTTGTACAGGTAAACCAGATAACATACTAACATTTCATAAATTGTTCTATACATTGATAATAAAAGGTACATAGACTTAGCCTGATAAAGGCCAGTGCTTGCATGTCTATATCAAAATCTGTCACTAAGTGACTGTTAGACTTAACCCTATAAGAGTCAGTGCTTGTAATAATGTACAAAGTTGTGCCCCATATTAACATAACATACTACTATATACATACATGGGGTATCAAAAGATCATGTACACATAATTTTAATATTCCGCATCTATCCATACAGACGATAGGCTAACCACAAACATAAAAATAACAGCACCGTAATCACCCAGTAACAGTTCCACAGCCGAACTGTCACCCTATCCAAACAACAGTGGTGGTAGGCATCTGACTGCTGCAAGTTCAGTACTATCTGCTGTAATGTCGATAGGCACTGAGTCACATCTCTCCTCTCCCGGTTAATGTTAGCTATGGCTATCGAGTGGTCTATCACACGGTCAGTCAGGACAGCCATCCAAGAGTTGTTTCCTGCGTTTGGGAGGTCAGGGCGAGGGGTAGGTATACTCAATGAACGGGAAGATGAAATATCTACCCTAGGGCGTGAAGGTCCTCCCCGGTCATGGGTAGATCTGAATGGAATCGAGGTAGGGTCAATCGGGGTTACCCGAATACGAGCAGTCTGCCGGACTCGCGCAGTAGCTGAAGTTGTCGGCGACAGGTGTATAGGTGGAGTGGGTAATCTGGCTACTCTAGCAGGTGAACGATACTGACTGTTGACTTCGTCTTGATCCCTGCGTGGTGACCTGGGAGGATAACTATCACATCTGTAGCCAGACAGATCAGGCACATTCCTGGGTAGCTCTCTACAGATAACTTCTTCTTCCACCTCTTCCTCTTCTTCCTTCGGTTCCTCTTCTGGGTCCTCCTCTTCTGGATCCTCCTCTTCTGGATCCTCCTCTGATTCTTCATCGGGATCCTCCTCAACAGAGATTACCAGTTCTTCTTCCGGTACATAGTCGTTATTCCTTGACATGACTCTGCACAAAGGTTAGTTATAAGAATAATATCTATTGCTATCGCTAACTATTGTCGAGGAGATTAATTAATTAAACCAAATTTAATATTAATTATATTAAAATATAATATTAGTTTTATTAGGATTTTAATTATTATTATTATTTAAATCAATATTGAATATAAATGAATAAAATATTCATAGTAAAATGTACCGTCATCAACAGTATCGTACGTACACGTATTCATACACCTTGTTCCAAATAAGCACGTATGGGTGTTACATATATATATATATACTTTCATATTACCTTTTATACACATATGTTGCCACTTTTACCTAACCACACGTTTCGCGACTTCTCCCCGAATTCCCTTGTACAAGCAAGTCTGTTATTATGTTCCGGACCACAATAACTCACTTGCCCTACAAGTTCATTCCGACATCCATCAGTATATAATATTAAATTATTATTTAAATATTTCCCAGAGTTAATCGAGCCTACGGTTATATTTTAGGTACCCTAAAGGATAACCTAATCCTTTATAACCAATGGCTCTGATACAAACTTCTGTCACACCCCGACTAGCACAATGCGGAAGCGTAAAACGGGAATGTAACAGACACCACTGGTATCAACACATTGTTTATAAAGAAACATTACAAACTAATTTACAATATATTACATTTCTTTGTTCTATCATTGTTTTCCAGTCTAGGTGGTACAAACAAAACTAATTCGTTAACTAAACGTTCTTACTACTAACACCCTTGCTTCTATTCACATAGCATCGACCACACACTTCAGGCAAGTAACAGATCACCAAATTACTCCGATTTAGGTACACCTGAAAAGCAGTTTAAAACGGGTCAACTACTAGAGTTGGTGATTTTCACGAGTTCCAAGAAAACAGTTATGAGTATTCACAAGTTAACACTTGTAATCATGAAATAAGTATGTATGTATGTAAATGATGTCTATGATGTAATTATGCTAAGCTACAGTGAAGCCCGGACTGTTCGTGCTGCGTGTCTCCATTTCCCACGCTCAATCAACCACTGTGGCCCCTTTCCGCCCACAACATGCCCCGGTAGCTATGTCTAACACTACATAGCTGGTTCGTAAAAATAATATATGGACATGTACAAACGGGATAATGTCTCAGCAACCGTGCTGGCCCCGCCTGGGTTTGTCAAACCAATAGTACTATTCCCCTTTTTTCAGGGAAATCTGGGTGAAACTTTTCCCCTTTTTTCAGTTGAGGCTGGATGGCTCCACCAGGTTGTGAGTGCTAACAACTTCCATGATTTCGGCTGGAATTGGCTTTGGATTTGAGGGTTGGCCGAGGGATTTGGGGTTTTTGATCTGAGCCATTGTGAGAATTGTGGGTAGTACTTGGTGATGCCTAACCATGTTGGACCCTTGGTATTTATAGGATTTTGGTCTTGACAGAAAATCCGCAAGGATATTATTCTTTCCTTTGATATGTTTAACAGTGAAGGAATACTGCGAAAACCAATTTGCCCATCTCAGTAACTGTGCCTCAGGGAGAGGCTTTTTCTTGAACTGTAGCATTTCGGGAAATGATGACATATCCATTTCAATGAAAAAGTTGTGGCCGATTAGATGGAACTGGAATTTTTTTATTCCTCTTTTGTCCACCAAGATTTCTTTGTAAGTGGAGTGATAGTGTTTTTCTGACACACTAAACGTGCCGCTTTTATATCCACATATCGATCTGGCTCCTTTATCATCTTCTGAAATTAGGATAGCCGCCCAGTATTCATCACTAGTATCTATCTGAAGGATTCTCTTGTCCGTTGGCGTGGGAATCTTTAAAGGTGGCATCACATCTGCCTGCTTCTTTATCTCTTTTACAGCCTGTGTTTGCTTTTCAGTCCATAGTGGGGGATTCTTTTTTAACATGGGGAACAGGTGTACTGTTTGACTTGACAGCCTTGGCAGAGATTTGGCCATATAATTAACTAGGCCAAGAAACTGTTGAATTTCTTTTTGTGACGTCATCTTGTTAGGAAACGCCTGAGTTCTTGGGCCACGTGGGGTTGGTGTTTGAACTTTCCATTGGCAATTTTCATTCCAAGGAAATCGATTTCTGTAACACCAATTTCCATCTTCTTTTCTGACAGCATTATCCCATATTGTTGAACAATTGAGTGGAATTTTTTGAGCAGCTCTATATGGGACTCTTCATCTTTGGAGAACAATAATATATCATCAATGTATATCAGCGTATTGCTCAAGATAAGTTCAAATATCGTCACCATTGCTTTTTGAAAAGAGGACGGTGCAATTTTTAATCCGAAAGGCATCACATTCCATTGGTAGTGGTGATCTAGGATGCAGAATGTTGTTTTTGATCTATCCTCTGGTTTGATTCCCAGTTGCCAGAAACCAGCTTTGAGATCAAATTTTGACAAAACTTTTGCGTCAATTAAAGACTGAAACATTGATTTTTTCTGAGGCAGTGGGAACTTGTCATCTACTAAAAAGTGATTTAAAGGCTGATAATTGATGACTAGCCTTAATTTTCCGCGAACTTGTTCACTTCTTTTATTTACGTAAAAGGCCTCACAAGCCCATTGAGATTTTGTAGGTTCTATTAAACATTGTTTGGCCAGTTCTAAGCATTCTTCGGTTGCAAGCTTGTAATGGTCTGGATTCATTCCTGGGTGGCTTGCTTTTGTTGGGTTTATGTCTTCATTTTGTTTAAATGGTAAGGACACAAAAAATGAAGGATTAAGCCACAAGGGTGAGTTGTGTTTGGTCAAAAACTCAGTATGGTTTAAAGCACAAGAGGTTTTGATGATTTGGTTTTTAAGGTCTTCTATGAGATGGGGTGAGGGTGTGCTCATGTGGAGATGATGGATTGTAGTATATGGATTGACAAATGTTTTCCACTTGAGTCCATTGTATCCGAAAAATCTCATTTCTGGTAATTGGAATATAATATCCCATCCAAGCAGAAGATCTTTTCCATGGAGGCTCGACCCTAAAAATCTGTGTCTGATTACACATGTGGGAAAGAGTCGGATGTATACTGGTTTACTTATTTTTTCAATGGAAAAGGCTTGGCCGGTGGCTAATAGAAAAAATTGTTTGTGAGGGCGCCAATAACTTGGAGGTAGAATGCTTGGATTTAGTACCGATCTGTGTGAGCCAGAGTCTATCAACGCAATCACCAGGATAGGTTTTGAATAGTGATGTAGCAGCAAAATAAATTTTACTAGATGATCCGGAATTAGAGAATCTGGGGACGAATCTCTAGTTTTTGCCATAAACATCGGACGAATGTCACTGCATTGGCTGTCTGTGTCCGAATAATCTGATTCTGTTTCATCATCTGAATCAGAATAACCTATCGAACATATTGCTTTGTCTCCTGGTTCATCGTCAAGTGAGTACAATGACTCCAAGTCCGAGATATCGACTCTTTCTACCTGGTTTATTGTCTGGAGTAAGGCTTGAGTTTTCTTCTCATTTTTGCAATCCCTTGCAAAATGGCCTTTCTGGTTGCAAATGTAGCACCTGTCTGTGCTTTTCCCTCTAAATGATTTCTTCCTTAGGAACTCCACTTCTTATTCGAAAATCTTCTTCTTGAAGAATAATGCTTGTTATGTTTTTTCGGGAAGTAGGATTTTCTCGAACAGCTGCAGGACGACTCATCTTCTAAGATGTTGTACGCCACGTTCATAGACAAGGCAAGCCTAATCGTTGACTTCGCCTTCTTGTCAATAGCTTTCCACTCATCTGTAATCTTCTCAGGTGGTTCCTCCAAAGCCACATCCAAATCCTTCTGTATCAGCAAATCCGTAATTTGCATCTTCCACCATCCAAAGTTTTGTCCATCAAACTTCTCGATTTTTGTTTTACCCTCATCAGCCATAATACCGGAGATCAAAGAGTGAGAGCCAACACTGGCTCTGATACCACTTGTTAGGTATTACGTGTACGCGGCTGACCCGAAAGGAGTCGGATAGGGCGACAGAAATCAATACAATACAACGGCTCGGGCCTTAAGAACTTAACGGTATTTCTAATTGATTTCCTAAAACGAATATAACGTAAACGCAGCGGATAAACGAGAAGTAAAACTAGACTTAAATTAGATAACCCAAACAACCAAACTAAGCCGAATTATAAATCAAAACCTGAAAGCAATTACTTTTGATCCAAGCTGAACACGATTGCTTCCTTCTGATCGATGTTTCACAGTTTAGTTGTAGGCTGTATTAACCAATTAATGGGGTTGACTTTTGCAATACAATATTGCAAAAACATTCAACAAAAAACGGTGGCAGTGGAATTCTTTTGCAAGCACAAATCCCAACTTACAATCTTGTAATATATAATAATTCTATGGCGGCAGTGGGTTACGAACATACAACTTCAAACAAACAATAATAATAATAATAATCGTAAAGCAGTAAAGAGAGGAACACGGGATTTACGTGGTTCGGTCACGGTGTGTAACCTACGTCCACGGGCAACAAACATGGTCTCTTCTTTTATTGAGGTGTTCACAAAAAAATACATGATACACTATGGTTAATATAGGGAGGCATCTAGGGTTACAAGAAAATAAATAAACGGACCACAAAAGTTGAGTGGGTGGCCAGCCCATTCAACCCTTCAAGTCTTTTACTGCCCAACCCAAGACGGGCCGGGGCTACACCCGTATAGAACCCAACAATGGGCTACCAGAAGTGGCAAACTACTGGAAACAAGTGATTAAAGTCAACGACTACCAGAAGAACCGTTTTATCAACCGGATCATTTCATCAATGTTCAATACGGTTTCAGGCAAAAAGATTGCGGTCTTGGGATTCGCATTCAAGAAAGACACGGGTGACACGAGGGAGACACCTGCCATCGATATTTGCAAAGGCTTGTTAGGAGACAAGGCTACTTTGAGCATATACGATCCACAAGTGACCGAAGAACAAATCCAACGGGACCTCTCCATGAACAAGTTTGACTGGGACCACCCGGTGCATTTGCAACCCATGAGCCCGGGTGCGGTGAAGCAAGTGAGTGTGGTTTGGGACGCGTATGAGGCGGCTAAGGGTGCACACGGGTTATGTATTTTGACCGAGTGGGACGAGTTCAAGAACCTAGATTACAAGAAGATTTATGACAACATGCCGAAACCGGCTTTCGTTTTTGATGGAAGAAATGTTGTGGATCCACAGAAGTTGAGGGAGATCGGTTTCATTGTGTACTCAATTGGGAAGCCATTGGACTCATGGTTGAAGGATATGCCTGCTGTGGCATAAAGATTTTGAGCGAGTTTTGAGTTTCGTACGAGAATTTGATACGTTAAGAATTATATTATTCTTAAACAAGCATATGTTCTTTTGTTGTTGTGATTTACCATTTTGTCACATGTACTTCATATTACTCTAATAAAATATACAAATTCTTGAGGAGAGTTGGAAATAACGAACATTGTGTACGCAATTCGTTTCGTCCTAGCTTTCCTTAAAGTACATTTTTTATGAATTAAATTGTTGTATCATTTTAGAAATTCGAAGATAAAAATTAATATTATTTTCTTATAAAATCATGAACTACCATAACTTATGCTACAAAGCTAAATATATAAACTTGATCTATGTATCACTTAATATAAGAAAAATAAAATAACTTTTTCAGGGATACGTGATTCTGAAGGACAAATATTCTAAATCTGATTTGCGTATTACATGTTTGGTACTTCATTATAATACTTTGTACAAATCCTTCAAGTATTTATGTGACATATATTAAATCACACAAATACCCTTGTTTAAACGGTTGGCTAATTAGTTCTACATAAAAGTGCAAATGTATATAAAGTCAGTAGATATAATACTAATTGTGGCATATGTACATTTGTATGTTAAAACCTCTAAATACATATATGCTGACTTACAACTTAGAGCATCCCACTTGAGATATATGACATTGATCAGTATATATATATTGTTTTGACATACAGTAACTTCTAACTTGAGAATAACTTAAGATAGTCGATACAAGATAATCTTTTACACGTACACTTAATGACATATTCAGCAATCAACATATGAGTATAGCGCTAGTACATAAGGAATTTAAATAATATGAATATATCTACGAATCAAAACAAGGAATTTTGTGCCAAATAATCTCCCTTTATTTGTTGATAGAATAGCAAGTACGTGGTGTGGATCCCTTGGAAAATTACATTACAAACTAGTTGAGAAGTAATAATAACGGTAATATGTTCTCCACGCTTTGTTTTCTTCTTTTCTGGAATAGTTTTGCTATCCACCTCTACCACTTGTGATGTGTGTAGCCTTTGTGATTCTCGTTATATATGTTATTGGAAAGATTGAGTAGTATTTTCATGTGTAAGTCTTGCCAAGATATCTGATCAAGTGATCTCCCTCAAATTGAATATGAACAAATTAATTTGTTTACACAGAAGGAAGGATGTATGTCCATTCAAAAAAGGAGGCATGCAAATTTCATTGAGCTTGTTTTCAGTGAGATATCTTATTTAACTTCTGTTTATGCGAAGGTACTGTGTAAGTAGCATCTGAGCTACATACAACACAGATGAGAGAGCGTGCACTTAATGTTTATAAATAATATTTGCAAAGGAGTGTCTTCAATGACTACAAGTTTTACATAAAATGATGTGTGCGTATGTATCCCACAAGAAAAACAACCTCCTCGATCTATTTGTATCTTTTCTACCTTATGAAACTTGTGTAACTTCAAGCTCATTGCAATCTACGTACAGATCTATCGCCCCTACCTATTAAAAGTGAAATTCTGAAATTCTAATTTCACCAAGCTTAATAGAGTTAGTTCTGACATCTTGTAATGAAAATTTCATTTCAATAAGTTCGTTAAAATAGTTGATTTCTGAAGCTCTTTCTCTTTCTTCCATTACACGTTGATCAAGATTAGTAGTACTAATTTCATAGCAAGACTTGTTTCATTTATTCGGAATAATACACCTGATTTGAGGAACTAGACCCTTCCCACACTAATCCAAAATTGTTTATCATTAGCTTCGCCATACTTGTTTCCATAGCCTTTATAAATTCTACACACGATCGGTTGATTCCATTTGGTAGATGTAGGGTACCGAGTAACCCACACAGCACAAGGGAAAACCCTCCGCATGCGCGAAGGACCTCCCGCAGAGGAAGACATACTCCCCTCAGAGGGGATACTATCAAAGCAGGGATAACCATCCGCACGCAGAATACCTTCCGCTTGTAGAGATATGTATCCTCCGCGGAAGAAACACTTAATACTTAGCAACTCAAAGCAAAGAGTTCAGTGGAAGACATGTCGTGATAAAAGGCAGGATAGCACGTGACAGAGAAGGGAAAGACTAATCATAGGTCGAGATCCATATAATGCCCACGACTGCACAATAGACCAATCATAGAAGGCCAACGTTGTACCTGCCCACGACAAAGATCTCCATACGCCAGCTGTCGGACCAATCAGGTACCGTTATCATGCCCATCCATAAGCATAGAAGGTTCTATTGAGTAAGACAGCTGGCCCAACCCTTCCCCTCCCCTTTGGTTATAAATAAAAGAAGAGAACCGATGGTAAAGGGTATCGACAACCCTATTTTCTCTAAGAATTCACTCACCACTTTCCATATTGATTCTCACGCTAGAGGGTGGTTACGAGATTACCCCCATATTCCTTTTCTTGTAACGAGCTTACAGTGTTCGGTTTTGCAGGTCAAGGCTGCCGGAACTCCTAACAGTTTTAGTTTTTTTCCATCGGAGAATATTAAGCTGAGCCTACCAAGGGTTAGATTGATATTAAGCTCTCATCGGTCAAGATATTATGTTAAGCCTACCAAGGGTTAATTTAGTGTTTCTTCATTGACGCCATCCGTACTAGCTAGAACTGTTTAAGCCTTAATCAAGTGGTTATGAGCTTCGCCCGACCGCCCACAGCCACACCGCCGTCGTCCAACTGTGCAGGACACAACACAGATGGATCCCAGGGAGGAAATGATAGGCGAAATGAGTTGTTCATCCGAAACAACGAAGACTACATTAAAGTCGAACAACTACAACAACACATGTCATTCCACTTCGTGGAAGCAAGGTATGCACGTCAAAAAGATCCTAAAGAAATCGCGGACCTTGATGAATACCCGATAATGTGGTTGAAAAGGGAACAAGAAAGTATTAGTGCGGAATACGAGAAAAGGTTGAAAGTACAAATGAGAAGCCAAGAGAATCGGGTAACGCCGCGGACGTTTGTTCACCAGCGTAACGATAGGATGACTCATCTGAAGAAGACCCTCAACCCCGACGCCGCGAAAGCGAAAGACTCGGAAACCACAGAGACCAGTCAAAAAGCTAAGGTAGAAGTCTTGCCAGAAGTCGAGAACAGTCCCCGAGCCAAAGCCGAGTATCTAAAATAAATGACAACCCCGCCAAAGATCGATATTCCCAAGAAAAGATTGTGGGTGATCAAAACAGAAGAGGCGGACATAGCCCTGACCTAATGAGTCAATGGCAAGGAAAGAAACACTTGAGCTACTACCCTGACATGGACGCAGACTTCTCTAAACCGTATCGGTGAAAAACCTTCGCAGAAAAGTCAAAGTTCATTCAACGAATCGCGGAAGCCCCGCTGCCCTCAAATTCGTAGTTACCCTCTTCAGTTTGGAAATACGACGGGATGTCAGACCCGAGTGACCACTTGCAAAGCTTTATAGCAGCAGAAGGTGTCGTAGGCTGGACACTCCCGATGTGGTGCCACATGCTCGCTCTAACACTCCACGACGCAGCCAGAAAATGGTTCGAAAGACTTCCTGAAGACCAAATTATAGGGTTTGAAGACTTGATCATGAAACTTTCCCAACACTTAAGTCAGCAGCGGAGACACAAACGTGACATGGCAGATGATGTGCTAAAAGTAGTCTATTAATTACTAACTAAATTACGCTAATCTAGACACTAAGTTACAAATTCTAGACTCTTAAACTTAACTAAACTACTAACCGGCAAGTGAACTGATCGACTTTAGTACAGATAAGTAAGACCGGATATCGAACCCACGAACCTCTTTAAATTACATTTACTAGCTAATTAGACTCAACCACAGAAACGACTTATTTATTTATTATTTGTTTAAGGGGGTTTTACTAATAAACTAATTTTAAACTAATTTAGAAAACTAAAGACGACTAAACTTAGGACTTTGACTTAATTCAGATGATGATGAGATAACTACCTAGGCTAGAATCCCCTAAATTTCAGTTGTTAATTAATCGGGAAAATATTTAGTTATGGACTGGGATCGTATAATAGACACCTAAGAGAAAACCCGAACAGGACCCCTGACCCTTCTCAGGAGACACCTATGGGTTTCTATTAAGTTTTAACGCACACCAGTATTAAAAATCAAGTTTCCTTACGGTCACCTAATTATTCATGACTTAGTTCCTTTATACGAAATCCTACCTTACAGCGCGGAAATCAAAGGCAGTTTAATATATTTAATTGATTCAATAGACAATAATTAAATAATCAAACCTAGACGGACTCCTTACGAAGAACTAAATCTAGCAAGATCAAATAATAAAGATCTAATAATAACCTAGCACTTTACAGATTTAGGTCAGCAGTACACTTAGGTTTAATTAATTAATAATTATTATTCCTATGATCTAATCGCGAATCAATCATAAAATAGTCAAAAACACAAAGTAGATGACCTAATAGCAACCTATCATAATGACAAACAATAATCAAGGCAACTATGGAATAATAACAATTAATCAAACAATCCTAAATATCCATACGCATCAATTTAATATAATTAAACCTTTTACTAAATCATAAACCATAACGATAAATAAAACCCAAATCAAAACACAACGTCAAAGTAGGTTCATCATAAGCCTAGGCAGTCTATAATGTTTAGCCTAATATCATAAAATAAAACAAAATAATAATATAGGAATTCATGATGAAAAATAAAAGAAACGAAAGATTAAAGGCGATAAAACCCGTGGTCTTCGTTCTTGATCAATATGCTCGCCACCGTATGATTCCAAGCCTTCAAAACCTCCAAAAGATCTCCTCTTGAGCTCTCCAAATCGTATGGCTCTTCAGGTTATGATTAGGGTTAAGTTTATGGGTGTTTATATAGACTTTCAAGGCCCATAAACTTAAAATTAGTAGAAGATTCTGGAAATCTGAGCCCATAAATTTAATACTTGTAGAAGATTCTAGAAATCTTAGCCTATAGACTTAATATTTGTAGAAGAGTCTAGAAAGCTGAGCCTAAAGTGCCGCGCGACGGGCCTTCTCCCATTTTGCTTGTTTTCGCCCTCTTTTTGACATGATTGAAACCCGGAACCTAAAATATTCAAATAAATTAGTAATATACAAATTCTAATAAAAACCGAACGAAAACTAATAAAATATTATATTAAATATACAAGGGATTTATATATATTTAGCCTTATATCAGCGCATATACTTACAGTATTCTGCAGAGAACACAAGTCTATCAAAGATTTCATAGCGCGATACAATAAGGAAGGCCTCATGATAGGAGGAGTAAGCGAAGACATGATGCGAGCTGGTTTCCGCCAAGGGGTGTGGAGCGACGATCTCATCCGTTGCTTGTCAAGCCGAGATGGCATACCTTAGGGATGCCATGATGACAGTAGCTAAAGTCTATGGGACCACTAAGAAATCCTTGGGCAAACGCGAATATTCGCGAAATGAAATAAAAAATGAGCCCAAAGGAAACAAAAAAGACAAGGGGTCGATATGGTTCAGAATTCAACCACCAGCGAAAGTCTCAGTACCTACCGCGGTCAAGCCACTAGTTGGAGAAAAACAAAAAGCGCACGAATTTTCAAATGGAAAACCAAAGGCTTGTTATTCAACAGTATAACATGACTTATATGCGCGTGTCAACCAATGGATATATTTCCATTTTTTTAATAAAAAAGGTTCGCAAAAAACTATACATATAATAGAATTGAACTATGACAATGGGTTGCCCGGGATTCGAACCCGGAACTAGTCGGATGGAGTAGATAATTTCTTTGTTAAATCAGTAAAAATCCCTCCCCTAGCCGTGCTTGCATTTTTCATTGCACACGGCTTTCCCTCTGTATACATCTAAAACTCAGTTCTTTCATTAGACAAGAAAAGATGACTGTAACCACGGGTATAAACAAAAAGAGTGGACTTCGTTATTGAAAACCCTGTCACAAATTGGCAACAGAGAATGCGGACTTCCGAACACCAAAGCCAATCTTTAAAAGGAAAAACTTGGATAAGTCTAAATATTGCAAGTTCCATGAAGACATTGGTCATACCACCGATGACTGAATGAACTTGAACAACGAAATTAAAAAGGCGGTCAAATCTGGGAAGCTTGGCCATTTCGTCCAAGAAGTCATAAAACATGCAAGAAATCAAGGATCAAACAGGGACGAAGGCCCAAAACAGATAAAAAACCTGAATACTCATATGATCCAAGGTGGAAGACGCGAAAGTGCCAAAAGGTCAACGCCAAGCAGTGAGATTTGTAAAGAAGAACCAGTTATTTTCCCTTGGATCAAAGGTGGACCTTACCTGAAACAACCCCTGATAATTACCACAATAATAGGTCACTATCAGAGCAAATATGTCTTCATAGACCAAGGGAGCACTTCAGACCACCAGCCAGACACCGAAGACAAGGCAAGGCTAGAGGCCATCAACGCACCAATATCTGGTGCTAGGCATCAATTTTTCAGTATTCTAAACAGGCGATGTATTCAGGATAACTTCAGGACACAGTATGAGTCAGTATCCTCCAAAGCAACATGTATCCTTAACATATTGTTGCACTAATGATTCAACCTCTTTTATTTGATGTTTACCAGGTCATACAACGTTCACACGTCTTCCTGAAGACTCGGACCACTCTCAACAGTCGTATAAAAAACATGCTTCATGGGAGTAACGGCTATAGTGGACTTAGTATAGCTTTTCCTGATTTGTAGGGAATTTAGTTAGTCTTTATTTTGCATAAATAGAGCACTTATCTGGATTAAATCACACACAACACAATCGCAATACTCTGTAACACGATCCAGAAAGAAAGCTCCAACACTTGTAACCTTTTTTTATTATTAATAAACTGGCGGTGATAGTTTTCACCGCCTGGGTTTTTTTTTCCTGTTATCCTCGGGATAACGGGTTTTTTCCTCGCAACAAATCCTTGTGTCATTGCATTTCTACGTTCACTTCATTCAAGCACTTAACCTCACTTACTAATTTGGTTACGAAATTGCACTTGTTGATTTTTACCTAAAACAATTTGGCGCCCACCGTGGGGCAATTGGTGCTTCAATATTTCAAAACCGTTTATGTTGTCCTCGATCGCTTTCATCCCTTCTTCATGTCTTCTCAACCAAAAACCAGTTCCGTCTTTGCTCCAGTAACCAGCACTGCTCCAAACGTCAACCTTGGTCCTCCGCCAATTTCAAAGAAAAACACTCGGCCTAGAGGAGATCTTCTAATATACTCGGGAACCTCTATACGGGTAGATCCGGTTATTTCTAACAATGATATTCTTTCTTTGATGAAACAGGTAAAAACTTACATGGAGCAGCAAGAAAAGACCAACCTGAAGTTATTCAAAGAGATTCAAGGGATCAAAAAGAAGGCATGGCAAGAGGCTACTCCAATCATGCCTAGAGCCCTTGATTTCGATTCTCCATGATCATCTATCCTCCAGAATCGCGGATCCTCGGGGAAGCAGCCAGCGAGGGTTCCATCTCAACAACAGTCAGGATACGGGGGCAATTATCCTCCGGTATCCTTGGAGCCATCCAGACCCATGAGGTCAGATTCCATCAACATGCTGCCTCATTTAACCAAGTCAGCTGGCTTATTCTCGTCGGGACCTCCCATAGTATCCTCGGAAGTACATGTAGGGGATGATATACCTATGCAAACACCACCTTATCCTGAAGCTACTTTCAATGGAGCTACAAGTCTTCAAAGCTTAGGATACCAGATGCCTAGCCATGATCTTGGTAATAGTTTATTTAATGCAAATTTATACACTAACCGTGGATCTGTGTAGGATACGGGGATGTCCCCCGAAGTAGCAAGGGAATTGCAAAAGATAAAGGATATGATCTTCGGTATCCCTGGGATAATAAGCCCAATAGTGGAGGTTCCCTCAGGGAGTCACAAGTTATCCAAATTCACATGGCCCATATGCGACATGGAGATTCCTAAAAGATTCCAAATTCCTAGCATGAAATTGTATGACGGAACTACGGATCCTGAGGAACACGTAGCCGAATATAGGGAAAGGATGGAAATCAATCCTATTCCCATTTAACATCAAATAAGCTTTCTTATGCAAAGGATTCGGTTCAACACTGACAGGACAAACTCTCAGGTGGTTATTGAGTATTCCTTCCAATACTGATACCTCATTTGCTCATTTGATTAACTTGTTTAATAATCAGTTTTCTTGTAGTAGATCATTTGAGAAAATGGCAGGTGATTTATACAGAGTGGTTTAGAATAATAATGAATCCTTAAGGGATTACATAACTAGATTTAGCAGGGAAGCTATGGACATCCCAACCTCGATATGGCAGCTGCTGTTGAAGCTCTCAAGATGGGACTAAAGAAGGATTCTCCGTTCTATGACGATCTTGTCATAAAACCATGTAGGAATCTCAATGAAGTCAGAAACAGGGCTTTAAGATACATACGGCTAGAGGATGAAAAGAAGGCTCATGGAAGCTTGATTATCCCAAAATACGAGTCCACCAACAAAAAATCAGATTCCCCACAAAATTCTCCAAACCTAAGCCTTATTCCAAACAAGATAGTTGTCACACCCCCGGCCAAAGGCGGAAAGCCAAGGGCGTGGACGAAGTCGCAGATTGAATAAGCCATAACACAGGTTAAGAGTCTAAATGAAATGCATACATAAATATTCAAGTTACATTGTTCAAAAGATACAAATAACACCACAATTGTCCAACAGATACTAAATCTAGTACTACGCCTTCGGTCTTCTCCTAAGGCCATCTAGAAATCCCTGTTCTTCATCTATCAGCATTACCTGAAAATATGCAGGAAAACGTCAACTACAAAAATAGTTGAGTGAGAACATAAGTTTGTGGTAAAAAGAAAAAGGGATTTCATACACAAGCATGCTAGACCAAGTTGTAGGGGTTTATATATAGGGTGTACCAGCGGCTAACCCACCACTCCTACAACTTGTTCTACCATGTTTGAGTATGATCCCGGTTTTTAGGAAAAATAGTTAGAAAAAGAACAAGCGCACCAAAATAGGTTGTAGGGGTTTATATATAAGGTGTACCAGCGGCTAACCCACCACTCCTACAGCATATTTTGTTGTGCTTTTTGGTTTATAAATCCAAAGTGAGAAGACAGATCATAAGTAAAAGCGTAGTGCGGGTACATGGATCATTACAGTTCATAATAGTGCGCGAAAAGCGTGCACGTGGGTCATTGAGTGGAGAGGAGAGTCCAGAGTTACGATGTGTGTGAGGTAACGCAATAGTTCATAATACTCGAGATAATTGCACATAACAGATAGACCAAAAGAGCAAGTAATAACACATAATACACATAAGAGGCCACGCGAGGAATACGAGACTTACATGGATTCACACAGAATCCAAGGCCGTCGAGTCAGTGTTGGTTAGATGAGCCTTACATGGGTCCCGCAGGATACCCAAAGCAGTCGAGATAGTGGCCGTGGTTCATAGAGCGACAGTGTAGGGAGCATATAGTTCATAGTACAATAACGTGTAGAGCAAACGTGTATAGTGCAACAGTTCATAAAGTAACAGTTCATAGGGCAGCAGTTCATAGTGAAGTTACAATTTATAGAGTAAGTAAAATAATTGTGATAGTGCTTACATTACATTTAGTTATAAGTGAAAGCGTGTAAAAGCAGAGAATACAGTGTGTAAAGGTTTTGAAGTAAAGTGTTTTTGCATATTTCCACCCCGTGGTTTGATAAAGCAATACAGTTAAAAAGGGGTTATGAACTCACCTTGATCTCGGGTTAGGATGGTGCTACAATAGATCTCCTTAGCCTAGAATTTGACATATATATAAGGTTAACAACGCGTTATAAGTCTAAGAAAACGAGCTTACGCGACCTCGAGCAAAAACTAGGTTTTAAAGACGAAAACAGCTTGGTTCTGGCTTGATTCGGTCGAATAGGCACACATTCGGTCGAATCTGAGGCACACTCGATCGAACTAGACACACACTCGGTCGAACCAGCTGGGAAAACTCGTTCGGTCGAACATGGCACTTGTTCGGTCGAATAGACACTCGTTCGGTCGAATACGAAGCTCATTCGGTCGAATGAGGTGGAGACCATTCGGTTGCTTCCCAATTCGGTCGAATGGACTGGTTCGGTCGACTGGTTCGACCGAATGAGTCCTGAGTCGACGCCTTCAAGCCGGGCGACGGAGAAACCTATGGGATTTCGCGATTTTCATGATTTTTCACCCAAAATCGAAGTTTTTGACATGGAAATGCTCGGGATTGAAAGAACTAATGATTCCTAGTGTTTTTATACACCAAGACCTGCTTTTTGACACCAAAACAAGACGGTTTTTGACCCGAAAACTCTAGAAACGAAAATGGGTGTTTTTGCTCGATTTGAGGCCGAAAATGGTTATGAAAACGGATGATTTTCGAGAGGGACTTACCAAAAACGAATTGCTACAAGATTCCGGGCTCGGATTTGCGTTTTGAACACTTTCTCTCTCTAGCTTCTCTCTCTAGAATGAGAGCGTTTGGGTGTGGGAGTGGGAGAGAAGAAGAGAAAATGGGGGAGTTGTCTTGAACTTACGTTTATATACTCGGTTTCTTGGGTTCGGGTTTTGGCTCGGGTTGGTTTTTTTTTTTTTTCCTACGGGTCAAGACGGGTCGAGTTCATAAAATTTATAAAACGAAACATTTTTCTAAAAAAAAACTTTTATAAAATAACTTTAAATAAAATATCTGGAATCTTTTAAAATAATAAAAAAAAATATCATTTATTTACGAAAAATAGATTTTGGTCAGCGGGTTAAATTTCGGGATGTTACAATAGTCCTAGAATAAATGCTGTGAAAGAAGACGCGGATGATGAAGAGTATCCTAAACTTTCTGAATATTGTTTAAACATTAATATAAGTGGTGTGATATGTGCCATGCAGGATTTAGGTGAAAGGCTAGATGGCCCAAGAAAAATGATATGTGTTCAAGTGAAGACAACTACGGTTGGTGGTGGTGGCCGACGGTCAAGATAGTTGGTGTTTGAAGAAATCAAAGAGCCAGATTCGAGATGTGGATAACGAAAGCAACCAAGAAATTGAAAGCTCGTTTGTCAATGTCAGTTTTCCCAAGTAAGCCCAGTAACTGATTCAAGATGCCCATAATGAAAGCACCCAATAAATTGAAAGTTCGTTTCGCAATGTCAATTTTCCCAAATAAGCCATGCAACCGAACGCCCATTGACGAATTTCGAATAAGAATATATTATTGATAAATAAATAATATTAATAATAATAATCATAAATAACAATAATAATAACAAAAGAAAAGAAAAGAAAGAAAGAAAAAAGAAAAAAAATATATAATAAGACAAACTGGTGTGTTTTTCTAAAAAAACCCACCAACATAACCAGCACCCATTTTGTTGGGACTTATATTTTAGACCGACGCATCGAATTATTATAATTATGGGTGAAAAATAATTAATATTTTTGGTCTCAACCAAGGGTGGATGGATTGAAGACCAAGATATGCTACACTAGTATAAATAGATGTATTTTCTAATTTGTCTAGTTATGAGTGTATTGTGTATTGGGTGAGATCTAGGGTTTTATCCCTATGAGAGAGCCGCCGCCTCCGGGATGAGCTCTCCTGGAGGTGGCTGATCTTTATTGTATGTATGTGTGTATGTATGAGTGATTTGTATGACAACCTTTTGATGAATGAAATCATACTGCCACTTCTTTATTTGTGTTTCGATTACATATATTTGTTCATCCAGTCTATTGTTCATTGTAATCGATTCAGGCTCTCTCCCAAACACTACTCATCCGTCCAAAGCACCTTTCAATAGTGAATACGATTCGATCCTAGCTCAGATCCGAGCTCCATCGTTAATAACGACCATTATTCACGCTTCCGCACCGGGGCACGGGTCTTGTCACGTTTGATATGATATAGTATAATATAATATAATAATAACATAATGTATTATGTTATTATTATTTTATATTTTATCATTATACAATACACTTTAAGAGCGTACCTCCGAACATGTCGTGTCGGCGCCTGGCACCTTTATCTGAATCTCTGGCGTAGCCGACGCACGCAGCCTGAAACAACACCAGGTACCTAATAATAATAATATTTTAATACTAATAATAATATAAAAATTAATATTTTAATAATATTTATATATTAAAATAATAATAACATAATTATATATTTAGAATAATATTATTTTAATAATAATAATATTTTAATAACAAAAAAATAATAATCATAACATTCATAATAATAATAATAATAATAATATTAATATAATAATACAATAATAATATTTTAATAACAATAACATTTTAATAATAATACCGGTGATATTGTAATAAAAAATTTAGTAATAACGATAATAGTACGGGAAACCTGGTTCAAATTTGGGAGGCTGGCGAGCTAGGGTTACCGTAAAACTGTTTAGGCTGACTATAATAACTGATTTAATTCTAACAAAACGTAATGTAGTGGCGTGTTGAGTGAACAATATTATGCTCATATAGGTGGTGTCTATATAGTAGTTTTTCAAAAGTCCCTATAAAGTATAAACCAATCACCAAATCTCTATCCTAACATGTACAACTACCGACTTCATACTAAATAAATATAAAATGAAACCTGGTTCAAGTCGAGTAACCACAACGTGCCAGGCTGATCGTTAGCGGCATAACCCGGCTCCTCCTCGTTCGACTTTGGAAATAAATTGTTGAACCAACACATTTTGGATATATATACCAAAAATTGTGTTGTTGGTTGAATGAAGATGGTGAGGGGTATAAAAGAAAAAGAGAGATAGAAAGAGAGAGAGAGAGAAATGATGGAGAGGCAGGGGAGCCGGGGGGCTCCAATAATATAAAAAACCCAATACGCCGCGTATAGGGCTATACGCAGCGTATTAAGGTATGATCTGACAACCTAGCTCAGCTTTTGCCAGCTAGGACATCAAATCGTACCCTAATACGCCGTGTATAGCCCTATACGTGACATGCTAGGGCGTGTGGTGGGTGTCCCTAATAGGACCCTAAAAAAACATAATAAAAAATAATAAGACAAAAGTTGGTAGGGTTTTCTAAAAAACCAGTCAATGCGCTGCGTATGGCCCTATAAGCGACGCATTGGTCGGTTTTTTTAGAAAAAAGGGTGGTTCCCCTAGAATTATTGTTTCTATTTATGCTAACTTTGAATAGTTAGTTGACATTTACAGTTAGAACCCTACAACTTCTATTTATTACAATTAGACTCCTGATAAAATCTGATAACATTTTCCGAACACCCAGTTGAAGATGTGATAGACTTGCCGCCATCAGGACCGTATTTGGGCCTGTACAGGCTAGGCAACTGCACAGGGCCCATTTCCTGAAGGGGCCCAAATATTTTTTTAAGTTAGACTAATGCACAGCCCCAAACTTGGAATGGCCCAAATAAAGAAAAAGTTGCAGCGATTTTACACGATAGAGAGCCAGTGAGGGTGTTCCCATAACCAACAACGAGAAGGCGACCAATCAACCATAACCTGTGATTTCAGATGATACGACAGTTTGATACGTTGTTGGCGCTTGGCAGTATTCGATTTCAGTAATCCAAACCGTGAACTCGATTACGACGACTGATAACCATCACACCAGGTTTGAATTTTTTAAATATTTGAGATAGAAACATTTATTTTAGCCCTTAAACTAGGTTTTCGTTATGTTTATTTGAAATTAAAGATGTGCTTTGTCTTATTCTGAATTCTCATAAGTTGAAACTGAAGCAACTTCAATTTCGTGAAGGGCAAATTGTTTATTGTTCTCATGTTTTGCAATTATGCATTGAAAAATTATTTGATTTCCATTTATAAATTCAATTAAATAGTAATATGCTTTGACTATTTGTAGTTTTAGCTAATAATTTTGTATGCTTTACAAAAATTATGCCTCCTACACACTTATCCGATAATCAAAAACGAAAAAAAAGTATAGGTTATAATGAGTTAATCGAGATGTTTGCTCACTAAAATGCTAGGAGAGCATCAAGATTCATCCGATCTTTAAAATACATACTTAAAATTTTTAGGTTCCATTTTTATAACTCATGCAAAGGCTACTAAAGCCATTGAGCTCTCAGGAACGGCCCTGGCTGCCATGGAAGCAGAAGAAAAAGGTGCAATTTCTACACTATCAACAACGGAGGACAAAACATTGATGTTTCTTGATTCACTCGACAATTACCTCGTCTTGATCGAAACGTTATCTTCCACCATTCGCCAGGTACAGAGATTCGATCGATCCCATGATTTTAGTTTATCATATGATCTACTAGATGGTTGTTGATGAAAGTGATCTGAAAACTGTTATATGTAGCAGATAGAATTAGGGTTTGAGATCCCATGGTTATTATTTGGTGGATTTGTTTCTTCACATTCACATAAAGCTCAATTGGACAAAACAGAATTCAGTTTTCTTGATTTCTCAGTTACTTCAAGTTAATATGAAATTGATTATCACTAAAGAGTAATTGGATTTCATATTTCGTTTGCCTTACCAAATTCCTAAAGAAAATTGAGTAACCTTTTAGTGCAACACTTGATTAGCATTCGGGGTTGTTTCCAGATATTATGTTCCTTAAACCAATTCAATGTTCGTTTGACAAATGTTATAGGGGATCTGGAAACTGTTATGTGTAGCAGACAGAATATCAAGATTAGGGTTTTATTACAAGCGTTTCGCATGTACAGGCGCCCGATTTTGCGTGTATCAGTGTCTAGTAATGCGCTTCGCTCGTACCAGCGCCCGTTTACGCGAGTACCGGCGTCGAGTCACTCGTTTCTCGCGTACCCGTGCCATGTTCGATTGCTGCATATTAATTAGTATTTTTGTTTTTCTTGGAGGTAATTAAGACAATGGTAACGCAACTTTGTGTTCCAACCTTGTGAATTTTATTTATAAATTTTAAATATTTTGAATTATAATAAGGCAACTAAAACATATATGAATCTTGGTGTTACTATTTAGTGATTATGTTTTCTGTTTTCAATTTGACTTAAATTGAACAATTATGAAACTTGGTTATTATTTAGTGAACGTTAAAGATAAAACAGATAAACGTTACCGCTCAGTTTTCTTGATTTTTCAGCTGCATAACTCTTATTTCAAGTTAACATGAAAATTCACATTTCGTTTGCTCTACTAAATTCACAATATTGGAACACCTAACGAAAATTGAGTAACTTTTGAGGAACAAAAAAACTTTAGTGCAACACTTGATTAGTATTTGGGGATATTTTCGCCCTTTGTTGTATATTTTAACCTATTTTTGTTTTGTAAAAAAATGTTTCTTTTTGGTGCCGGGGTTATGTTTGTATTTGTAGAAAGCGGACATAATCATATATTATTTTAATAATGTGATTTCAGGGATGGCTGGAGTTAGCTAGTGCTCGGCATTCAATGGGCGGTTCGCGTGTAAACACCACCTTGCTTAGCCTTAAACCCCATTCTGCTGCTACAACAGTGGAACTAGATTATTATGACAATTGTACGTACTTCCTTCACCCCGCCCCCCCCCCCCCCACAAAAATCGCGCTCGCCCCTGGTCGTTGTTGATGAGAGTTCCTTGAATATCTTTTGGTTTTGCTTTTATATGATTTGGACCAAATATAGAAAACAGTAACATGTGAGAAAATAAACTTGTTTATCTAAATGGGTTGGTGGGTAATAATGAAGTTGTAAACATGTTTAATCGGGTTGTAGAAAAATGGGTTAAATGGATCACAAAAGGGTTAGTGGGTTGACTTGGTCAACTAAACAGGGTGGTGGGTCGACCTATTTTACTAAAGGGGTTAAACAGGTCCGCCCAAACACAATCCGTTTTTTAAACTGGTTAGATGTGCCAACCCAAAACATAATTATTTTAAGGCTGAGTCGTGAAATTGCCAGCCCAGATTTTTTGCTTTAGTTGAAACAAGTCGGTATTGACCCTGGAACACTTTTGTTAAAATTTGCAAATTTTGACTAAATTATAAACTTGGAAAATAGGAGTACAAAAATTTATTAAAAGTAATAATATAAATTATAAAAATATTGATTTAGGATGTTTTATGCGTTAAAATTACAATTTAGCTGACTTCAGTCCATTGGACTAGTTGCCATTTTTTAGCATCTTTTCATCTTTAACTCATTTGGCCCGTTAAAATAAAACATAACTCAGATAGACAAAACTGATAAATGCTACCATACAGTTTTCTTGATTTTCAGCTGCATACATACTCTACAGAAACATCTACAAATCACATGCTTAGACGCTCACAACCATATCATTTTTATTTTATGTATTTTTTTTAGGAGATATCCATTGCTTCAACTATTTTTCCTAATATTATTTATAATAAGAAATAAATTTCTATATTTTTTTATAAATCCTTATCATTGTTGCTATAGTTCTTTCTGTCACAATTGCGTGGGGGCAGATCGAGTATTTCTGAAAATGTGGTCTAAAAATTTCATGCTTACAAATCATGGGTATTTATAATTATTTATTAATCTCGCAGCTAGCTCTACGCCAAAGTTCAGTTTATGTAAATGGACATCTACTGATGATAAAACTGTCTCGTTGAAGAACGAAAACATTGAGCAGTTAAATGAAAATCTGAGCAGTCAAGATTCTGGTAACCATTCTTTTTCTTTAGTATTTTTGCAGCTTATAATGATATTATTTTTCTTGTAAGGATTACAATACAAAAGAAACCTTACCTTGATTTTTTTTTCTGTTTATTATTATTAGAAAATGAAGAGGGTACACTGGAAAGCAGCAAAGGATCTGAAACTATGACATCACCCCATAAAACAGAGAAACATGTGAGTGAAAAATAAAGAAATATTAAACAAATGTACCCAGTAAAATCCTACTCATAGTAGGGTATGTCCTAAGGGGATAGACAGGTCGCACCCACTTAAACCCCCCCTTTTACGGGTGTAAACCAGTGGCGGGGCTAGGATATTTTTTCTATGGTGTCGGTATTTTAACAAAGCGAAGTTGAAATTTTTGGGTCGGGTCACCTATTAAATGACAATGTAATAATTAAAATACACTGTCATTGGAAAACACACAATAAAAATACGTTAGTTAAAATAGTGAAAAGATACATTTAATAATTGTTCGCTACGACTAGTCCACTCCAGACGCTGCTGGTGCGCCTGGCCGAGTGGTCGTACCTTGCGAAAATCAGATAGATAGAAAGGATGGTCGCAAGTCACTTGTTTGCTGCTTTGACTGATTCAATCGGCTTTTTTTAGAACTTTGGTTAAACAATTAAGACTAGTGGTTTAATTGGTTAAACTTTAACAATAATTCTTTTATTCAGTTAAAGTTATATAAGAAAATATTTAGTAAACTTTCTAGGGGTAATGGGCTTAAAAGTTATTTTTTTTCATAAAACCAATGGGTTTGATTGTAAAAAAAGATAGGGTTCATTCGAAGCTCTCGTGTTATACGTTCTATATGAAAGGCGAAACAGAATGGTGTTGGTTGAACCCAACACCATAATTTGTACTTCCGCAACAGATGTAAACGAGCTGAGCCCGAGCTTGACTAGGCTCGAGCTCGGCTCATTTAACTTACGTGGAACTCGAGCTTGGCTTGTTTTGAGCTCTATTTTAAAAGCTCAAGCTCGGCACATGAGTAGTATCTCAAGCTTGATCTTTGGCTCATTTGTTATCTATTAATTAATTTATTATTGTTTTTACAGATATTTTAGTTACTAATTTAGTTATTTTATCATATTTTTATATATAATAATTAGTTAAGTATAAATATGTATAAATATATTAAATAAAAGTTATATAAATAATAGGCTTGTTTAGGCTAGTGAGTCAGCTTGAACTCATTTAGGCTCACGAACAGCTTTGAGCTTATTTATTAACCAATCTTATTTTTAGACTTGAGCTCATTTAAGTTTGACTTCATTTTTAAGCTTTTAGTGAACCGATCTCAAGTAGCTCATGAGTGACTTGGCTTGTTTACACCCCTACCCCTTTACAGACATACAATATAAAAATCTTTTATACTAATAGCATAAAGTGCATATAAGAAAACAAAAATAAAGTGTTGATAATAGTAATAAAATTAACTACTATCACCAATCATGCGAGTGAATACACATGATCCTGAATTTTGTTTCAACTTCCTTTTGTGGGATGTCCCTTCTAACATTTTCTTTTTAGATTATGGTATTGTTGTGCCCTCACATTTTTTTTAATTTAATTTATTGTAAATATTTTAATTGAATTTTTATGTTTGAGGTTCCAGAAAGAACGAGCAAAGGTACTATCAATGTTTGGGACTTTGGTTTCTCCAAAGCTTCGTGCGTCTCAACTTTCATTCGAGACTGGTGAAATTTCAAACGCTATTTAACTTAATATCATGTTCCTTTTTCCTGTCTCGGGTTTTAATAACATAAACTATTGTTACTTTTGCAGCCCTGCAAACACTTGTAGAAATAGCGAACGCGCGTTCATCAATTCTTGAAGCTCATGATGCGCTTATTAAGGATTCAAAGAACTCCAAGGAATGACAAAATGGTGTGAGCTTTTAATTTAATGTTCCATCCACATTTGTGCACAAAGAACAAAATCGATTTTTTTCGTTCATCTTTAAGTGTTATGGTACCAACTGGATTTTCGAATAAGAAGAGAAATTTGAAATGTGTTGTCTAATGAATAACTAGAGGGGCTAAATGTCAATTAGTAGAACTTAGAGGCTTATAAATGTTATGGTCAACTAACTAGTCAAAGTTAGTTGACATTGTTCTACTCAACTTTGAGGGTTATATATGAGAATCCCAGCTAGCGAGCGGCTGAGCTTTCTATAGATCCGAGCTTGCAAGCGGCTTGGCTCGTTTGCACACTCTGTTTGGGATGAAAATATCTTAACTTTGTTCGAGTTTGTTGCGTGTTTTATACTAGGGGCAAACCACAGGTATTAGAAATTAAATCATCAACCTTCACAATAGTTTAATCTGATAGTATTTTCAGTTATACTTGCAATAAAGGAAACCAGCTTGCTTGAGTGATACTATTACAAGGGTTTTTGTGAATAAATGATCACTCAAAGCTTGTAAATACAAACCAAACTATGGTTGTTATCTGTATACGAGCTGAGCTGGCTCGGCTTGGGTTTTTAAATGAGCTGAGACGAGAAAAGTCTGTTCATTGGCTCACTTGTTTGGCTTGTTTAAATTGAAGCCAAAATATTAATAATAAATATTTTAATTCAAAATCAAAATAATAATTTTAATATACATATCATAAATCCTTTAGTGTATAAATTCTATACTTGTGTATAGAGGTGGACAACAAAACCGGTTCCTGGAACCGGTTCGACGGAACCGAACCGGAACCGAACCGGTTCCTACCCGTTTTTCGTAGGAACCGGTTCGGTTCCGTTTCAACCCGACGATCCGGAACCGGTTTGACATGTTTGGAGGTGGACCGGGTAGGAACCGGAACCGAACCGGAACCGGTTCTGGAACCGGTTCGACCGGAACCGGTTCGGAACCGGTTATAGCCGTTGGAGTGGTTCTAGCCGTTGGGAAACGGTTTTATGGCCGTTTTTTGACCGTTGGGGTCAAAAATGGCCGTTTTTTTGGCTCCCCAAACACCCCACTACTAGTATAAATAGGTATTTGGTGTAATGGGTTCATCACAACACTCAAAACGCAAACCCGAACGCAAAAAAATACAAAAAAACGCTATTACAACGTTCTGAGTTCTCTAATCTCTTGTTTTCTCTTCTTCTATATTCATATTTGTTGTTATGGCTGCCTCACAATCATCGGTTGGTCAAGGTTCCACCGCCGGACCAAGTTTCGTTCGTATTGTACCTCATAATCGTAATCAAGAGATTTGGTGCAATTGGGATTTGGTTGAATTGAGTGACCATTCATTGAAGGCTCGGTGCAAGTTTTGTGGGATTTATTTAAACCCACTTTCGAATTCAAATTTGAAGAAACACATCGAAAGACCGTATTGCAGGGCGTTGAAACAGAACGTCGAGTCGCAACAAACGCAAATGGATAGTGAAGGCGGAATATTTACATACCAAATTGATCGAGTTCAAGATCGTATGGCGAAGTTTGTGATTCAAGAAGCTTTGCCGTTTAGCCACTTCGACAACCCTCGCTTAACCGCCATGATTCGAGATACGCTTCAACCACAATACACTCACGTAAGTCGTCATACTCTTAAACGTTATTGTTTAAAATTGTGGAAGAAGGCCAAAGAGGTACTAATTGCATATTTTGAAAATATAAATACGGGAATAAACTTAACTACTGATGTTTGGTCGGCTCCACATGGTCTACCCGAATCTTATCTTTGTGTCACCGCTCATTGGGTAGACCCGTCATCGTGGGAAATGATGAAACGCACCATTGCTTTCGAACTCTTTGAGTATCCACATACGGGAGATAATTTGTTTGAAATTTTAGATTATGTTATAAAAACTTATAAACTAGAAAATAAAATATTTTCAATTGCATTTGATAACGCGTCGAATAATACATCGGCGGTTGATAAATTAAAATTAAAATATACGCCGATTTGCAATGGTGTATTTTTTCACTCAAGGTGTGTTGCACATATCATTAATTTAATCGTGCAAGACGGACTTGCTTTGGATGAGGTTACATCGGTTATAAACGATTTTAGAGTAATGCTACATGAAGTTTTTAAGAAAAGTAAAAAAAGACAAATGGATTATAGAAAATTTTGTAAAGATACGGGAAGAAAAGCTTTGGGAGCTAATTGGGATGTACCTCATCGATGGAATTCCACTTGCATAATGTTTCAAAGTGCTTTGAAACAAAGAGACACTTTACAAATGTTTCATTCTAGTCTTGCCGAGAATGATTTGGCAATCCCCTTTTCAAATGAGAAATGGGAAATTATCAATGACTTATCGACTTTTCTTGAAGTTTTTAAAACATCAACTACGAAACTATCGGGAACGTATTATCCGACAAGTCCCTTGGTTCTTTCGGAGTTATTTTTAATCGTTAACAATCTTAAAGAATTTGAAAATAAAAGTCCAATGTTTTCAAACATCATATTACCAATGAAGTTTAAATTAAAAAAATACTTTCTTGAATTGCCACCGATTTTTACTTGCGCCGCCGCTTTAAACCCAATGTTAAATGTTACGGGGGTTGAATGTGTGATAGACGAAATTTTTTCAGCCTTAGATATGCATGAAGTTGACCCAAACTTTTCAACAGAGGCACAAAATGATTTTAACTTGAATTTTAAATTTATGTATGACTTTTATATAAATAAATATGGGTCAAACATACACATGCCTACGCCGGGGGGGTCTTCATCAAGTTCAAGTGCTCCTAGAGTACGAGACCCCATGATTAGCCTTATGAACACCGTTCGCAACGTAACGGCTAAAAAACAAAGGGGTAACACCCCTTCAAGCGAACTAGGAAGGTATAGTGCATATGATTTCTCTACCGGTTTATCCGAAGAGGAATATGGCACTTTTGATGTTTTGGCTTGGTGGAAGGTAAAGGAAACCGAGTTTCCGATTCTTGCCACCATGGCCCGTGATTTACTAACCGCCCAAGCTTCTACGGTAGCTTCGGAATCTGCTTTTTCTCTTAGTGGCAGGGTAATATCGGTGAGAAGAACAAGACTGAATTCGGAGTCGGTGGAGATGTGCATTTGCTTGAAGGATCACTTGGACTCAATCGATCGTGTTCAACACGTAACCACTCTGGAAGACGAAACACCACTTGATGTTCGAGTGCACGACGAACAAGAAGGCGTTTCTACAAGTAATTCTGATGAATAAGTCGCCACTCAATAATTACGACGAACAAGAAGGCTTTTATAGAAATAATATATCACAACTTTATATTTATAAGTTTAATGTTTTGTTAGTTTGTTTTTGAATATTTTAAAACATGTAACCTTTTTTTTTTGAACTTCTTAAAGTAAATAAAATGAATTTTATGTTAATTGTTTTTTTTATTTAACATGTTATACAAATACGAGCAGCGGAAACAAAAAACGAAAAAAAAAATTATTTTTTACACTGTAACCGGTTGGAACCGGTTACAGTGTAAGAACCGGTTTAGGAACCGGTCAGAACCGGTTCCACCGGTTCCGGGTCCGAGGGTTGGGGAACCGGTTCGGTTCCCTAACCGGTTCGAACATGGAATCGGTTTAAACAGTGATGTTGACTAATGGAACCGGTTCTGAACCGGTTCCGGTTCCTTTGACCAACCCGATTTGATCACCTATACTTGTGTATGTTACAAAAAAACTATCTTTTTATATGAGAGAACTGCGATTTTCGTCTCTGCTTTTTGTTTAAATTTGCTATTTGGTCCCTAAGGTTTCATTTACGTTGCAATTTGCGTCCATAAAGTTTCATTTACTCGTTCTTGTGGTTTATTAAAATTTGCTATTTCAGTCCAAAATATGTAAATGAAAAGGACGGAAATTGCAATGAAAATGACACCTTAGATTTTTAACTTTTGGACTGAAAGGGAAAATTTAAACAAATCACAAGGACCAAAACCACAATTCGCTATATTTATATTTATGTAAATCAATATAGAAAAAAGAACTAAATTTAAAAATAAATGAATTGGCTTGACAGGAAACATGTTGATTCGAGCTTTTTAAAAATCAAGGTTGAGCTCAATATTGCATAGTTCATCTCTACTTCACAATTAAAGCAGATTATGTTTTTCATGACAATGTTTACTTTCAAAGAGGGTCCATTGGTATAGCAATGACCAAAATGCTTGTAAAACTAACTTGCCAGATTAACACAGTCGTGCACCATGTATGAACTAAAATAGTGCCATTGTAACAATTTGTCAATGAGGAACAAAATGCCTAATTTATGAGTCGAAGCACACAAATTGGGTTTCATTATGTGGTTTAATTTGATTCTGTGGGAATATATTTGTTTTATCAGTAGTAACCAAAATACAATTTCTCTATCACAATTTCTCTGGTTGCTCCACACACCCTCTTCAAGCTACCAGATTATTTCATTTATGATTTGAAACTTCTCATGCGTTTGACCCGAATTCACGGGTATGGATCTCACCAAACCCAGATGGTCCTTAAACGGGTTATAGCATCTCATTTATTTCTAAAACCATTCATAATCAAACAATAATTTTCGTGGGTCATAAGTCTCACAAAACCCAGATAGCCCTTAAACGAGTTATAACATCTCATTTATTTATGAAACTCTATCAACATCAAACCCTAATTTAATTTATCTCCTCTACATATTCTCCGTCACCGGTTTATCCTCTCCATCACTGGTTAACTTCCGATAACTACCCACCATCGTCAACCTCCTCTCTTATGCATCAACCACCATTGTCAACCTCCTCTCTCATGCATCAGCCACCATCGTCACCTATATCAACCGCCTTTTTTCATAGGACAAGTATTTGTATTCATGTTTGTTCATTTAAAAAAGTTAGCATGTTCATGTTCGTTTATGTTTGTTCGTTTAAATTCTAAAAAACCTACGCATCTCAATTGAAACAGCCCAAACGTTAAAAAAATAATGAACATAATAAACTAATATATACATATTAAATCAAAACAAAACAACATTAAAAAATAAAACAAATCATTACAAAATATAAAATAGTAAAGCGATTACAACAAAAACCTAAATAAACCCCCGTAACACAGGGGACTCAAACTAGTACAATATAAATAAGAGAAATATCTCATAGAATAGTAACAACTTTCAAATGTGTTCCAATTAGGTCACTCATGCATATTTTCCGCCAATCGGATCACTAAATCTTCAAATCGAGTCTCACCGATTTTTTTTTGTGCCTCAAGAAATAAATGAAGGATAAGATGTGGGGGTCGGAATTTGCAATACATGTAGTTAAATTTAAAAAAAACTTAAATAAACGTTAATTATATTAAAATTTTTAAAATAAAAAATAAAATCAGCATCGCCACCCAGCGGCAACTTCAAAAAAAATGAAAAGATAAAAAGATTTATGTGAAATTAAAAAAAAGGCTAAAAAAACATATTAAAACTTTTAAGTTAATAAAATATGAAAGTTGAGTGACTTAATTGGAACACTTTTTAAAGTTAAGTGACCTAATTGAAACACTTTTGAAACTTGGCTACTATTATATGAAATTGCCTATTTTCTCTTAATCTAAAAGCTTCAAGCTCATTCAACCAAACGGGGGTTGTTTTATATTATTCGTTTATAATATTTATATATGTATGTTTGGATTTTAATTTTATTTACTGTAAGAAAGTTAATAATTAATATACTTGAGGTTTGATGATAAAATGATTTCACAAATAAATGATATGTTATAATCCGGTTTAAAAGCTATATGGGTTTGGTGATACTCATTACCCGTTTATTTTCTTTATTGTAAAACTCGGTTAATAACCCGTGTAATACACCGGCTGAATAAAGAATATAGCATCAATTAAAAAATGTTTATATACATGGTATAATTTAGGAATGTATAACAATTTCTCATATATGAAATTAAATATTACATTATATATAAATTTGAAAAAAGATTAAATACAAAAATTATTTTTAAAACCTTCAAATATCTTATTGTACATAATATATATAGTTTTCCCATATTAATTATTCAATAGTACGAAAGGATAACTTTAAAGTTTTAAAATGGTAAAATAAATCAAGAGTCAAGTCAAGTTTACTAAATTATAATATAAGGCAAATTCTGGATATTTAGATGTACATATGCTTGAAAATAGACTTTTAATAGTTTAGGCATATGTTATTTGTTTTACGAAAATCAAAAGAATCTTTATAATAATTATATTTTTGAAATAAAGTATTTAAAAAATTAGTTTAAAAGACGTAATAAATAAATAAACATTAAACATTTTTTTATTTGTGGAAATCACATTAAATGAGAGTTAATGAAAATTTATTTTAGAAATTTTAAAAATAATCTTACTAATTTAATAGACTTAAATAGGGTTTAATTTTAGAAATAGCTTATGTGTCATACTATGTGGACACTTTAAAAAGATGTCATGTGTCCACATTGTTTTGTTTTAATATATTAGTAAGATAAGATTGTTCCTTAATTATAAATAATATCTTTTTTAAAAAAAATAAGGATATTAATTTTTAGTATATCCCTACTTTATAGATTTTCATATCAAATATTTTATGAGATTAATATTTAATATAATGAGATGTTATAACCCGTTTAAAAGCTATCTAAGTTTGGTGAGACCTTCGTTTACAAATAAAACAATCTGATGGCTTGAAAGAATAGTTGTTTTACATTTTTCGTTTTTTAATATTTATTTTTTGGATTTTAATTTTCTTTATTGTAAGAAAGTTAATAATATACTTAGGGTTTGATGATGAAAGAGTTTCATAAATAAATGATATGTTATATCCCGTTTAAAAGCTATCTGGATTTGGTGCCATGATCCGCTTATGTTTTTTACTATAAAACTGTTTATTAATTATAAATAATATTTTTTTTCTTTTTAAATTGGATATTAAATTTTAGTATATCCCTATTTTATAGGATTTTCATATCAAATAATTTGTAAGATTAATTTTTAATTTAATTAGATGTTATAACCCGTTTAAGAGTTATCTGGTTTTGGTAAGACCCATACCCATGAATTTGGGTTAAATCAATGAGAGGTCTCCATTTAAAAATAAAGCAATCTGGTGGCTTCTATAAAAGGGGGGAGCGACCACATCACGACACGTAGGATTTTAGGGTTTTGGTTTATATATATTATATTATTATAGATGAGTTTTTTTTCTTAAAAACATTGAAGCTAGAAGCTCCAAAAAACTCCTAAAATCTCTTTACCAAATATACCCTTAGTGTTCTATTTTTAATAACTAATACAATTTTAAAAGTTAAGCTTCCCTTTTCTATCTTCAAGCTTTTAAGAAAAAAAACTCATACTCAATAAAAAGCTTTGTTTGGTTGAATGGGCTTGAAGCTTTAGACTAAGAGAAAAAACTCTATACTTGAACACTACTATTACTAGCGTTTGAGAAAAAGCTATAAACTTTTATATTTGAAAGTTACAAGTTTGGCACTTGAACTTTCATGAACTCTTGTTAATTTATATAATAGTTCGCCGTGGCTCACGGCATATACACAGAGGCGGATGTACGTCTTCTGATTTACACGCAGAGCATACACCAGCTATCGGACAACGAGCTACGGGGTTGGTGGAGCGCGATCAGTGACGAGCCCTACGGGGTCGGGGCTAGGGCACGAAGTCCAAGGTCTTCGCCATTAGGGACCCATTGCACAAGTACGCTCCCCCACTTGCGGCTGCAGAGGTGCAGATTGTCGATCAGCCTGTCGATGAGGAGGCTGAGGAGGGGGCCGCCGCGGATGCTGGTGGGGACGCGCCTCCTGATCTGGACGCACATAAGGCACGTTTTATTATATTATCGTTTTATGGTTACTTCTAATTTGTCTATTTATTAAACGTTTTTTTTTATTGTTTTGTTATTAACGTTCCATGTACATATCACGCAGTTAGAGCGTTTGGAGCTCGGAATGCTATAGATGCAGCGTCAAATGAGCTGGGTTGTTTGTTAGCAAACAAACCCAAGGTTTCCTAGAAAATCCGTTTTGGTAAACAGACAAAACAAATAAACCGTGGGGTTGCGTAAAAAAACAAAACAAAACAAAACAAAACAAAACATATGTTTTTTTTTCCGGCATGATCGTTTTGTCGTTGAAAAAGTCTTTCCCTTTCCGGCTTCAATTTCGTCATCATCACCATTGATTTGATTAATGGGGTGTGCAGCCAGCAATTCGGCTGACTCCAAAGCCGACCCCCTCTCACGCTGGCGCGCCACCGGCATTGTCGCCTTACGCGACGCCAAATTGAAGGTGACATCTTCCTTCTTCCATTTTCTTGGATTATAAAAACCCCAAACTTTATGATATTAATTAATAATTTATAAATTAAACAAATTCTTCTTCTCTTGATAAAATTTGGGTGTTTAAAGATTTAATTTCCTTTATTTTATTCAATGCTACACAGTCATTTCCAGATGAAGTTCTTGAGCTGAATCGATCTGTACGGACGCTTGATTTAACAAACAACAAAATAGGTATTTACTTCACTTCTCTTTTTAATCAAATTGTGTTTTGCTTCTTATCATATGATGATTCTTTTCTATATATAATATTTATTTATATTTTTTGTTATTGTTGTATTTTATGTTGGATGTTTTAAGGACTTAATAGTCATTTGCGTTGAATTTTATCAGTCTAAAAGGATTTTATAAAATTCTGATAAATAAATTTTTTTGCACAGCTGATATTCCAGAGGAGATCAGCAAACTAACAAACATGCAAAGGCTGGTATGTTTTATAGGTTACCACTATGATATATGATATGATTTGGTTTTCTTGAATTTATTGGCAAGTGGCCCAAGTTTGTGATTGACTTTTGTCATTTATTAAGATATGTTCTGTTTGTGCTTTCATGCTAATTTGTTTAATTTATAAATTATTAATATTATAAACTTTTTGTTTTCAGATTTTGGCTGATAATCTTATCGAGCATCTTCCAACGAACACGGGCAAACTACAGTCATTAAAGCTAGTTAATCTCGATCAAAATAGAGTTTCTATTTTGCCTGATGAATGTAATAACAGCAAAAGTCCCCCCCCCCCCCCACCCACTGACCCACACACCTTGAAAATTGCAACAAGTTCCCTTTTTTTAAGCCCTTAAGAACTAAAAACTAGATAGCATAACTAATTTTTCTTATTGATTGATGCCTAAAACCTTCTAAATCATTTTATTAAACAATTTAGACTAATTTAAAAAACAATATAATATTTTTTTTATCATAATGATGGCTGTTAATTTACAAACAAAATAAAATTTTGGACAAAAAATGCTTTCTAGGTCAATCCGACCCGTACTGACAAACACCAAATAATTACAGTTTTGACCCGTTACCCGATCCACCTATTAAACTAAAATGTTGCAATTTTGTTGACTCTATTTTTCATGAATTCTTACATTTGTTACCAATTTTGTTGATTTTTTATAATTTTTTGTTCAGTGGGACAATTGGTGAGACTTGAACGATTATCCATCTCAGGTAACCGGTTAACTACCCTACCAGAAACAATTGGAAGCTTGCGCAGCGTAAGTGACTTCCTCTACCAACTTGCAAAACGAGCCGAACTGACTCACAAGATCTCAAGCTCGGCTCGTTTCAATCACTTTTTCTAAAGCTTGAGCTTGGCTTGTTTATTATTAATTAATTAGTTTATATAGATTTCTAATTATCTTTATATATTTATTTAATTATAATATTTATATATAACATAAGATATTTAATTCGGTGATTTTTATCATACCTGTATATAATATATATATTATTATATAAATATATACTTACTACATTAAATAAAAGTTATATACTTAATAGGTTCGCGAGCCAGCTTGAGCTTGATATGTGAAGCTCGGGCTCAGGCTTGTTTATTGAACAAGCATATTTTAAGGCTAGAGCTCATTTAAACCCGGCCTGATTCGAGCTTTTAACGAGCCAATCTCAAGTAGCTCACGTCACGAGCTAGCTTGGCTCAGTTACTCCCCAACTGCAAGTGATTTTTGAATTTCAGTATTATTTTTTTATTTTAATTTTAAAGTTTAATTGTTAAAAATGCAGTTGTTGCTCTTAAATGTGTCTAAAAATCAGCTGAAGTTTCTTCCCGAATCTATTGGAAGCTGCTATTCTTTAGAAGAGCTACAAGCAAATGGTACTCATTGTCATCATGATATTTTTTTAATCATTAAAGTTTTGCAGTGATAAAGATATCAATTTTGAGTTTCTTTTTGGTGTTAATTTTCTGTTAATTTGTCTTTTTTTCTTGGAAAATAATACGATTGCTTGCACAAGAGATGGCAAAACGGGCAAAACATGTAGTTTTGTGTATGAGTTGGGTTTAGGGGTTGACATGTTTAACCCATTTATTTTTTATAAAAATGTGTTTTATGTAATAAATTAAATTGGTAGATATCTTATGCTAGAATTTAAAACTAAATAGGAAAGTGACATAAGATTTTATAATTAAAATGTAATTGTTTTATATAAATTTGTATATTTTGTTGTAAAAATGTAAATTTTAAGTACTAATATGTGAAAACAATAAAAAAAATACATAAAGCTTTTGGGTCATGTGAGTCGTGTTCAGGCTTACGTGCCCGACATGATTTTCAGGTTTGGGCCATGTTCATGTTTGTGTCAGGTTGCACCCTCGCGAACATGACTCGTTTAACACCCCTAATTGGGTTGATCGCAAACATTAATTTTTTTTTTCATTAAACAAGCAGTTAGTGTGTTAATAATGCTTTTAAAAACTGTAATTTTATGAATGTAATCTAAAATTTTGAATTAAAATTTTTTGTAGACTATTTGCAATAAAATACATGTTGGGCTACTTTTGACTCGCTTATGTTTTAGCTGATATTTTTAATTTGACCCATTTACCTGATTCTTTTTAGCTAAATTTTTTAATTTGACCCGTTTGACTTATTACAGTTTCTAAATATGTGCTTTTTTTAGAAAATTCAATTGAAGAAATTCCTTCTTCAGTTTGCAATCTTGGTCACTTGAAGTCGTTATGTTTGGATCATAACAAGGTGAAACAGGTAGCTTCCATTTGCCACATATTTATACTTATTATTTTGAAATGAAGTACAAAGGAAACTCATGAATGAATAAGTTCCAAGATATTTTTGAACAATTTTAATTTAATTTACTAAGGTTTGTAGAAGTAATCTATTTTTGCATCTTTAAAAAAACACATTTCTTTTGATGTTCAAGATTTTCACAACCTTCAAGGGCTGTAAAGAGCTGAACCAGTGCAGGCTCGGGTTCGGCTCGTTTACAAACCCCTTGAATCTAGGGCTGTAAACGGGCTGATCCGAGCCACTGTGGGCTCGGGTGGCTTGGCTCATTTACAAACCCAACCGTGCTGATTCGGCTTGTTTTACTACGATGTTGAGCTAGGACCAGCTTGCGGCTGGTCGAGCTGGCTCGCTTAATTTTAAGTTAATTTTTTAAACTTTTTACATTTTACACATTGATATATGTAAAAACCTAAACTAGTATTTTTAACATATATATGCTGCAGAATTTGTGTACTACAAAATTCACAATTATATTTATTAAAATATGGGTTATGGTACACAATATAATATGTATATACACACACATAGACACAAGAATTTTCAATATTTTACTAATTTTATACATTAAAACATGTCGTACGGCTTTAAGTTACACGCACATATAAAAACTTGGGCTTTAATTTAAACGAGCCAGCAAGCGAGTCAAGGAGTGAGCGAATGAGCTGAGCCGACCTTGGCTCAGGCTTGGCCTGTTTACAGACCGAGCCAGCTTGGATCGTTTACAAACTAGCCAATCTCGAGCGAACTTTTTTCAAACAAGCCGTGAGCTCTCTGAACATTCCTACTGTAAGCCCACATGCCTAGCCGCTAGCGTCAGCTGCATTTACCTGGTCCCACTAATAAGCAGCTATTGGTGGGGCCCACAAGTTTTCCTCAACAAATTATCATGATCACCAAAAATAATGGGATTTTCACATAATTTACTCTACAGATACCTCCGAGTTTGTTAAAGACATGCAAGACTCTACACAATATTTCATTGCATAATAATCCCATATCTATGGATCAGTTCCAATCGGTAAATTTCAATATCTCATTTCACAATTATTAAGTTCTGCAATTTAGTCAAAAGAGTCAACTTTGTTTGGTCAAACGTGACATTTGTTTATACAATTTGATCTCAGATGGAAGGATTTGAAGAATTTGAAGCTCGGAGGAAAAAGAAATTTGATAAACAGATAGACTCGAATGTGATGATTGGTTCTAAAGGCCTTGACGAGGGTGTTGATTTGTGACATTAAACTTAAAAGTCTCTTTCAGGTAAATGTTTTTACTTCTTTTTGTTTCTTAGTTCATAATCATAATTTATACTCGGATAAACATATCCAGGTTTGGTAATTAGAGGGTGTTTGGGTAACTTTCTAAAGTGATTATGCGGTTTGAAATAATTAGTTTGGATAACTTAAAAGTTAAAATAGCATAAGTAAAATTCAAACACTATTTTTCATCTATTAATATATTGAATAATCAAGTATCTTCATACAATTAAACTTTTATCATATGATTTTCAACACTCCAAATGGCAGAAGTACATCCAAACACTATTTTCTACACAATCAGTTTCAAAAATGCACATCCAAACGAAATGTCAACATGACTTTTGCAACTAATCTTTCCTTGTAAAGACATTAATTTGATTTTTTTTTTCTATTCCGTAGCTAGCAAGACGGTATCTGTTGATTGCTTTGAGCCGCTTGCATGATTAGGGGCGGTTTATGGTTTTGACATGTGTATCTTTATTTTCTGTTCTGGTAAGGAGCCCCACATCTTGTACATACAAACAGATTAAAACTGCATTTACATTATGAAAAAGGAAAAAAAAAAGTTTCTACTCAGATTACTGGAAACAAATTTGTGAGTTCCCGATGTTGGATACCTTGCTCGCATACCATTTGTAATACCTTGCCCCTTGTACCTACTTATCTTGCCATGGGCGCGCATGAGGCGTGAATAAGCTTTGGACCTAGGCACAATGATACGTTCCCAATAGTTCAGGGACGGTTATGGTAAACAACCGTTTGTAGCAATATTAAATTAGAGTTTGCATTCATTAGTGGGAGTCAATGTTTATTGTTAATCAAAATTTAGGTTTCTTAACCTTGTATTTGAAGAATTGCATCTCGAATTGGCTAATCGGAGATCAAGACTATCTCGAATGTGGCTAGTTATGTTAGTTTCAGTAATTTAGATTTCGGCTTTCTATCACACATGGTGCTTAAAAAGCAAGGCACATAGTATGAAAGAAAATACAATTTTTAGTTTGATATAGGCTTGTTTAAGGCTAGCATAATTGTTTCGGACCTATTGATCTTTGGCCTGAAATTGCGAGCTTGGGCACCTGGAAATGATTCTATTTTGGCGAGGTGGCGAGAATGGGTGCATAGGCACACTTTTCAAGCAAATATGCCGTCCATGCAATGTCGACCGGATATCATCACATAATGTGTAAAGAACTCCAAAATGTAGTGAATATGATCCAGGGATAATACTAGACATAAACAGTCATGGAGAGGAGACAAACTGAAATGTTGCTATATGGCTTATGAATTATGATTTTAACAAATAATTATAATCTATATGGTCAATCAGATCAAGATTCGTATTTTTTTTACAATTAAATAGGTCTGATTTTAAATACAAGTTATGGAATGAGGTTTATGCAATTTTAAGATACATGGATAGTAAATATCACTTGTATCAGCCTTAAAGTTTGCTTGATCCAAGAGAGTGGGTCCCACCTTATGGCTCTTTGTTTATGAGTATTTTGCAAGCGTGGCCGCTGAGAAAATACACATGACACCCTCATGACACTTGGTATGCACCTTAGGTTTAGACTTGAAGTTAAACGAGCTAATTTGATTCGGCTTGTTTATCTAAACAAGTTGAAACGTTTCAGCGACTTTGGTTATGAGGTTTCATTGGATTTGAATTTAAGATTACTATGAGTTCTAAAAAAAGTTGGGGATTTCAAGTATTTACTAAAACCATGGATTTCAGGTATTTCAAGTATTTACTAAATCCATTCTAAAATGGATTTTTGAAAAAAAAAAAAAACAAGTTTTTGGTGTAAATTACCTCTTGTTTTGACTTTTTCAATACAAGACATCTTGGATTGTCATAAAAGTGTTCATGGAGATAATAGAAGGAAGTTAACTCATGCTAACTTTATTGGGGCATGTTGGTGCATAGGAAAAACTGAGAAGGACAGGTATTTGATCATAAAGATCCTTCGGTACCCCATATCAATTACTTGGCTATATAAGGTTGAAGAACCACTCGAGATCTATGGTGTTTGACTTTTAATGTCAATGTAATTTGTATTGTATTTTGGGGGTATGAACTGGCTTGCTAGTTTCAAACTTTCAATAGTGAAAAAGAAAGCTAAAAAAATCTAATCATAGTAACATAGTTGAGAAAGTCAGAAATTGGTGGTTTATTTATAATTATATGCATAAAGAAATTAATTGCAGCCAAAATGTATATTTTTGTTGGAAAAGTGGTGTTACATTAATTTATAATAACTGCTATGCTACTTGCTTCTTTATTATTTTTCTTCATAAATTAAGAGGTTTGTTAAAAAAATTTTTTTATCTCATCTCCAACTTGATTGGATTTATTAATTTAAACTCAAAACCAAGTTAAAAAGGTTTGTCAATAGATTCAGTTTTTTTAATAAACCGTCTGTACTACCATGCCAACCTAGAAAGTCATTTCTCAACCCTAGAAAGTTCATTAAATGTTTAATAGTAACATGGAATTTATAGGCTTGAGTTTAGTTGAAAATGAGCTGAACTCGCAAACACGTCCTGTTTTCGTGTCAACACAACAGGTTTACATGTTGACATGTCAACCCATTTATTTATTTAGTTTTTAAAATTAGGTGAATTACTAGATTATCTTTCTTTGTGCTCCTCTGATTTTATTCCTCAATGTTGAATGGATGCCGTGACACAAAAGTATTAGAAAAGGACAAAGGTAGACATTAGGATGTTGAGCTTGCGGGAAGCAAGAAAAGGTTGATGTTTAGAACAACATATAGGAATTTCAGTTCTTAAAAACCTTTTTGGATATCAATGTACTTTGGATTTGGTTAACCGCCAAGGACGAAGAAGGGTCACATAGTGAAAGAAGGGTCGCGTAGCAAAAACCAAACGTATAACTTCTGAAAAGAAAGAATTAAAACTACAATATTGGCATACCACTTAAACCACCCTTGTAGTATGTTGTTACTTGAGATTAACACCGACTAGTATTTGCTAATAAATAATTTGTTGAAATATATGCTTATTTTCAATTCAGTATCAAGCATATAGGTATAACTTTTTGTGTAAATATTATCTAATTTTTCGCATTATTATTTTTTCATCTTTGGTTGCTTTTATTTGTTGGGTTTTAATGAGTTTTAACTACCGCTATATTGGATTCATGTGGGGTTAGCATTAAGGGGGAGAAGTTAAAGAGTGAGTCTGTCCCATAACTTGTTACAAGCTGTTGCAGGTCGTATCCTGATAAAAAGAGGAGAAGAATCATTTTTGAAAAAAAAAAAATTTCATCAATTTATGTGTTCGCCTTAACCTATTGTTGAAATTGATCTTTGAGATCTTGGTGAATTCAATTATGTATTTTATGTGTTATTGTCAAGTTGATGACAACAATCTTGTTTTCTCTAAGTCATTTGATGTAATTTTTCGTTTTTCTTATCATCTCGGGACATTGTCTGTTTGTTATTTGATAGGTTTTGTTGATAAATTTCTTGAGAATTTCATGATTGTGACATAATTTTATAAAGAATCCTATATGTTTAACTAGGATCTCTCATGGAAGAGAGTTTTGTGTGAACTTTAGTGACACTTTCACATTGCTTCCTTATACATGAAAGATGAGTAATTCTAAGGTATGCCCCTTTAGCTTTGAAGTATTTTGAACAACCTCAGGTCATTGGTTGTTACCTTGAGACATAAGAATTACTTTTTGGGTTGATTTGTATTTTTTCCGGTAAGAGTTTTCTAACGAATCAAACTGTGTGTCTGAATTGAGTGCTATTAGGAATGAGATACCGTCGTACCAATATTCGAAGTTGAGTGTTTTAAATGTTAGAGTTGTGAAAATAAAAAGAGAAATGAGTATGAGAAGAAACTTTTCTATACATGAGGAAGAATAAAACTTTACGTTGACTTGTAAATAGAAGTTGTGCTTAAGAGCATGTTTGGGATTAAGTTTGAAAACGTCTTATTGGCTTATTTGCTTTTTTAAAAGCCAATCAGTTAAAAGGTGTTTGGCCATTACAAAAATCCTTTTTATTTTAGCTTTTGAAAAAAGAAAGTTTTCTAAAAGCCTTAAATCATGGCTTTTCAAAATGGCTTTTTAAAAAAGATTAAGTCAATAAGCTACTTTCAAACATCCTCTAAATCTTGTTTATTTAGACACCCTCACTAGAGGCCTAAGGGACCCTAACTTGCATGGAAAGGTGATTTGGTTAGAAAGAAGTAAGAAAAAGATGACATGAATGCCCTTAGGAGACAGGTGAAAGACGAACTTAACGTCTGAAATTGTCGGACTTTCATTTTAGAGACTACCATGTTACTCGTCTCAAAACATTTGGACTAAAGTTTAAAATTTTGAAGCATGTGGACTATCCATGTAATGCAACTAATTTCTACATACAAAAAAAAAGAAAGGAAAACAAAGATATTTCGAATAGCACAATTATTTTAGTTATTTACCTGTCTCAAAAGAAGGTAGTTCACACCTAATTTAAGAGAACTGAAGAAAAAACTTTATAAACAATAATATGCGCCGCTTATGTAAGAAAACTTTATAAACTCTATTACCAACCCATTTTAATAGTTGTGTGTTAACATAAACCTATACGGATTTTTAGGACGCGTTCGTTTTATAAAATTTATTGGAATTCAAAAAAATTAGAATCAAAATCTCACAACATTGTATGTTCGGTTCGACAAAAAATGGAATTGGAATTAAACGAATACCAATGAAATCCCATGTTGAGTGAAATTCATAAATCCTTCCAGTTTTAGTAGAAATGTTAATAAAACCGATGAAAAGTTTAACCCTAGCCCCTCTCCCCCCACACGAAAAAAAATTTCCTGCCTTTCTTTTAACTTTTAACCAAAAGGGGTGCATGGGATACCCCACCTTAGAGGTGCACAAATCGGTTTTTTTAAAAAAATCGGTTCGGTTAATAAGCGGACCGGTTTTTCTTGGCCTGGAAAAAAACCGGTTTTAAAATAACCGGACCGGTTTATGTGACATCTGCCCCGATCCGACCCGACCCAGGTACCCGTTTCTCTGACCCGATCTTTTTCTGTTATGACTTTAATATTTATTTATACTTATATTTTACTTTTAATAATAATAATATATTTTCCTTCCCGCCTCTTTCTCTCTCTTTCCTTCCGCCGTCCCGTCCCTCTTCTTCCTCTTTTCTTTCCGCCTTCTTTTTTTCTTGTCGCCGTCCCGCCCTCCTGTTTAACCCCTCAGCCTTGTTTCCCTCTCTCCTTACTCTTTGCTGTCCTTTGTTTCTTCCCGCCTAAGGATGTCTGCGCAGTTCCACGCGCCAGACTCCTTACAAGGAAGCCGACGTGAAGACCACCTGTTATTGCGATACGCGAGACGAACTGTCCCCGCAGCGCGCTAAGGATTGTAGTCCTTACCGCGGCGCGCTATGGATACAGTTCTTCCCGCGACGCGCTAAGGAATATAGTTCTTCTCGCGACGCGCTTAGAATTGAAGTTCTTCCCGCGGCGCGCTTAGAATTGTAGTTCTTTCCGCGGCGCGCTAAGGTTGGTCTGTCTGCCTTCGCGCTCGCGCTCCACCCTTCTCGCGCTAACCCTTTGAGTCTTTTCTTCTGTTTAATCCAGCTGTTTACTTTTGTGTTGTCTTATCTTCTGTGCTGTTGACCTGACCTATCTTATGTCTGAAAAGCCACTTTTGGCGCAGCATGCGCACCAACCCCATTGGTTGACAGAAAAAGTGACTGACATTATCTTTTGAGATCTACTTTTCCATGCTTGACCAGTACCTTTATCTGACCCGCCCATGCCTGTTTACTGTTACCTGTCAGCTTTCTTTTGCCCCCTGCAGCTGCCATATCTTTTGATATCTTTTGCTTTTGGAATCTTTTACTTTTTGGAGATCTTTTCCCCTTTTCTAGGGATTGTGTTCCCTAGGGTTTCCCTATAAATAATAATATTATTTTCCTAACACATCACACACAAAGCACTTAAACTCCCCTGTCCTCTCTTGCTCCTCTGCCGTCTCCTCTCTCTTTGCCTTCGTCTTCTATCCTGTTCTGCCCTGCTTTTTCCGGTAATATATATATAATAATTTACTTACTAACTATGCTAACTTGTAATCAAGACTAAAAACCAATCATTAAAACAATAATCTTATTTATAGGTTAACTTGTGCTTGTTTAAAGTTGGTTCTTGCTTTATCTTACACCGCATCGTTTATCAAGTGAGTAATCTCGTACCTAATCCCTTTTTGCTTTTAAAGTTTTGGGATGTTCATGTGTTCATACAAACTTAAGAGTCTTAAACTGTTTATGAACTTTAGTCGCGCAGTATCCCATGTGTTGAGGACGTAGACTTGGCTGTTTATTTGTATGTGTGGATCATTAACCGTCTTGTCGGTCTATTCCGCAGTTCTCATGGTACCATTAGATGAACACAGGAGAACTATCGTTTATGATTTTCTCTTTTGTTTACACTTGCACAGTCTTTCTTGTTTGTGAGCTCAATTGTGAGCACTGGCAGTCTATGAATCTTAGAGTTGGTCCCGATCGGATTACACCCTTGTTGAAAACCTGACATACACATGTTGCGCGCAGATTTATTGCTATCTATTTTCTTGTATTAAACTTGATTTCTCACCAACACGCAAGTGTTTGACGTTTATTTTAACACATGTTCAGGTTTGCAGTAGCTGTTTTGGAGCTTGTGGACACGTAGGAAGTTCTTTATTTTGGACCTAGATTAAAATGTATCAAGACAAGTTATTGCTGTTCGAATATTATGATTTATAATATATTGATTTATGATGATTTATGTTATCTTGTGTTTACTTTGCGCGTGCGCGAATGAATATATTATTAAATATTGACACCCAATAGTGTCACGAGTAATGAAACAATATGTGGCGCCCCGATGTATAATCCGCCTTTGGTCGGGGTGTTACAGATTGGTATCAGAGCTCGTTGACTTTAGGATAGGTGGTTAGACGTAACGGCCTAGAATACCTAAGAGTCCCTTCTCGCGCATGAGAGAAACCTCATGTTTGCGCGCTTATTGTTAATTACTCATTATTTATGAATATGCTCGCGCCTGCGCAGTATATGATTTTATGTTTTATTCCGCGATATTTCGATTTTTGTTGAATTTCGATTTTTATTGATTTTACTTACATATTCGTTTGTTGGATTTGAAAATCCGAAAAGTCATGGTGATACATGAATAGTTGATTTTCAATTTCTATTTACGATTATGTTCTGAGGTTGGGGACTTGAAAAGTCATGGTGATACATGAATTGTCAACCTCCAATACTCATTTTCTTGTATATTTTATATTGAAGATTGAAAAGTCATGGTGATACATGAATCGTCAATCTCCAATACTCGTTTGCTCGTATATTTTAAATTGGGAATTCGGAAAGTCATGGTGATACATGAATTGTCGATTCTTGATTCGAATTTGTTACCTTTATTAAGTCTGCATTTAGGGTCATTTATTTTACTTTAACTTTTGACAGTAACTGACTCCGCGAAACCAAGCTTTTCGAGGTTATACTTTGCGTTAAAACCAAGATATTAACTAAAATTAAAACTTTTATAGAATGCCTCCGTTATCTCGCCGCCATCAGAGGAGAGAAGCCTCGCGCAGACGCAGGCAGCAACGTTCCCAGGAAATGGCCGCCGCAATAGCCCAAGCTTTGAGCCAAAACAATACCAACACCTCTGGTTACAACATTAAGCCCTTTAATGCGGGTAACCCTCCAAAGTTCACAGGTCTTGAAGGAGCCACCGTGATGCTCCAGTGGCTTGAGAAAATAGAAAACACTTTCCTCCACACCCAATGCCCTTCGGACAGACGAACCCTATATGCCTCCAGTGTCCTGGAAGCAAGGGCGCTTACATGGTGGAATGGAGTAGCTCATGCGCGTGGCGCAGAAGCTGCTTCCAGCATGCTCTGGGAGGAATTTAAGGATCTCTTGACGCGAGAATTCTGCCCTCCCAACGAAGTTAAGCGCCTGGAGGAGGAATTTTGGAACTTGAAGCAATACAGTGGCGAAGCGCGCGAGTACGCGACGCGCTTCCATGAACTAAGCCTGCTTGTCCCTCACCTTGTTACCCCTTCCCGCCGAGCCATCAAGAAATTCCTTGGGGGTCTCCCCATGGAAATTCAAGATTCTGTATGGGCCAGAAACCCAGTTACCCTCTCTGACGCCATCGAATTGGCCGCTGTGCTCAGCGACAACCATGTCAGAGCAGGAACCCTGTTCCTGCGGGGAGCTGAGAAGACCAAACCTACCAAATCTGCCCCTGAACCAACATAAACCAAACCTGAACCCTCACACCATAACAACCCGAAACGTAGGTGCAGACAAGCTTACGCGCTTACCAGCCCGCCCATAGTCCAGCAACCCGCCTACCAACCTCTAGTTTACGCGCCTAATCCACTGTCAGCCTACCCAACTCCTGTAGTCCACAACTATGCCTTAACCAATCCAGCACTCACTGCCCCGCCAACTAAGAAACCCTACACAGGAAACCACCCCTTTTGCCCAACCTGTAGACTCCACCACCCACCTCAAGTCCCATGTCGACTTTGTAACCGATGTGGCCGCGCTGGTCACCTTGCAGAAAACTGTAGAGTCCTTCCCGCCAATCCAATTGCGCCAACACCACCAGTCTACCCGCAGAACCCACAACCAACCTACCAAAACCCTAGACCCAGGTAGTGCTATAACTGCGGTGATCCCAGTCATTTCCGGAACGCATGCCCTAGGCTACAAGTTCAGATTACGCAAGCGAATCCGGTGAACCAGATTTCGAACCAAGTGACACGCGGACGAGCTTTTAACATAACCGCGCACCAAGCGCAAGCGAATAATGACGTAGTCAATGGTACATTTTTGCTTAACGGATTTTATGCTTCTGTACTTTTTGATTCTGGCGCCGATCGAAGTTTTATTTCTCGCGCGTTTGAGCAGAAGCTTGCGCGACCGCGCATCGATTTAAAAGAATTTTTCAGTTGAATTGGCTAATGGCGAAACTGTTTTAATTAACTCAGTGATTAAAGATTGCACGCTTAACCTTAACGAAAACGATTTTCTGATCGACCTCATCCCCATGCCTCTTGGAAGTTTTAATGTTATTATTGGTATGGACTGGCTTACGCATAATCGCGCCGAAGTTGTTTGCGCCAAGAAGATGATTCGCATACCTCGAGAAAATGGTGATCTTCATATCTACGGCGAGAAACCCTCCCGCGGTCTTAAACTTATGTCTTGCGCCGAAGCCCGAAGACTCATGCGGAAAAGGTGTATTGCATTCTTAGCCCATGTGGTTAAACCTGCTGAAGAAAAGAAGAAGCTTCGCGATATCCCTGTTGTGCGTGATTTCCCTGAAGTTTTTCCTGATGATCTTCCTGGTATCCCTCCCGCTCGTGAAGTCGAGTTCCGTATTGATCTTGTCCCTGGTGCTTCCCCCGTAGCTAAATCTCCTTACCGTCTTGCGCCCGCTGAGATGCAAGAATTGGCAAGCCAACTTCAAGAGTTGACTGCTAAAGGATTCATCCGCCCTAGCTCTTCGCCCTGGGGTGCTCCGGTGTTGTTCGTTAAAAAGAAAGATGGATCGTTTCGCATGTGTATTGATTACCGCGAGTTGAACAAACTCACCATTAAGAACCGGTATCCCTTACCGCGTATTGACGACCTCTTTGATCAACTCCAAGGTGCCTCTTGTTTCTCCAAGATTGATCTCCGCTCTGGCTATCACCAGTTGCGCATCCGCGATGAAGATGTTCCGAAGACTGCTTTTCGAACTCGTTATGGCCATTTTGAATTCTTGGTCATGTCCTTCGGTTTAACCAACGCACCCGCCGTTTTCATGGATCTAATGAATCGGGTGTGTAGGCCTTTCTTGGATAAATTTGTGATTGTGTTTATCGATGACGTTCTGATTTATTCTAAGACCAAGGCTGAGCATGAGCAACATCTTCGGTTGGTGTTGCAAAAGCTTCGAACCGAGCAACTCTATGCTAAGCTTTCCAAGTGTGAATTCTGGTCTGATGAAGTACAGTTTCTTGGCCATGTTGTGAACAAGATGGGTATTCATGTCGACCCATCCAAAATTGAAGCAATCAAGAACTGGATTACGCCGACCACTCCTTCCGAAATCCGTTCCTTTTTGGGCTTAGCTGGTTATTACCGGCGCTTCATTTCGAACTTCTCAAAGATCGCATTGCCTTTAACAGCTCTAACGCACAAAGGTAAACCGTATATTTGGGGCTCGAAGCAAGAAGAAGCCTTTCTAACGCTCAAGCGTTTGTTGTGTGAAGCTCCTGTTCTTGCGCTACCTGAGGGTAATGATGATTTTGTCGTGTACTGCGATGCCTCTAACCAAGGTCTCGGTTGCGTTCTTATGCAACGAGGCAAGGTTATCGCTTACGCATCAAGGCAACTCAAGGTTCACGAGAAGAATTATACAACTCACGACCTCGAACTAGGCGCAGTTGTTTTTGCCTTGAAGATCTGGAGACACTACCTTTATGGTACTAAGTGTATCCTCTACACTGACCATAAAAGCCTTCAGCATATCTTTGATCAGAAGGAACTTAACATGAGGCAACGCCGATGGAACGAACTCATCAGCGATTACGATTGTGAAATCCGGTATCATCCTGGTAAGGCTAATGTGGTAGCCGATGCGCTCAGCCGAAAACCCTGCCAGCTTAACTGTATCTTGCCGCGCACGCAGCTTCACTTCGCGCCGATTCAAAGCAACCTTGAATCGCGTATTCGTGACGCGCAGCGCGCATCTGTCAGTAATGGTAACCTTCGCGCCGAGTTAGCGTGTGGCGCGGAAGCGCACTTTGTCCCTAATCTGAGTGGGATTCTCTGCTATCTCAATCGCATCTGGATTCCTTGTGATGAGAATCTTCGCGCTGATATCCTGAGTGAAGCGCATAAATCTCGGTATTCTATTCATCCTGGCGCTGATAAGATGTACAAGGATTTGCGCATTACTTATTGGTGGCCCGGTATGAAAAAGGATATTGCTGTGTTCGTAGCTAAATGCCTGACTTGTTCTAAGGTAAAAGCTGAACACCAACGCCCATCTGGTTTGCTCGAACAACCAGAAATTCCTACGTGGAAATGGGAAGGTATAGCGATGGACTTTATTACCAAGTTACCTTTGACAGCAAGCAAACATGATAGCATTTGGGTAATAGTGGATCGATTGACTAAGTCTGCTCACTTTCTGCCCATTCGTGAAAACTACCGTGTTGAGCAACTTGCGCAGCTTTATGTCAAGGAAATTGTCTGCCGCCATGGTACTCCTTTGAGCATCATATCCGATCGCGATGGCCGTTTTATATCCCGCTTTTGGAAATCTCTCCAATCTGCGCTAGGAACTCGCTTGGACATGAGTACGGCATATCATCCTCAGACTGACGGTCAGTCTGAGCGAACTATTCAAACTCTTGAGGATATGCTCCGATCTTGTGTTCTTGATTTTGGAGGTAATTGGGATTCACACCTGCCTTTGATCGAGTTCTCTTATAATAACAGCTATCATTCCAGTATCGGTATGGCCCCATTTGAAGCACTTTACGGTCGTAAGTGCCGCTCCCGATTTGTTGGAGCGAAGTGGGAGAAGCTCAAATCACAGGACCCGAACTTGTTCAAGAGACAACCGATAAAATCGCCAAGATCCGTGATAATCTGCTGACTGCCAGAAGCCGACAGAAGAGTTACGCAGATCGCAGGCGAAAGCCTCTCGAATTTCAAGTTGGTGATCTTGTTCTCCTCAAAGTGTCGCCCTGGAAGGGTGTTGTCCGCTTTGGGAAGAAAGGTAAGCTTGCTCCTCGATATGTTGGACCATTTAAGATTCTCGCGCGTGTAGGAAAAGTTGCCTACAGACTTGACCTGCCGCCAGCGCTCAGTAATGTGCATCCAACGTTCCATGTATCCAATCTCAAGAAGTGTTTAGCTGACAAGAACCTTCACATTCCACTTGATGAAGTTCAAGTTGATGAAACTATGCATTTCGTTGAGAAGCCTGTTGAGATTATGGATCGCGAGGTTAAGCAAACCAAGCGCAGTCGCATCCCTATCGTGAAAGTTCGCTGGGAGTCCAAGCGCGGAGCCGAGTTTACATGGGAAAGGGAAGATCAAATGAAGATCAAGTACCCGCACCTGTTCTCTGCGCAACCTACTTCGAGATAAATTTCGGGACGAAATTTCTTAAAGTAGGGGAGACTGTGACATCTGCCCCGATCCGACCCGACCCAGGTACCCGTTTCTCTGACCCGATCTTTTTCTGTTATGACTTTAATATTTATTTATACTTATATTTTACTTTTAATAATAATAATATATTTTCATTCCCGCCTCTTTCTCTCTCTTTCCTTCCGCCGTCCCGTCCCTCTTCTTCCTCTTTTCTTTCCGCCTTCCTTTTTTCTTGTCGCCGTCCCGCCCTCTTGTTTAACCCCTCAGCCTTGTTTCCCTCTCTCCTTACTCTTTGCTGTCCTTTGTTTCTTCCCGCCTAAGGATGTCTGCGCAGTTCCACGCGCCAGACTCCTTACAAGGAAGCCGACGTGAAGACCACCTGTTATTGCGATACGCGAGACGAACTGTCCCCGCAGCGCGCTAAGGATTGTAGTCCTTACCGCGGCGCGCTATGGATACACTTCTTCCCGCGACGCGCTAAGGAATATAGTTCTTCTCGCGACGCGCTTAGAATTGAAGTTCTTCCCGCGGCGCGCTTAGAATTGTAGTTCTTTCCGCGGCGCGCTAAGGTTGGTCTGTCTGCCTTCGCGCTCGCGCTCCAGCCTTCTCGCGCTAACCCTTTGAGTCTTTTCTTCTGTTTAATCCAGCTGTTTACTTTTGTGTTGTCTTATCTTCTGTGCTGTTGACCTGACCTATCTTATGTCTGAAAAGCCACTTTTGGCGCAGCATGCGCACCAACCCCATTGGTTGACAGAAAAAGTGACTGACATTATCTTTTGAGATCTGCTTTTCCATGCTTGACCAGTACCTTTATCTGACCCGCCCATGCCTGTTTACTGTTACCTGTCAGCTTTCTTTTGCCCCCTGCAGCTGCCATATCTTTTGATATCTTTTGCTTTTGGAATCTTTTACTTTTTGGAGATCTTTTCCCCCTTTCTAGGGATTGTGTTCCCTAGGGTTTCCCTATAAATAATAATATTATTTTCCTAACACATCACACACAAAGCACTTAAACTCCCCTGTCCTCTCTTGCTCCTCTGCCGTCTCCTCTCTCTTTGCCTTCGTCTTCTATCCTGTTCTGCCCTGCTTTTTCCGGTAATATATATATAATAATTTACTTACTAACTATGCTAACTTGTAATCAAGACTAAAAACCAATCATTAAAACAATAATCTTATTTATAGGTTAACTTGTGCTTGTTTAAAGTTGGTTCTTGCTTTATCTTACACCGCATCGTTTATCAAGTGAGTAATCTCGTACCTAATCCCTTTTTGCTTTTAAAGTTTTGGGATGTTCATGTGTTCATACAAACTTAAGAGTCTTAAACTGTTTATGAACTTTAGTCGCGCAGTATCCCATGTGTTGAGGACGTAGACTTGGCTGTTTATTTGTATGTGTGGATCATTAACCGTCTTGTCGGTCTATTCCGCAGTTCTTATGGTACCATTAGATGAACACGGGAGAACTATCGTTTATGATTTTCTCTTTTGTTTACACTTGCACAGTCTTTCTTGCTTGTGAGCTCAATTGTGAGCACTGGCAGTCTATGAATCTTAGAGTTGGTCCCGATCGGATTACACCCTTGTTGAAAACCAGACATACACATGTTGCGCGCAGATTTATTGCTATCTATGTATTGTATTAAACTTGATTTCTCACCAACACGCAAGTGTTTGACGTTTATTTTAACACATGTTCAGGTTTGCAGTAGCTGTTTTGGAGCTTGTGGACACGTAGGAAGTTCTTTATTTTGGACCTAGATTAAAATGTATCAAGACAAGTTATTGCTGTTCGAATATTATGATTTATAATATATTGATTTATGATGATTTATGTTATCTTGTGTTTACTTTGCGCGTGCGCGAATGAATATATTATTAAATATTGACACCCAATAGTGTCACGAGTAATGAAACAATATGTGGCGCCCCGATGTATAATCCGCCTTTGGTCGGGGTGTTACAGTTTATTAACCGGTTTTTTTGGTGCAAAACTCGGACCGGTCTAACCGGTTAGGACCGGTTTAGAAACCGGTTAGAACCGGTTAATAACCGGTTTTTTTAATTAACCGGTTTTTTTTAAATAACTGGTTAATAACCGGTTTTTTTCATAATAACCGGTTTTAAAATTAACCGGTTTTTTCCATAACCGGTTCAGTAACCGGTTTTTTCTCTAGAACTTGTAACCGATATACGAACCGGCGGTTACTAAACCGGTCAAACCGGTTTTTAAATAACCGGTTTTTGTAAAAACCGGTTTTCGGTTTAAACCGTTGAACCGGTTCACCAACCGGTTTTTTTGCCCATCTCTACCCCACCTCCACCCACACCCCCTAAAAAAGTTTGTTTTTCTCTTGGTTGGGAGGGGGAGTGGAGGGGGGGGGGTGATGAGTTGAGAGGATACATGGAGAATTCCGATTCGAATTTTATTAAACAAGTTATCAACCGAACACATTAGAGATTTTCACACATTCAAATTCCAATTCCTTCAAAAAAATTCCGTGAACCGAACGCTCCTAAGAGTGCGTTCGTTTCATGGAATTTGTAAGAATAGAGGAATTGAATTTAAATTCCTTGACATGGCAAGTTCAGTTGGATATGGAAGGAATTGGAATTTGAAACTAATTCAAGTAAAATCTCATGTTTATTGAAATTCAAGAATCCCTTCACTTTTTAAAGGAAAGTTCAAAAAAGCGTTGGAGTGTTCAATTTGGTGTGGTCAAAACGGGTTTCGGTTTGGCACGTTTTTGATTGTATTTTGGTTCGGTTGGATTTGGTTTGGTTGGATCGGGTTTTGATTGGAACGGGTTACGTCATGGCACAAGTTTTGGTCGAGACGGGTCCGGCTAGGCACCATTTCGTGTCGGAACGGGTGTCAAATCCGATGGGTTTGGGTTGGAATGGGTTCGGGTTGGGACAGGTTTTGGGTTGGCCCAAGTTCTGCCTCGGCTTGGGTTCAGGTCAGGACGGGTTTTGGCTCGGCTCGGTTTCGGGTTGCAACGGGTTTTGGCTCGGCTTTGGAATGGAATGGGATTCGGCTTGCCATTGGTTCGGATAGGAAATGGTTTAAAGTTGGCATGGGTTTCGGGTCAAAACCTGTTGCTAACTAAAACCCGTTCCGACTCGAAAACGGTCCGAAATTGAGTCCCACCCTGACCTGCGATTTGTCCCGACTTGAAACCCGTTCCAACTCGAAACCCCTTCCGACCCAAAACCTATCCTGACCCAAACTCGTTCCAACCCGAAACCCATCCTGACCTGAAGTCCGTCTCGACCTGACCTGTTCCAACCCAAACTAAAGTAACTCTTTTTTTATTATGTCTTTTCCAACCTGAACATACCCCCCCCCCCCGACCCAACCTGTTTGTCTGTCTTAAAAGGAGGATAATTTCAATTCCATGAATAACTTCACCAACCAACACACATTATAGATTTTATAAAGAATCCATTATATTTCCAGTTAAAATTTATTTACAAAAAATTCCACACTTGTAGGATTTTCTTTCAGGACAAAAGTTGCGTGGTGTCAAACCCGTGTTGGCTAGAGTTTTGATACGACGAGTTATAGGATGAGCAAACGGGTATCGGTTATTTCACAAAATTTTATCTTCGATACCGGTAAGGGAAATTCGAGGTACCTACCAGAGGTGCACAAACCGGTTTTTTTAAAAAAACTGGTTCGGTTATTAACCGGACCGGTTTTTTTGGCCCGGAAAAAAACCGGTTCGGTTAATAACCGGACCGGTTAATAACCGGTTTTTTGCTGTCAAAACCCTAACCGGTCTAACCGGTTAGGACCGGTTTAGAAACCGGTTAGAACCGGTTAATAAACCGGTTTTTTTATTAACCGGTTTTTTTATTAGCCGGTTTTTTTTATTAACCGGTTTTTTTTTTTTTTTTTTTTTTTTAAATTTCGCCGTTTCAAATACGAATATTTGTTTTTTATATTTTGTACTTAATGAAGACCATTATTTTTTCACAGTATAAACAAACCGGTAACTACAAGGCAAACCGGTAACTACAAGGCAAAACGGACTGACCGAAGCCATTCTTTGCTTTCGTTGTTAGGGTTCTTTGCTTGGAAGATAAGTATGAGTGTGTGTTGGTGAATGTGTTTTCAACAAACCAAAGATTAAAAACACATAACTTTCATTTATAGTTTTTACATTAAAAATACAAACATTAAATCGTTATCGTATATTCGTAACTCAAAAATACAAACATTAAATCATTAACACTGAAGAAATCTCTGCCAAGAACTGTTGTTCATGATTTAACTCAAAAATACAAACATTAAATCGTGAACTAGCAGATGCTCCTGTTGTTCCCAATCGCAGCTTGTTCATGATTTGCCTCCATGTTTGCTGTTTCTTTAACTAAATTAGAAAAATCCAAATCAACAAGTAAATAAGAGCACATATTAGGAAAAAGAATGCTTAGACACGATTACATGAACAACTTGCTGTTTCTTACTCATGATTTGCCTCCATGTTTGCTGTTTCTTTAACTAATTTTCTTCGCTACCCGATCCCGAGCTATTTCTTAGGTAATCGTCGTACGCGGCTTCTTCATCGGTCATTGGTTGAGTGTGTCCTTCATTGACCTCGTCTTCATACAAGCCCGCTTCATACTCCATTTCCCCCTCGAGTGAGCGTTGATGTTGTGCCCTATCTAAAGAGTCCAAGTAATCCTTGTAGCAAATTGACATCTCTATAGCTGGTGCAGTGAGTCGAGTCCTCCTAATCGATATAAAAAACCCTGCCAGAAACAGAAAAAGCAGACTCCGAAGCTACCGTGGAAGCTTGGACCGTTAGTAAATCTTTGGCCATGGCGGCGAGGATCGGAAACTCATCCTCCTTACCTCTCCACCAAGCCAGCAAATCAAGACTTCTAAATTCATCCGGAGTCATGTGTTTCACAAAGTTGGTACCACCATACCTTCCAAGTTCACTGCTTGGGGTGTTTACCCTTTGACGTTTACCGGCGTCTTCCCAAATCATGTAGTACATCCCCATTTCAATGTCGGTTTGGGATTGGGATTGGGCAACAGCTCTTAACGAGTCATGAATTTGGGAAGACGACCCGTATTTTGTAAGGTAGACATCATACATGTTTGACAAGGTGGTGTTGAAAGCATTCTTTAAAGTTTGGCTATAATAGGGGTTTTGATCGTCGTTTAACCCAAGCTCATCACAAATTTTTTCTATTAAAGCTTCAACACCACCAACATTGATGCAAGGGTTTAACGCAGCAGCACATGTCAAAACAGCGGGTAGTTGTTGAAAATATTTTCTAAATTTTTCTTTCATTTTTACACCCATATCAAAATAAGGTGCACCCCTACAATCAAGTTCACTCAACTTTGTGCACATGACAGCAATTTTTGGTAAAGCAATGGGGCTTGTTGGATAGTAAACCCCGGATAAACTAGTTGTGCAAGATTTAAAAATTTGAAGGACCTCCGTAACGATCTCAATCAATAACCAGTTTCTAGGATCATTTGAAGGACCTACGTAAACGTACCGCTTCAACGTCGTACGTAAACACCCCTCCTTGATTCGTCATCTCCGGCTGCGAACTACTTCCCGCTTCGTCCTTCAAGGCCTTGCAAAAGCGCTGTTGTATATGCGCTTTTAAAGTGGAGTTTGCATCTTTGGCATAGAACTTCAAACAGTGCTTGCATCGAGCTTTTTGGCGACCGTTAGACAGTTCGCATAGGTCGAAATGTTGCCACACATCTTGGTTTCGTTTCGTGGGGATGATCCGAACGACCGTTATGTCTGTGTTCGAGGCACCCATGTTGACGGATGAAGCAGCACTTTGGGAGGCCATGATAATAAGAGCGTATAATCGAGTATGAAATAAACGAGTACGAGTATGAAATAAACGACTACGAAATAAGAGCGTATGGAGTGGTAATGTGGTATAATTGAGTGTGAGATAACAAAATAATCGCGTATGAAATAAATGTTTAGAGCTAGTAGAGTTGTATAATCGAGTGTGAGCTAACCTACCAAACCTAAACTATATATAGTTGTTTGTGGGGGTAAAATGTTAAAAAAAACGGCTAGAAATCAAGAAAAAACGGGCAAAAAAGGACCCAAACGGTCATATGGCCGTTTTATAACGGTAAAAAACCGGTTAACCTAAAAACCGGTTTTTAGGTTAGCCGGTTTTTGACCGTTAACCAGTTAACCGGTTTTTAGGTTAACCGGTTTTTAAATTTAACCGGTTTTTTAATAACCGGTTTTTCTATTAACCGGTTTTCGGTTAAACCGACCAAACCGGTTCTATAACCGGTTTTTTTGAACACCTCTAGTACCTACCTCATCCCTATTACTTATTATTTTATTATAGACTGACTACTCATTGATGGCTTCCGGATAGTGGGTCCGGGTGTTATTTGAATTCAAAAGCGAGGGCCGGTCAGTCTACGCGCTTGTCCTCTTTCTTTGATCTCTTCAACGGTGGTTCCAGACGCAATTTTACTCCCATCCATTCATCGCAGACTGACTTACTTTTGTTCTTGAACCATTTATTTCCCAATTTGCTTCATACCCATCTCACAACTCTCCAGGTATTATTATTATTCATGTTTAGTTTCTTGAATATCTGTTACGTTTTGATTTACTTATATGATGAATGGCCTAGGGGATTTTGATGTCCTTCATTAAATGGAAGACTTGGATCCATCTGATCTTGGTCAACAAATTATCTACCACTTCCCCCCAATTTATTATTATTCATCCCTGATTCATTTTATTTAAACATGAGATTTGGGTTTGCTGATGTCTTCTTAACTAATCCTTGATTAAATGGTGTAATTAACACCTATTTCATGATAAACTAATTGAATCCATCACATGTTTTCAGGATAGTTGGATATGTTTGGGCTCAAGAAACCTCATTTCCACCACAGAATTCATAAAACCAAGTCAGTTGACCCCCACCCTTCTAACCCCTTTGATTCCGATGGCGAGTCCGAAAATAAGTCACCGCTAACCCCAGAAAGAAGAACATCATCTGAACCTTCTGTGTTGGTCCCGGATTCAAGATCAGTGCTTTTTGATGATCACGACGACGATGCGGTTAAAGGGTCCGGTTACAAAGTTACTTATGCATCCAGAAACAAATATAAAAATGAGTTTGTTGATTCTGGTGGACTAGAGAATCAAGATGTGCAAGAATTGGAGCATTATGCCGCGTATAAAGCTGAAGAAACTACAAAAACCGTTAACAGCGCGTTAAAAATTGCAGAAAATATACGAGAAGATGCAACTAAAACTATGATTACTTTGCATCAACAGGGTGAACAAATTACCGGGACCCACATGACTGCTGCCGATATCGAACAGGATCTTAGCAGGGTATTGTTTTTTTTTTCTATTTCTATTTTGTTCTTGGTTTTTGATATTATGTGTCATGAGGTCTTGTATTGTTGGAGGTGGTAAGATAGGTGGGTCAAAACGGGTGGGTGTGAAAATGGGGCGTGTTTTGGTATGGACAAAAACGGTTTGTTTTCCAATGGTCAAAACGGGTTGGGTTGCTCTGTTAATACTCTTTTTGTTTATATCTGAAAAGGGTTATGCTATCGACAAACCCACCATCCGTGTATCTAGACGCCGGAGCACCTGTCACATCATACAAAACGCGGGTGAGCCACTCGAGATTGGCATACTAAAAGCTTGAATCAAGCTAAGCTTAAACAAGATCGAGCCTAAAATAAGCTTGTTTAATAAACAAGCTCGAACCCGAGCTTCCTTGATTGAGCTCGAGTTGCCTCGCAAAGCCTAAAAGAGTCTTTTTTTTATTTAATATTTGTTTAATTGTTTAATATCTTAAATATATTATATATATTTATAATAATTGTCATTACTACCATATATTAAATTGTCATAAAAAGAAGTAAATAATGTATATTATGTTTATACACAAAAACTTATAATTAAAATATACGTAAAAAATAAAATAAATGTATATAACTTGATTAATAAATAATGAACGAACAAGCCCAAGTGGAGCTCGAGCGTGAAAAACTACTGACGAGCCGACTTCGTCAGTTAAATGAGCCAAGCTCGAACCATTGGGCTCGGTTCCTTTACACCCCTACCTGTCAGATGATACCCTGTTAGCTGTTGCATCAGTCACTTTTGTGTTAGTCAAACAAATCATACAGCCCGTGTAAGACATTATGGTCCGTATGACGTGTCACTTTAACTAGACCAGGATGACCATTTTTCGCCTGTCAATCTGTCATACAATCCGAACGAAACATCAGTGGTATGTGGATAGTATGTCATTAATGTTTCTATAGCTCCGACTTGTGAAAAAAAAAAGTTATATTAATAATCTAACTCTTCAAATAAAAGCATTTTAGGTATTCTTAGCACGGACGCATATCAAACTGTATGACCCGTTACAGATAACACACAACCCGAATCAGCACATTCATAATAAGTGTATCCAGATTTTGAAGTTGTACTTTCTAATGCAGGGCGAGAAGCTTTTGGGAAGTCTAGGGGGCATGTTTTCAAGAACCTGGAAGCCTAAAAAGGGTCACACAATAACCGGGCCCGCGATCACCGGAGGTAATTAGGATATAAAGCTTGTCATTAATGCATATTTTGGATATTTTAATCTAGTTTCCATGGCCGTTTTGTAAATTATGAAAGTTGTGCGTTTGATTATTTTCAGATGATCCTGCACAAAGAAAGGGTGCCCATTTGGAACAAAGAGAAAAACTGGGACTTACCACGAACCAAACTAAGGGACAATCGTATTCAAGAACTCCGCCCCGTGAACCCACAAACGCGTTACAGAAAGTCGAGGTATTTAAAAAGCTTTAATCTTTTTGAATACAGATTAACATGTATATTCGATGAAAATTGCTTGCATTAACTGAAATGCTGAAACCGACACGTAGTTTAATAAAGTGTGTGTGATGTTTTATTTCTAGGATCGATTGCATATTTCCCCTTCCCAACTCTTTAAATGCGTATTTACCCAACTCATAAATTCAATCTCACGTTTCCCCCTCCTTTAATGAAATTTTAATATAACGGGCCAAATTACTCAGTTAAAAGAAAACGGGCCAACTAGGTTTACCAGGTCAAAGGTGGCCCAAATGGTTTTAGTGCATGCAACCTTTTAACCGTTGGATTCGCAGTATAATGTTAAATGTTGCAATAATATAGTTCTTGTATTCATATCTTACCCATAATTTTTATAGAGTTAGTTACACAGATGGTCCCTGTAGTTTACCCATATTGCATGTTTGGTCCCTGTTGTTCACACGCAGTTTACATGGACGGTCATGAACTAAACAATTTTGGACAAAATGTTTTCGGGTAATCGCAGCCTGGCCTGACCCGTCTCAGCCTATAACAAAAATTATTGGTTTTGACTTTCACCCTTTCATAACTCGCCTGATGTGTCCATTTCCCGCCGCCACTAAATGTTCTGATTATAATTTTGAATTTTTAATAAACTATTTGTGACCATAAACAGTATGAGAAAACAAAGCAAGACGATGCACTATCAGATTTGAGTAACATTCTCGGGGAACTTAAAGAAATGGCAGTTGATATGGGCTCAGAGATTGAAAGGTTAGATGTCTCTTTGGTCTATTAACATTTTTTTTCAGTTCATGAGTAATTTATCAAGCTCAACCTCGAGCTCAGCGTGTTAATCATTTATTAATTAATTTCTACATTTTTAATTATATATATATATATATATATATATATATGCATATATATATATATATTTATAATTAAGACATTTATATATAACATAATGTATATCATTTATTCATTTTTATTATAGTTTCACATCTAATAATAAAGATTATATAAGTATATAGTGTATATAATAAATTATAGTTACAAAATTACTAGGCTCGTGCATAGTTCAAGCTCAAGCTTGGCTCGGGCTCGATAAGTGAAGGTCGCGCTCGTTTATTAAGCAAGCCTATTTTTAGGCTCGTGAGTAGTTTTTCAAGCTTGAGCTTGGTTCGTTTATGATTTATTATTAATATATATCTATAATTAAAACATTTATACAAATAAAACCATATATATGTATAATAATTGTTATTATGTAAAGTAAATATATTAAGTAAAAATTATGTAAATAATAGGCTTGTTTAGGGTTGTTTTGGCTCACAAGCAAGCTCGAGGTTGATAAGTGAAGCTCGGGCTTGTTTATATTTAGGCTCGAGGTTATAAACTTGTGTTTGTGTTACTAATATGAATATTTGCAGGCAAAACAAAGCTCTTACTCCTCTTGAAGATGATGTTGATGAGCTCAATTTCCGAGTTAGAGGTGCTAATCAACGTACTCGACGTCTACTTGGAAAGTAGATCATCACGGTTTCTTAATTTTCACATGACAATCGCTATTCGTTTGTATGAGACTAGAATTTTCTTATTAGTGTCTGCTATTACATTTGAGCATGGTGCTTGGGTATGTTTTAAGTCATCAGTGTTAAAATAACAAAAAGAATTAAAAAAATCAACGGTTTTTTTTGGGTATTAAAAGTAATTTGTATATAGTTATAGACTATAGTTAAACAATATATTGTAATTTTATTTAGAGAAAATTACTGTATTCGTCCCTGTGGTCTGAGGACGGAGTCACTTTGAGTCCCCGAAAAAAAAATTAAACCGGTTGAATCCCCATGGTTCCAAAAGTAAACTGGATGAGTCCCTTTGCTATCTTTTCTTTATTAACATCGTTAAAATGATGGGCAAAATGGTTATTTCACACAATAACAAAAAAAAATCTCACAACCATGAAACTTATATTCTTTCACTTACTATTGTATCACCTTCAACAACCAACCATATCCATTATTTGTTACAACAGCCCAACACAAACAAACAAGCCCTTCACAAAACCCTAATTCTCACAATCTCTTCAAATCCGACCAAACCCATCTCCTATTCACGTTTTCCGACAAAACCTAGTCCATAATCACCTTCACCACCACCACCACCACGATTCCACCCAACCTGCAACAATGGTTTCCACCATAGCCACCACAATCACCTTCAACACCTCCGTCACCACCGCCGCCGCCGCCGCCACCTGCAACAACAATTCGATTTCAATCAATGCGGCTGTAAAGCAATGATACCTCTGCCGATTCCAATTCAACCGCCCCTATATATACGTCCAGTCTGGAAACTGGGCTTTGTACATACGACAATTGAAGATTTGGGGGATTGGAAGCCATGAGTGAGACGAGTTTTGTTGGAAAAAAGTGAATAGGAGATGGGTTTGGTCGGATTTGAAGAGATTGTGAGAATTAGGGTTTTGTGAAGGGCTTGTTTGTTTGTGTTGGGCTGTTGTAACCGATAATGGATATGGTTGTTTGTTGAAGGTGATACAACAGTGAGTGAAAGAATTAAAATTTCATGGTTGTGGGATTTTTTTATTGTGTGAAATGACCATTTTGCCCATCATTTTAACGGCGTTAATAAAGAAAAGATAACGGAGGGACTCATCCAGTTCACTTTTGGAACCACGGGGATTCAATCGGTTCAATTTCTTTTCGGGGACTCAAAGTGACTCCGCCCTCAGACCACAGGGACGAAAACAATAATTTTCTCTTTTATTTACATAATTTTACTATATATAATTAACAAGTTTGGTGTCGCAAGTGGCCTACTGGGCCATATGACGGCACCGTATTGATCGGTGGTTTTTTTAGTTCAGTTACCATAATAAACATAATTGAAACCGATCAAATGTCAAAATTTTTTTTTTGTTTTGTTTAGTTAAAAGGAACCGACCGAGTTCTTGCATACTCGCGGCCTTATTTAAAGCCCATGACCGACAAACGCTAACGACCAACCCCCCACCCCCGAATTGGTCATTGGTCCACCTTAAGTTTATATATATTTTTTCGTTTTTTAGTTCCAGTACCGTAAGGTACGTAATCAAAACCGACCCGAATTCATGTCAAGTTACCGCCTCAATGCTCGGAACCGACAAGGCTTGGGTTTTACCACCATCCGGGTTTGCTAACCAAATAAACATCATCCTAATATTTTGTTATCTTATATGTTAATGATTTTATATGTTAATTTGACGAATTAATTTTTTGGGTTTTAACCCTCAAATTTTACCAATGGTGTCTAATCGTAACGAACGCAACCGGTACTGACTGAATTCGTGTTGACTCATCGTCGTGACGTTCGGGTATTACCAACGTCCGGGTTTTAACGCTAGGGTTTTGACAGCTGCCTCGGTGCAACGCTGCAGGTAGAAAAACTAGTTTGTACATAGATTCAAAGGTTTTAGCGAACCGTTTGAAAGGCGTTCTGTAGTCGGTGATTTCTAGCCCTCAATCAGCCCTTTTAAGTAGCTGATCGATCTTGGATGGTCCGCTGATTATAAATGAGATTATAACTTGGTGGAGAAAAAGAAAAAAGAAAAAACAGGTCTTTATAAGGTCGACCTTGAAATGCGTATGAACATTTAAATTGGAAATTTCTCAATAGTTTTATGGAGAACATAGGGTTCCTTCTAAGATGGAGAATTTGGATGTATGGAGTGGTGTCTTCGGCTCGTTCTTCCATTTTAGTAAACGGATCGTTCATTTTTCAATTCAAGTATTCCAGAGGTATACGACAAGGTGATACGATTTATCCGTTCCTATTTATTTTAGCAATGGAGGCTCTCTCGGTTATGTTCAGAAAAGGGTGTGGTGCTGGTGTTTTTAAAGGGTTTCAAACTCCAAATGATGGTCCATTGTTATCTCATTTATTGTTTACGAACTATGCTATTATTGTTGGTGAGTGGTCAGCGAATAATATCCAGATTTTGGCCCGACTACTGAGGGTTTTCAAACATCTCTCGAGGCTAAATATTAACCTGCAAAAATATCTCTCGAGACTAAATATTAACCTGCAAAAATCTTTACTGTATAGGGGTGGAAGTAAAATATAAAGAAGTTAAGATGATGGTGAAGATGCTTCATTGTAATGCGGGGGAAATACTTGTTGGGTTCCAATGGTGATCCGTAAGTGGTTTAACAATTAAACCCGACTTTAATAAAAGTTTCATAATTATTAATCACATTAGTTATTATCAACGCAGTGGAATAAATAAAACGAGTAATCATCTCTTTAGTGGAACCTCACAGGATCCGGTTACAAACAATACAAGTACAAATCAAAACAACCAAATTAAATATGAATCATAAATCGACAATATTTAATTTTATCTCGGTTAATGAATAACCGGTCAAGACACTAAGGGTTAACAAGCTACGCTAGGTGACCAAAAAAGATGAAACCCGACAATGGTGGTGCGCGGAGACAGTGACAGCGGTGGTGGTGCTTGCGGTGGCTGGACAGCGGCGACGGCGACGGCGACTCAAGGCAGCAGCAGCTCACGGCAGTGGCGGAAGGCAGCAGCGGTGCTAGACGATGGCGGCGGCTGCTGTTCACCAGCTGGTAGTGGCCGGCGGTGGTGGAGTGGGTGACTTGAGGGAGAACTTGGTGGCTAGGGTTTTGCTAAAAACTCTTATTGTTCAAAATCTCCTTAGGTTAACTAGTTATATTAAACTAGTGAATCCTAACCGGGCTCCCAAGCCTAAATCTAGCCCAGTCCATAAATAACACCATCTTGCTATAATTACTAGTCAATACCGGTTAACTAGCTTAAGCAGATTTTATGCTCGCTACCCAAGGTGTAACTCTCTTAGGTCATAAATCGGTCGGCCACATTGACTTAATCAAACTGGTCCACGATATACAACAGTCTCCCACTTGGACGGTTTCTTGTTAAGTTCCTTAACACTGACACCCAACGATGCTCTAGCTACACATGGCTGCCCCGTGTCACACCCCGGCCAAAAGCAGAATATGCCGGGGCATAACGTATTGATCGGACAGTAGCTCAATAGACACTAATTAAAGTGACAATCATTATTTAACTTCATCAAACATTAAACAAGTACACAAATTCAGTAAATACATCATAACTTGTAATTTGAAAAAATATCCTAAGGTCAACTAACTATCTTCGATCTTGAATATATCAAATACTTGAACCTGTAACATGTATAAAAATAGGGTTTGTCACCACGAATGTTGGTGAGAATACATAAGTTTTAGTCGTATATATATATATATAGGTAAATCACAATTCATATGTAAATGGCGAGCATTACAGCACTTATGAAAATGTAAACAACTAAATAGATGTGGACCCGTTCCTATTGATACAAATTCAATGTACTTGGGTAAATGTATGATCATACTAGATGAGAATAGATGAGGATGAGATACCAACCACCAAACATAAAATAAACACTTAAGCACATAGAGCATAATCATAAAGCATGCAATAATCACACATAGACACAATTTGAATTGTGTTTTCAATAGATGAGGAAATAAAACATGAGTAAAGTTAATAAGGTATACATGCTACCCTCAAAACATAAAAGATGAAAAAATGGGGTATGTAAACTCACCTTAACGAGAGGGTTAACGAAGATGAGATGATGATAAGATTAAGATACATGCGGTTGAGTTCCTCGGGATATGTCAACGAAAGTTCCTAGTTGTTAAAGATACTATTCATTAATAACGATATATTAACAAGACTTATAATGAAAATTGGGATTTGATTGGGTTTTAAGTAAAATCGTAAATAAAGTATTTTAAGTTTAACTAACCTCATTCTTCTTCTTCTTCTTCTTCTTCTTCTTCTTCTTAGTATTATTATTAATTTATTATTATTATTATTACTACTACTACTACTACTACTACTACGTTATATTTTATCCATATTTATATTTTCAAGCAAATGAATTTTAAAATTAAATAAAAGATATTTAGTATTAATAACCATTATCTATACTTAATCGATGCTAATTATAAGGCAACTATGAATATTAACTTTCGATGGCAAGTTATATATAAATATTTGAACGTTAATCGACCACTAGTTCGGTTTATTTTAACATAAGACGAGTAATTAACTATGCATATATATACATACATACACACACACACACACACACACACATATATATATATATGTATTTTTATAGATACCGGGGGAGGCTTAAAAGTTCAAAAAAATTTAGTTAAGATTTGGTTTTGTTACAATAATGTATATTTAATATTAAACTTGCATTAAATACGATTTAAAAAGCTAAAAGAAATAAAAAATTAGAAAACCAGGCCTGGAGGGACTCGAACCTTCACCTCCAGGCCGGTTTAGAGTTTTAACGATATTGCACCTGCCATCCAGGCAGGTGTCTAACTCAGTTAGGTTACCATATTACTTGAATATAAACATACATTGCCGAGAACATAAACCTAATTTATCAATTAGGTTGATTTTGGTCATTGTTCGTTAAAATCTGTTTAGGGGTTTTGATTGCTGAGTAAAAACGAGTGTAATGCATGTAATAATTACCAAGAATGCTAGTGGATTGAGGGTGATTGACGAATTAGGGTTCGCGGCTTCAAGTCCTTATCAAAATCGTCCTTGATGGCTTCATTGGCTGCAATTTGTTTAGGGCTTTGCGTTGTGACGTTGTGAGAAAGATGTGATACGGTTTAATTGATTTTTAGATACGTATTTATAGTGTAATAGATTAAGAACAGTCGGGGATTGATAAACGAGTAATTAGCTGCTAATTTAAACATCAATACCTTAATTAATCCGTCGGTGTGATACGATTTAGGTTAACAATTGATTTGGAAAGATTAATTACGTGTCTTTGGCCGTGAATTAAGGAACAAGGAAGATGGGGGTAGGGTGGATGTGTCGGCGACGGGTTTGGGAGGAAAGGTTTGGGTTTTTGATTAATATTTGCAATTTAGTCCCTATCTTTTGGTTTGAGTTCCAAAATAGGTAAAGAACTCTCTAAAGGGTTGAAACGGTACAAGATTGATAGTTTTTTTTTTAAATATTCATTTAACGAATAAAATAGATTTGAATAACATGCAACGAAAACCATAATAAAATAGATAATATATGAAATGAAGGTTTAAACGGGTCGGGTTTCGGGTGCAAAAATTAACGAATGTTACATCATTCCTTACTTTCGGGAATTTCGTCCCGAAATTAAGGGAAAAAAAAACCATAACATAGAATTTAGAATTAAAATCAACAGAAACATTTTAATTTTTTTTATTTATCTCTTTTTAAATAACACAGATCTTCGAGTGGTCAGAACAACACTACAAACGGAAAACATGATAAGGACGCTTATGTATAGGATGTACCAGCGGCGTATCCACCATGCCCTTATCACATCAATATTTGTATCGTTACCCAAATCACCTTAGGTTCTGGGTTGTGACACACAAACGTATTCACTATGGGTTCCATGCGAGGATTTTGATAATTATGCATGCACTCATATTATGTAGATCGTTGCATGATGCATATAGTTCGTCCCGTTGTGTGGATTCGAAAACAAAATAAGAGAAAACCCCGTTTTTTTAATCAAAATTTCAATGGAATTAACTGTTCAAGAGAAATGAAACTAAAAAAATGGGTGAAATTTGATTATCACAATTAACTAGTAAACAACTTTGCAATATACAATGAATTGTTGAAGTTAACAATCAAAAGTAATAAAAACAAAATAAATAGATGGAGGAAACTTTGAAATTAAATGAATAATTTACACATTCAATGCATAGGAGTACTTGAGATAACAACAAACTCACGAATAAGTATTCACATAGATAGGTCCACGCAATAGACGTCTCACATGTTTAAAGAAATAAAATATAGATGAGGCTTGAAGTTAAGATTATAAAGTCAGATGAGAAAAGGATACCATGAGAATGAGGCGAGTTTCGGGGAATTTGGGTAGTCGTGTATTTAAATATCGAAATAAAATTTGTACATATGACTCATATTAGATAACTATGTACAACACATGCTCATAGTCCCAATTTCTAAAACAAAACGTTTGTAGGAGATCGGTCATAGGTAGTTCATGTACAAATACGGTACTATTAGAAAACTATGCACATAGTCCCGGTAACTGACCGATCATAGACCGCTTGAAATGTGATAATAATTTTCGTAACAATATATAGTGCAATAAACGACATAATAGTAATAGATGAGAGATTGAATTTAAGTATAAATAACCATGATTCTCATTCATAACAAAACTTGAGATTTGAATGAAGTCGTTACATTAGGTTTAAAACAAAAAGAACCGATAAATTAAACGTCCATTATGTATCATGTATTCTTGAAGAGTGAGGTTTAGACTTGGGAACCGTTGATGTAACACGCATGTCCTTGAGTACCTTGAGCAACTTGGTGAACTTAAGGTTGGTTGGGTGGGTTTTGGTTAGCTTGAGTATTAGGAATAGGTTGTGCTTGAATTGCTTGAATGGGTTGAGCTTAGAGTGGTTGAGGTTGATTCATTTGGGCTTGGTTGAATTGAGTTTGGGTAAAGTTGGGTTGGATAAACTTGGGCTTGATAAGCTTGATATTGAGTGGCTTGGGCTGGGTAAGATTGAACTTGGTTCATGTGTGCGAGTCTTGGGCATGCATTGCGAAAATGGCTAGGATCTCCACAATTGTAACAAGCTCTAATGGTTAAGGATGCTTGGGTAAACGGTTGAGCATAAGGTAAAGCTTGGGGTTGGGTAAGAGGTGAGGTAAATGGTTGAATCATGGGTTGGTTGAGTTCACGGCTGGTGGTAAAGAGGCGACCAAAACGATCGCAATGAGTGCATTGACGACACTTGAGGTTAGGCGAATGGTGGAATTTACACGTATCACATAAAGGGTGGGGTCCTGTGTAGGGCTTCTTGGTGGGTTGGGGTTGTTGGGCTTGCGATTGGGCCAAGATATATTTTTGGGAATTTGACTTTCTTTTGTTGTTGTAGTAATGGGGTGAGTTGTTGTTGTTGTGTTTGGAGGATTTGGGCTTACAGGATTCAGTCTTGGACTCTTTGGTGGGCTCAGGTGCGGGCTTATCATTGGGCCTTTTGGAATTCTTCCGCGTCAAGGTCTCGGCCTTAATGTGATTCTCGGTGAGGGTGCCGGCTAGGGTAATGGCATCATGAAGATCCTTCGGGTCACGACTTAGGACGGAATCTTGGATTTGCATTGGCAAACCCGTGATGTACTTGTCAATGGCACGCTCCAAAGGAGTGACCATGTGCGGGATGAGGAGGCTTAATTCGTGGAATCGGTGTAGGACACATTGTCACCACCTTCTTGTTTTATATTCCAAAACTCTTCTTCCAACTTTTGGAGCTCATATTTCGGGAGAAATTCCTCGAGCATGAGTTCCTTAAGGTCTTCTTATGGCCAGGCCTGGCAACCTCAGCCCCAAGGGCCTTCTTTTTGCTATTCCACCAAGTAAGGGCACTCAATTTGAAAACGCTTGAGGCGTATGTGGTCTTCTTTTCTTCCGGGCACACACAATGGAGGAACACGCTTTCCATGTGCTCAATCCATTGGAGGAGGATGGTAGCACCCTCGGTCCCAAAGTAGTCGGTCGGGTTAGCATTTTTAAATTTCTTGAATGAGCAAACAATTGGGTTTGGGTTTACAGAAGAATTCACGATTTGGAGTTGAGAGATGAGTATTGGGAGGGCTTCTACGATTCCCTTTGTAATGCGGGACGACATGCTGCGGCCAGAGTTGCCGGTGCGACGGTTACGGTTGGTGAAGCGGGAGGAAGACAAGCTACAAGGACGAATTTTTGAAAAAATTATTAGCTTTTGGGATAAATATCAAAATTTCGAGTTTTTGTGAAAATTCATGAGGATACAAAAATGAAAATTTATTTTTTTTATTTATTAGCCTTAACTTGGAGTATTGATAAAATTGATAGTAAAATTTAAATGGTGGGTTGAGATATACATAAAAATAATCATTCATAAGAAAAACAAAAATTTAAACCAAAAATAAATAAATAAGTAAATAAATTCATTGTTGAAATATCCATGTATCACCATGGCTTAATTTTCCAACAAAATATTTAAAATTGATTGAAATCGAGATAAGGGTGTTGAGATGAATGACTGGAGTATCCATGTATCACCATGGCTTTTCCCACCAATTATTTCAACTAAAATATCATAAGGAAGAACCGAGTTTAGCCACGTATCACCGTGAATTCAGTTATGACTTAAGGATGTGATCGTCACATGACCACGAATGATACAACGAGGCTAGTAGATTTGTGAACATTTGGCGTAATACGTTTTGGCTTAACAAGTTTCACACTCACACCTCACCCTCCAGGAAGGTAACCAGGTCTCGCGGCTGATCGAGATTTATGCGCATTGCACTTCCTTAGGCTCGTAAGCCTTGGTGTCAAGGGATAGTTGTACAGGTGCGTCCCCCTTACAGTTACTACGTATCCATTGCACGAATCATCCTCAAGGAGAGGGGAGTAAAAATGGTGGGAATTCTTAAGGAATTTCCCAATTTTTAAAAAATAACTAGGGTTTTGAAAATACTTTTGAGAGTGAGGTGTAGCCTCGGAATTGTGTGTGCTTTGTGTACAATAATAATATCAAATCATTAAATTATATTTAAGCTACCGCAATCAATCATATAAATTTAGGGTGCAAACACGTAAAGGCATATCACGTATAGGGACCTTAAGCATGCTACTAGGTCATTATATCTAACCACCTATCTTATAGCCTTTGGTTCTGATACCAATCTGTCACACCCCGGCCAAAGGCGGAATATGCCGGGGCGTAAAGTATTGATTGGACAGTAGCTCAAAAGACACTAATTAAAACGACAATCATTATTTAACTTCATTAACATTAAACAAGTACATAAATTCAATAAGTAAATACATCATAACTTGTAATTTGAATAAATATCCAAAGGCAACTATGAATATTAACTTTCGATGGCAAGTTATATATAAATATTTGAACGTTAATCGACCACTAGTTCGGTTTATTTTAACATAAGACGAGTAATTAAAAATATAACTATGCATACATACATATATATATATATATATATGTATGTATTTTTATAGATACCGGGAGAGGCTTAAAAGTCCGAAAAAATTTAGTTAAGATTTGGTTTTGTTACAATAATGTATATTTAATATTAAACTTGCATAAAATATGATCTAAAAAGCTAAAAGAAATAAAAATTAGAAAACCGGGCCTGGAGGGACTTGAATCCGCGCCTCCAGGCCGGTTCAGAGTTTTAACGATATTGCACCTGCCATCCAGGCAGGTGTCTAACTCAGTTAGATTACTAGATTACTTGAATATAAACATACATTGCCGAGAACATAAACCCTAGTTTATCAATTAGGTTGATTTTGGTCATTGTTCGTTAAAATCTGTTTAGGGGTTTTGATTGCTAAGTAAAAACGAGTGTAATTCATGTAATAATTACCAAGAATGCTAGTGGATTGAGGGTGATTGACGAATTAGGGTTCGTGGCTTCAAGTCCTTATCAAAATCGACCTTGATGGCTTCATTGGCTGCAATTTGTTTAGGGCTTTGCGTCGTGACGTTGTGAGGAAGATGTGGTATGGTTTAATTGATTTTTAGATACGTATTTATAGTGTAATAGATCAAGAATAGCCGCGGATTGATAAACGAGTAATTAGCTGTCAATTCAAACATCAATACCTTAAAATCCGTCGGTGTGATATGATTTAGGTTAACAATTGATTTGGAAAGATTAATTACGTGTTTTAGGCCGTGAATTAAGGAACAAGGAAGATGGGGGTAGGGTTAATGTGTCGGCGACGGGTTTGGGAGGGAAGGTTTGGGGTTTTGATTAATATTTGCAATTTAGTCCCTATGTTTTGGTTTGAGTTCCAAAATAGGTAAAGAACTAGCTAAAGGGCTGAAACGGTATAAGATTGATAGTTTTTTTTTAAATATTCATTTAACGGATAAAATAGATTTGAATAACACGCAACGAAAACCATAATAAAATAGATAATATATGAAATGAAGGTTTAAACGGGTCGGGTTTCGGGTGCATAAATTAACGAATGTTACATCCCGCCATACAAGTTATGACACTTTAAAGTAATTAACCAAAACATCTTGGAATACACTATTGCAAGATAATGAGCTTATGGTAATCATTGTCCTTTCTGTATAAGACATCGATTGAACAATGAGACATGGATCAGATTCAATCCCACATGGCGTCCAATCGTTATTGTTCTTGATATGGAATCAAAGTGGTCCAATCAAACACACAGCAAGTTTGGGTGAGGCCTCACACTTCACTAGTTTGAATTAGCGAGGGCGTCACGATGTCTAACTGTTACATATCATGTAAGAGTACATAATCCCCTATTGATTACATACAATTCCCACTGAATTTCAGAATATTCCCAACCAATGCCTTTGAAGCCGGCAGTTATGCGACAGCAGTTGCACTGATCAAAGAATAGCCTTTAGTAAACGAAAGTTTTAATATGTATCTCAGGTCTACAAATACTAAATGAGTATACCAATATCAAAACATCTTATGACTAAGATCCATGAAGATGATTTGATGTGAGTTACATCTAACATCATTCACAATGAAGTCTGTGAGTTTGGAGGTCAACTCATTGAGTCCAAAGTCAGAATAGTCTTAGTTCAGAATCGTTCCTGCGAGTCTGATCGACTATGGATAATTTAAAATACAATATTCATGGATTAAACGTAGTAAAATTGAACATAGTTATAATATTCAACGTTTGCATTTAACCATTAAATCAAAAATGAACTCAAAAGTATAAGTGTTAAAATATAGAAGTTATAATACTTGGATAGTTTACATATCATACCCATATAGTTTGCAAATTGTTTAACTTTAATAAAAACTTTAAAACTCGGAGTTCAATACGAATAGAAAATGAACGATCAAATGTAAATTAACATGAATAATATATTAACGATGAATAATAAAGGAGAATACATTGAAACAACAAATCTTGTCGGTTTAACGAATACATATACAAATACAAATAAAAAATGACCAATGTCACATTATAGTATAACACATCTGTTGAACTCTAATTGAAGTCGACTAATAAACAATGACGATTTGATTATGCTCTAATGAAAAATGGCCGATTATATTGATATTGTGATATATGAATTACGAGTTCCCCTAGATCCCTTCAATTAGATGCTCCTCCTTCCTGTATATAGACAGGAGAAGGATGCATGTTTAAACAAAATATTTTTGGCCTTATTTCTCTTGGGTATTGCCATACGATTTCTTCTCTTCTCCGTTAAGTCTTCAGCCTTTTATCCAGCAGACTAAGGGGTGCATGGTTGTCTTGACCTTCCATAAGACATGGGTTATATAGTTTAATATCAGATTTTTCTTCTTTAGGTGATCAAACTCAGATATGCATAGTTTATTGGTAATCTTCTCTTGATGGACCCTTTGATTAGGCTCTTATCGGGCCTGCCCTTTTTCTTGTCCTGGAGGCCCAATTATGGAGGAAGCTCATCAAGCTCCCAGTCTATTATCCTTATTATTTATTGATAATAGTAATGGACTAAAGTAGTCCTGGCTAATCCTTCACATTCTAGATAGGCCCATCTCCTTTGCCTCTTAGGCCAAATCGTTGGTTTCGACAAGATCCTCTTTTGACATCGGCCCTAAGTATGATGAGACCGGAACATCCATTAAACCCTTCAAGTGACCAAACCTACAATATTTCAAGTGATAAGATAAAACTTAGTTGAGGCAGGTAATGTTTGATCCCCATGGTCTTGACCCAGATTTCTTTTTATGGGGAAACATTTTTGGAGTGGCTCCTGACCTGAATCTCTTGAGAGTTTAAATCTACCGTGGTAGAAGCAAGAAGTCCCACTTATATATAATAAAGAGTGAGTGAGCCATAAGCCTAATGGGTTGGCTCCCTTTTAGCTTATGAAAATTGGGCTCACAAAGCTGGACTATTGGGCTGAGTTACGGGATAAGGTAAGGACTAAGTATATCTAAATCCAGCCCCATACAATAAGCCCAGTCTTGGGTTACTTCTTCAAGTCCACCCAGTCCCTTATGCTAATTATTTAAGATTGGATAAGAGACTATAAGCCCAACCCTCCTGATCATGACCAAGCCACGGCTGATGTCTTTCTTTTAGGATAATTTTGTTTGGTCAGGTGGTAACTTGATAAAAAGTTCGGCGATTATCCACAAGTTAGGGAAATAAAGTTTCGAAGTCACGAACATTGACCATGAGAGGTTTGTAAATGAAAAGGATTGAGATTCTTTATACCATTGATAGTCTATTTGATTACCTATGAGGATGAGATTCTGCACAACCTTGGCTTTATGGATCATTTATGAAATATGGTCATTGTCTTTGTGAGTTGAGAAAACAAAGAAATTTATTGTTAGAAGTGTAGTTTATCAGGGCAAAGTCATACAAAAAGACTTCTGAGGGTCACACGATTATCTGTGTAAAGGAAAAGGGCCAACACAAAGGGTCCATAAATCGATTATGATATTTAGAAACATGTTATGGAGTTGATGTTTGGGGTAGTGGAGGTTTTACGGAGAGGATTGCGGCCGATATGATCACAAGTAGGTTAAAATGGGCTCATTTAAGCAGTGTATGGATAATGTGGCCCGTTGGAAAGGCTCTTTCAGTAAATACATGTAAGGGTTATTTGTTGGAAGGATCCTTTTCCTATCCCGTGGAGCGTATGTCATGACATTCAACTATCATTATGATTTATGGCAAATCAGTAATGTTGCTACTCTTGATGCATATTTATTAAGGTCTTCTTCTGATTTATGAAGATATATCTTGTGTTTGCTGCTTTAAAAGGTCCAACATATGTGTGGTGGCCATCTTCCTACTGGAGCTCCTTGTGAATGCAATTGCAATTGAAAGACCATAATATTTGAAAACAATTAGCTTGTTCACATTGTGTCACGCCATGCTATCTCTTTCCCGCTATTAAATCATAATAGTGGTCTTGGAACAGATTAAACCCAAAAATTTCAAAAAGATGACAAATTACTATGTTCTTGCTTCTCAGAACACTCTCATGCAAACATGTTCAATTATGATAATTAGATCTGTTCTCATGCAAAAACTCCTAAGATGAATAGTTTGGATGATTTTCAATGATGGACTCAACGATTTAGATCTCATCTAAGTTTGATTGATCCAGATTGTTTAACCATGTTGGATAGCCAGTATGTGAGACCAACTTTAGATGTTGATGCCTTTCCATTATTTTTTTTCCTCTCAAATTAATCACAATCATTCAAATATAAAATCAATGGACTAGACTATATCTCATACTTCTTATTTTTTGTTTACTTTGCATTTCTTTATTTTAAAAAATATTTTAATGATGAGCCAGACTCAAATAATCTCGATGAGCCGTACTCAAATAATTTGGCTGAGTCGGACTTAATACATAAAATTATATTTGTTTTTTTTTTAAATACACCACTGAACGAAAAAATTGGTGGGACCATGGCCCGGTCTGGCCATGAAAACTTTGATAACAACCAAGTTTCTATTCTTCTCCAACGTGAAACAAGCCCCACCTTTTATTTTATTTATTTATTAATACTGGTTGTTCAATACATAAATTTGATTATCGAAATCTAATTATTATTAGCTTCGATCATTTTAGATACGGTTTGATTCGTTGCGAAGCATTTCACGTGATAAACCCATAAAATAATAGTTATATTTATAGCAACTAGAATTATGTATTTGTTTTCAAAGTTAGGGAAACGCATCACTATTTTTTTCAATAGTTTCTACTAGTTCATGACCAAACATCTGTTAAGTGAGTTAAACCAGGCTATATGAGATAAAGTGTAACTGACATGTTATAATATCCCAACTACATGCATTAACTACCATTTTTCGTTCCTCAAAGGAGTGGTGGCATTATATATGTGTCCATCTTTAGGATGGTCTCAAGCTATAAATGCTTCACTTACAATCCCAATTGAGACTATGAACTGTCACGAACCTGCACTTAGCTACTCCTACACCTTATCAAACACTAAATTCTCTATTGAATTTTCAAGCTTCCTTGTTTGTACATTCTTGCTAAAATGTTGTACATGTGATCAGCCTTTCTGTCATGTTACATCATGTATAACTACTGGTTTTAGCAACCAAGAAAAGGTACAGCAGAGATTACAATAAAATTCTCTATATAGAATTCACACATCCCAAAATATGAGTAAGCATCACAAATTTCATAAACATTTATGATTACTAACAACTCCATAGGCCTTATTTATGGGTACCGTTTCTTCAAACAAATTAGTCCTAGACAACACCACAAGCACCATCATCATGAAGTGCTCAGTTTCAAGGCATCAAGTTCCCGCAGCCGCCTATCTCTGCTGCCTCATTTTGTTACAAGTACATGGAATGTCGCCTATGGATCACCCCGTGGTCAACGGCAAACACCATGTCCAACCTTGTAGGAATTCCATCTCTTGTTTTCGCTTACGTTGTCGACTGCTTTACGAAAACCTACCCCTGCCACCGCCACCACCACCACAGCTGCGTATCATATCTGAAGAAAACGGTGCAAGTTTTGTCACGGAGAAAAGACTTGTTCCTGGTGGGCCCAACCCTCTCCATAACTAAAGCGCATATAAATCTTAGATATATGATTTATGAATCTTCATCTAATGTTTCTTGGCAGTTCTCTATATATATTCTGTTAGGTGTGTATTCAGTGTTGAAATTTATATAAACATGAGTTATGACATTACGAAAGTAGTTAAACTCACACATTACAAAATTTATTTAGCTTTTCATTTCTATTTGAATTATATGTCTTAAAGTTCCAACTAAGTCATTAAAATTTATATTGTTCTTCTGTTAGTTTTTGCAAGAACCTAAGTCAAATTTGGCACCAAGAGAGATGAACCACGGTTCAGAAGTCAAATCACCTTAACGACTATTGCACTTTAGAACAACACGGAAAACGATTTTTAAATTAGAGTCAAAATTATTTTTGGGTCCTAGAAATAAAAGGAAGAGATTTGAAAAATATTTGGTGTTCACTTTTGATATAAACATTGATATGGATGAATGATAAAAGTGACGTGGACGGGTTGATGACATGATCTTTCAACAAGATTCACAAACTAGTTTATTTAACAATAACTTTTATAGACCTACATAATACTTTGAAGGGGTTGCTTCAAATAATCTAGTGTATTTCAATTTTTGGAATACTACATGTGTACGTCCTAAGAGCGCACCAAGTGGAGCCGGGAAAAGGCCGGAAAAATGTGGCCATTTGGAAACACCACCTTCTGGCCACCGGTTTATGATTGTTGAATTGTGGATACACCATTGTATAACGTCTTGAGACAGCTATAATTTAAAATAAATGTTATAAATATATTTTATTATGGTTATTAATGGTTGAGTTATTCTACAAAGTACAATAAAAATGAAAAGTACGAAAAGTCATAATTGATTGACGTGTGTCAAGTGGGGACCAAAGAAAAAAATGTATAAAAGTAATTGTACATATTTGCTCTCTCCACATGCAAGTCACATGTCAATTTCACTATCATTTTAAAACATCTATAAATCATATGATATTAGTTTTTAAAAAAAAATCACCAAAATAACAAGCGTTTTTTATCTTTAATATGAGTATGACTTTGTTACATAAAAATTAAAACAAAAATTACATCATTGTGTCTTTTCGTCATTGTGTCTTTCTCTTTGTCATTGTGTCTTTCAAATCATCATTTGGTTTTTTTTAATGCTAATATTACGGTTGTGTAATAATAATACGTAAATATAATGATAAAATAAAAACAAATTATCTAATACATAAAACACAATGATGAATACATATTACATAATTACATGAAACGTAAAACACAATGATAAATACATATCACACAATGACCTGAAAGGTAAAACACAATGGTGAATACATATCACACAATGACCTGAAACGTAAAACACAATGGTGAATACATATAACACAACGACCTGAAACGTAAAACACAATGGAAACTACGTGTTACACAATGACTAAAACACAATGATACGTATTAAGTAGAAAGACAAATGATGAGCACAAAGACACAATGGCAAACAAAAAGACACAATGTAATATTTGTTTTAATTATTATTTTTAATATGAGTATCAATTGATAACAATGTATAGTAAAACTCAATTAAAAAAAACCACAATGAACAACAAATAACACAATATAAAAAACCCACTATTTTTTTTATTTTTATGTAACAATATGATACTCATATTAAAGATAAAAAACGCTTGTTATTATGGTTATTTTTTTATAAAAATAATGTTGTGTTGGGACTTATATTTTAGACCAACGCATCGAATTATTATAATTATGGGTGAAAAATAATTAATATTGTTGGTCTCAACCAAGGGTGGATGGCTTGAAGACCAAGACATGCTAGACTAGTATAAATAGATGTATTTGCTAATTTGTCTAGTAATGAGTGTATTGTGTATTGAGTGAGATCTAGGGTTTATCTCTTTAAGAGAGCCGCCGCCTCCAGGATGAGCTAACTGGATGTGGCTGATCTTTATTGTATGTATGTGTGTATGTATGAGTGCTTTGTAATGACAATCTTTTGGTTAATGAAATCATACTGCCACTTCTTTATCTTTGTGAATCGATTGCATATGTTTGTTCATCCAGTCTATTGTTCATTGTAATCGATTCAGGCTCTCTCCCGAACACCACTCATCCGTCCAAAACCCCCTTTCAAGAGTGAATAAGATTTGATCCAAGCTCAGATCCGAGCTCCACCGATAATAACAACATTATTCACGCTTCCGCACCGGGGCTCGGTACTCACAATTGGTATCAGAGCGGGTCGCCGAATCGTTCAGACTAACCGCTGAATCTGATTCACCTCGCTCTTGAATCCACCATGGACGTTAAACCAATGAGGTTTGTTGAAAAATTTTTAGGGTTTTGAAATTATTTGATGATTTGGGTAAAATTTATGTGGATTGATGTTTGGGTTGATGACTCGTTCGGAGATTCAACATCAATTTCATGTTTATTTGGTAATATCGGTCCAGATCTGATGTAACAGTGTTTTTAGCTCGTTTTGGGGCAAAAGTGTTATTGAAGATGATTTTTAGATATGTAACGGCTGTTGGTAGATTGAAGATAGATGGTTGATATCGAGATGACTGAGATATTGCTACAACGATTAATTTCAGATGAAGAAGCTTGGTTCTTGATCTGAAAATTAGGGTTTTATGTGCTTGTAACTATTTCTGTTATGAGTGTGCTGCTTGAACAGTAAAGGGAATATTGAAGAACATTGCTGCTGGTACAATCTGATATGCAGAAGTCAAGAATGAACAGGTACCAGGAGCAATCTAATCATTGTTTGTAGCAGCAGATGGAAGATGCAAAGGGAATATTCAAGCAGGTTTTGTATTGAAAAATCATTGATTGATGATGCAGAAAAGAAGTCTGGATGTCTCGTGCTTCATAAGAATGGTCTCGAGTATATACAATGACTAAGTGTTGCTTCGAGCACAGCTTATCTCAAGCATATCTAATATCGAGCACATCAAGTTTGGTTTCGAGCACATGAACCCCGAGCACATCCTTGTTTATCTCAACAATCTATCTTTTGGTGTCTAGCACACTTTGTTCTACTTGAACAAACCTTTTTCGAGCACACTTTTGCTTTTGAGCATGATCAGGAAAAGACAGAAAAAGACTAAGTATTTTCGAGCAAGGTCTCGAGCATGGTCTCGAGCATGCTCGAGTAAAGACAGAAGCATGCTCGAGTAACGACAGAAAAATACAAGTGTTTTCTCGAGCAAGGCTTCGAGCAAGGTTTCGAGCAAGCCCTCAAGCAAGCTCTCCAGCATGCTCGATGAAAGAAAAACACAAGTGTTTTCGAGCAAGCCCTCGAGCAAGCTCCCCAGCATGCTCAATGAAAAAAAAAACACAAGTGTTTTCAAGCATGCTTGAGTAAAAACTGAGTATGCTCGTGAATGGACTTTCACTTATGTGTGCTCGTGGACTGTATCCATGCTCGTAAATGAATTACGCGTGAGATTTTTGGTGCCGTTGACCTTTTGACCAAGCTGATCTTTACGGAAGATATATACCTGGGGTATTTTGGTAAATTTTATCCAATCATCAACAAGCAAAAGGAAATCAAAGCCTTATCAATTTTTCACAAACTTCATCAAAGAGCTTTACAAGAACAAGTGTTGACCAAGCTTACGGATTTTATCCCTTATGAGTGTCAACCAACATAATGTTTTGTTTATCTTTGTTTATTACAGAATCAACAATCTTGATATGGATGGTCAAGGTTGTTTCACCCATACTTGATTTGAAGACACAATTTTCAAAGACAATTGCAACGAAATTGGGGGAGTAAAAATTCTTGAATTTCATTGCAAATTGCTTACTACAAATCAAGTGAAAAGACTCAAGTTAAGGAAAAGTTGATCAATAATCCAAGATTCTTTAAAGATGTTTCATTGTTTGTGAGTATGGTACGATTGAGCATGATTTACTACTTTGAGCAAGGTTCTGAACCTTAAATGGTTGGTTCTTCTAAGTGTTAAAGGCTTTGAGCAAGCTACACTTCATCTAGCAAGAGTGTTCTTCTATCGAGCATGGATTGCCAATCGAGCAAACAGCTTGATCATACAAGTTCTAGCCAAGTGTTACGAGCACAGGATGATCGAGCACATGGGGACGAGCATGGATGCAATAAAAGGATGTCATGTGAATCAAAGCAAAGACTTCGAGCACAGTTCAGTTACCGAGCAAGATTTACATCAGAGCATGCTAAAGATTGCTGAATAAGAAAAGCTGAAGACATCAAGAAGAATGAGCTTGCTCGATGGACTTATTCGAGCAAAGCTTGAACAAGTCAAGAGGAACGAAGCTTACTCAAAGGGAATATGTATTCTTCGAAAAAGAGTATATTCCAAGTAAATTCTGCTCGAAGATACTCATCGAGCATACCTAGCAAAGGAAAGATTTGAAGATGACTTACAAGGAAAGAAACGGATTTGAAGAATGGAAGATTATTTACTGATCACATAGAGTTGAAATTCGATGGCATCGGTCTAAGGGGGAGATTGTTGGGACTTATATTTTAGACCGACGCATCGAATTATTATAATTATGGGTGAAAAATAATTAATATTGTTGGTCTCAACCAAGGGTGGATGGCTTGAAGACCAAGACATGCTAGACTAGTATAAATAGATGTATTTGCTAATTTGTCTAGCAATGAGTGTATTGTATATTGTGTGAGATCTAGGGTTTATCTCTTTGAGAGAGCCGCCGCCTCCAGGATGAGCTCTCCTAGAGGTGGCTGATCTTTATTGTATGTATGTGTGTATGTATGAGTGCTTTGTAATGACAATCTTTTGGTTAATGAAATCATACTGCCACTTCTTTATCTTTGTGAATCGATTGCATGTATTTGTTCATCCAGTCTATTGTTCATTGTAATCGATTCAGGCTCTCTCCCGAACCCCACTCATCCGTCCAAAACCCCCTTTCAAGAGCGAATACGATTTGATCCAAGCTCATATTCGAGCTCCACCGATAATAACGACCATTATTCACGCTTCCGCACCGGGGGCGAATACGATTTGATCCAAGCTCAGATCCGAGCTCCACCGATAATAACGACCATTATTCACGCTTCCGCACCGGGGCTCGGTACTCACATGTTGCATGAAAAAGTTATGGATGTTTTAAAATGATGGGGAAAATTCACATGTGAGTTGCACGTGGAAAGAGCAAGTCAACAAAAGTAGATTATTACCTTTATGTGCTTTCCATCAATTTATTCTCTTAAATTAATCTCTACTATTCAAATTTAAAATCAATGGATTAGATTCCTACTCACCCTACTTATTTTTGTTGTCCTTTGTATTTTAACTTTACCCTGGTTATTAATATCTAATATGGATTAAGTTTTTTCTTCAAGTAATCTTCTCCTATATATACATCTTATTTACCTCATTGTAATAGACACCTTATGAATGAAATCTCCCCCTTTCTCCCTACATGTTCATCTCTTATAGTTTTGTTAGGCTAGTTTTACAGCACATTATCAACACGAAGTTTAGAGTGCTCACTGTCACACCCCGACAGAGGGAAACATGCCGGGGCGTAACGTATTGATTGGACAGTAGCTCAAAAGACACTAATTAAAGCGACAATAATTAGTTAGTTTCATTAACATTAAACAAGCACACACAAATTCAATAGGTAGAACTAATATACATCATAACTTGTAATTTGAATTAAATATCCTAGGGCAAAATCTAATCTCTTCGATATTGAACAACATCAATTTCTTGTACCTATAGGTTGTATGAAAATAGAGTTTGTCAACAAGAATGTTGGTGAGAATACATAAGTTTTAGTTGTATATATGTATAGGTAAATCACAATTCATATGTAAATGGTGAGCATTACAAAACATATGAAAATGTAAGCAATTAAATAGATGTGGACCCGTTCCTATTTATACAAAATTAATGTACTTGGGTAAATGTATGATTATACTAGATGAGAATAGATGAGGATGAGATACCAACAACCAAACATAAAATAACCACTTAAGCACGTAGAGCATAATCATAAAGCATGTAATAATCACACATAAACATAAATTAAATTGTGTTTTGAATAGATGAGGAAATAAAACATGAGTAAAGTTAATAAGGTATACATGCTACCCCCAAAATATAAAAGATGAAAAAAGGAGGTATGTAAACTCACCTTAATGAGTGTATTAACGAAGATGAGATGACGATAAAATTAAGATAAAAGCGGTTGAGTTCCTCAGGATACGTCAATAAATGTTCCTAGTTGTTAACAATAATTTTAATTAATTAATGAAACAATTATAATAACAAGACTTATGACGGATTTGGGATTCGAAATTATTAGTTTAATTCTCATCATTACTATGGTTTATTATTATTATTTATTGTGATTACTGTTATCGTTTGGTATTAATATTTACCTATGTAGTAAATGACTATTATAACTAAAAACCAATATTAAATTATTTATAATTAAATTAACCTCATAAAAATTATTTATTGATATATATATATATATATTTATATATATAAATAATAAGGGAAAAGGTTAAAGGAAAATTATTTAAACCTCTATGATGGTTCGGTTCGTTAAGCGAATGGTGAAATGTTATTAACATATTTATTTATGTAAGACATATATTTTTTTGTGTGTGTGTGTCTATATATATACACTTATACGCATATATTAAAAGTTAATTAAGAAAACAAGGGTTTAAGACAAGAAAAACACAACCTGGGATTCGGTTCCGTTAAAATACAATTTCTTGAAGGATATAATATAAAAAAAATGTGTTTAAAAAGATTAAATGAAAAAAAGCATCCAAAACCTGGCCTGGGGATTTGAACCCGCGCCCCAGGGTGGTTCTCCACCTTAAGGAACATGCACTGGCCATCAGGCCAGTGCCTTAATTTGGTTATATTATGAAAACGGTTAATTAAATACACATACTGTTACATCTTCCCTAATTCAATCATAAACCCTAGATGTTTAATTAGGTTATTGGGTCCAAGAACATTAAAATTGATTTGGGGGTTTTTGATAGATGGTGAAAAACGAACTCAATGCATAGTTCAATTACCATTACTAGTCGCGTAATGAGGGTGAACAGCGTACAAAGGGTTCAACTTTATCTTGGTGTTAAACTGTCACACCCCGACTAGCACAATGCGGAAGCGTAAAACGGGAATGTAACAGACACTTCTGGTATCAACATATTGTTTATAAAGAAACATTACAAACTAATTTACAATATATTACAACTCATTGTTCTATTATTGTTTTACAGTCTAGGCGATACAAACAAAACTGGTTCATTAACTATACGTTCTTACTACTAACACCCTTGCCTCTATTCACATAGCATCAACCACACACCTTGAGCAAGTAACAGATCACCAAATCATTCCGATTTAGGTACACCTGAAAAGCAGTTTAAAATGGGTCAACTACTAGAGTTGGTGAGTTTCACGAGTTTCAAGAAAACAGTAATGAGTATGCACAAGTCAACACTTGTAATCATGAAATAAGTATGTATGTATGTAAATGATGTATGTGATGTAATTATGCTAAGCTACAGTGAAGCCTGGACTGTTCGTGCTACGTGCCTCCATTTCCCACGCTCAATCAACCACTGTGGCCCCTTTCCGCCCACAACATGCCCCGGTAGCTATGCCTAACACTACATAGCTGGTTCGTAAAAATATGGACATGTGCAAACGGGATAATGTCTCAGCAACCATGCTGGCCCCACCTGGGTTTGTCAAACCAATAGTACTATTCACAAGCCACCGGCTCGAAGTTAATCACTGTGTTAATGGGGACTTTCATGTGTTAGCACTTAGATAATTCATGTTTTAGATAAGTATATAGATATAAGCAAACATGCTTTTCACCCCAAAAGTTCGTAAAATAGTTTAGAAGTGGGGTCATGAAACTCACGGTTTAGTAGATAATCAGTACTGTATCAGCTCGTGGTTTGTTCGGTCCGCTATTAGTAGTTCCTATAATCAATATTATAATAATATTATTATAATCTCAATACTAAACTGGGCTGTATAACTAATCTGGGTGTAGCTGGAACGCCCAGAAAGTGGCAATAGGCTTAGGTTGTGATGTTGTTCAATGTCTAATACTTAAAACCGAACTTGGCTCAGATTCCCGTTTTTCCAGCTGGGCCAAGTTGCTCGTTTACACGTTCAGAAAACAGTTATGGGGAAATAAGTTTAGGTAAATGTATTGGTTAACAAAATGATTAACTTATAAACAAGGATCACCTATTAGGGTCCCGGATTAGCCACGGGGCCCGTTTCCGTTTATTCAGTTTGATTTGAGAAGAAACGCGCACAATCCACACGGATTGTCCAGGTTTCTCATAGAAAAGTTCATTTTCACTTAATTAGTCCAAAAATATGATTTTTGATCACTCTCAGTGTTTTGATATTCCTGCAGATTCGCTAGTCGCAAACTTGCCGGTTTTTATAAAAACTGAATTTGTTTAATATTCAAATTAGTATAATTAATTAACCGTTAATCATTAAATTATGAAAATTTAACCACTTATCAATTAAACTATGTAGATTTTTATAAAAATATTTCTGGAATTATTTACTGATTTATTAATTTATAAAAAGCCCGGTCCAAATTTAGTTCGGGTTCGTTTTTTGGCGCGAAAAACTTATCGGTTGCGTTAAACAGCGCGAAAACAAGTGTTTTTCGGCTAGTTTTGTGTAAAATTATAAAAACATACTATATGTTTGTAAAAATCAAAAATATTTTCACGGATCGCTTAAAACATTTCAAGTAAGTGTTTGGTAAGTCTTTTTCGGCTTAACGGATGATACAATGCTTGGTTTGTAACTATCTTTTGCGTTTAAATCTATAGCGGGTAGTTAAACGAGCATATTTTCGTTTAACTTGTTTGCTATCAAACTAAGGCCATTTTTCTAATATTTTAGCTTGTATAGATCGTATATCACTTATAGATGCCCCCCCGAGATATCTGGGTCATAACCCGACCCGTTCGATTAATCGTTCGTTTGTTACGCAAAAGGCGTTTAATTGCTTAATCGGTAAATACGTACTGAGGTGTACCTTGTTTTGGCTCAAATGTCACATTCTCCCCCCATTATAAAATTTCGTCCCCGAAATTTGATTATTCAACTTTGTCTTTGTTTGGAAACAGGTGCGGGTATTTCTTTTTGAATTCAGATTTCCGTTCCCACGTGAATTCGGGTCCCCGTTGTGATTTCCACCGAACTTTTACTAGAGAGATTTTGTTGTGTCTTAATTGTTTTATTTTTCCTTCTAATATTTCCACCGGTTCTTCAACAAAATTCAGTTTTTCGTTTATGTTTAAGTCTTTTAATGACACGATTTCGGTTTCGTCAGTAAGACACTTTTTCAGGTTCGAAACATGAAAGATATCGTGAATAGAACTCAACTCCACAGGAAGTTTCAGTCGGTAAGCTACCGGACCTATCTTAGAAATGACTTCATATGGCCCAATGTATCGCGGAGCTAGTTTACTGGTTTTTCCGAATCGAATGAGGCCTTTCCACGGGGATACTTTCAGAAAAACTTTGTCGCCTATTTCAAAGGATAACGGCTTTCTACGAACATCAGCATAGCTTTTCTGTCGATCTCGGGCGATTTTCAATTTGCTTGTGATTTTACGGATTTTGTTAGTGGTTTCTTGAATCAAGTCAGATCGTGTAATTTGGGTATCTCCAACCTCAGTCCAGCATAAGGGTAATCTACATTTCCGTCCGTACAGCGCTTCATAAGGTGCCGCTTGAATGCTACTGTGATAGCTGTTGTTGTAAGAGAATTCAACCAGTGGAAGATGTTGATCCCAATTCCCACCGAAGTCTAGTACACAAGCGCGAAGCAAATCTTCTAAGGTTTGAATGGTTCGCTCAGATTGACCATCGGTTTAGGGATGGTAGGCGGTACTTAGGTCAATTCGGGTTCCCAAAGCTTCTTGTACTGCTTGCCAGAAACGAGAGGTGAAATGGCTATCGCGATCAGAGATGATTGAAACGGGTACGCCGTGTCGGGATACGATTTCATTGATGTAGATGTGAGCAAGTTTTTCGGTTGTGTAAGTGGTTCGGATTGGAAGGAAGTGTGCGAACTTGGTTAATCGGTCAACTATCACCCATATTGCATCATTTCCTCGGGAGGTTTTTGGGAGGTGTGTTACAAAATCCATGGTAATTTGTTCCCATTTCCATTGTGGTATTTCCGGTTGGTGCAACATTCCCGAAGGTTTTTGATATTCAGCCTTAACCCTCGCACACGTTAAACATTTACTGATGTACGTGGCTATATCCTTTTTCATACCGGGCCACCAATAATACTCCTTCAAGTCCTTGTACATCTTATCCGTTCCAGGATGAATGGAGTATTTGGACTTATGGGCTTCGTCCATGATCAAGTCACGCAGATTGCTGAAAGTGGGAATCCAAACTCGATTTTTGTAGTATAGAATTTCGTCAGTTCTTTATTCAAAATGTTGTTCGGTCCCATGCAAGTTTTCATCTTCTAAGTGATCTCCTTTTAGAGCTTCGTTTTGAGCAATACGAATTTGTTCGGTGAGACTGGTTTAGATTTAATAAAATCCAAAATGTTATAGCATTTACAACTTTTTAGAAATTTTGTTCCAAAATTAAAGAAAAAAACCATAACCTAAAGGAAGAAAATAAGTGTTAAGAGAGAATTCATTTTTTTTAATTTTTATATATAAAAAAATAACACGGATTTTCAAGTGACTCGGATAACGCTACAAACGGAAAATATGAAAAGCACACTTATATATAGGATGTACCAACGGCGTATCCATCATGCCCTTGTCGCATCGATTATTGTACCGTTTCCCAAAATCACCCTAGGTTCTGGGTTATGACACACAACCGTATTCACTATGAGCTTATGTGAGGATTTTTGATAATTATGCGTGCACTCATAATTATTTAGATCGTTGCATGATGCGCATAGTTCGTCCCGCTGTGTGGGTTCGAAATCAAGATAAAAGAAAACTTTTACATCAAAATTTAAATAGAATTAACTGTTTAAGGGAAATGAAACTAAGTAAATGGGTGAAATTTAATAATCACAAATAACTAGTAAATAACTTTGCAAAATATAACGAATGGTTGAAGTTAGCCATCAAAAGCAATAACGACCAAAATGAAATAAATAAATGGAGGAAACTTTGAAATTAAATAAATAATTTACACATCCAATGCATATGAGTACTTGAAATGACAACAAAATTAACGAATAAGTATTTACATAGAACGGTTCATACAACAAAGACTCACATGATTGAAGCAATACAATATAGATGAGGCTTGAAGTAAAGATTATAAAATCGGATGAGAAAAGAGTACCATGAGAATGAGGTGAGTTTTGGGGAATTTGGCTAGTCATGTATTAAAATATCGAAATAGGATTTGTACACATGACTCCTATTAGATAACTATGTACAGCACATGTCCATAGTCCCAATCTCTAAAACAAAACGTCTGTAGGAAATCGGTCATAGGTAGTTTATAATACAAATACGGTACTATTAGATAATCATGTACATCACCATGTGTATAGTCCAGGTAAATAACCGGTTATAGACCGCTTGAAATGTGATAATAAATTGCGTAACAATAAATAGTGCAATAAACGATATAAAAGAAATAGATTGAATTCTAACATAAATAACCATGATTTCTATTCATAAGCAACTTGACATTTAAATGAAGTTATTACATTAGGTTTGAAATAAAATAGGACGGGATAAAATAATGTCTCTTGTGTAGCATGTATTCTTGAAAGGTAAGGCTTAGACTTGGGAACCATTGATGTAACACACTTGTCCTTGGGTACCTTGAGCAACTTGGTGAACTTGAGGTTGATTGGGTGGGTTTTGATTGGCTTGGGTATTGGGAACAGGTTGGGCTTGAATTGCTTGAATGGGTTGGGCTTGGATTGGTTGAGATCGATTCACTTGGTCTTGGTTGAATTGGGTAAAATGAGTTGGATAAACTTGGGCTTGATAAGCTTGATATTGAGTGGCTTAAGTTGGGTAAGATTGAATTTGGTTCAAGTGTGCAAGTCTTGGGCATGCATTGCGGAAATGACTAGGATCTCCACAATGGTAACAAGCTCTAATAGTTGAGGGTGCTTGGGTAAACGGTGGAGCATAAGGTAAAGCTTGGGGTTGGGTAAGAGGTGAGGTGAATGGTTGAATCATGGATTGGTTAATTTCACGGGACGTGGTAAAGAGGTGACCAAAACGACCGCAATGAGTGCATTGATGACATTTAAGGTTAGGCGAACACTGGAATTTACATGTATCACATAAAGGGTGGGGTCCTGTGGATGGCTTCTTGGTGGGTTGGGCTTGTTGGGCTTGCGATTGGGCCAAGACATAGTTTTGGGAATTTGACTTTCTTTTGTTGTTGCGGTAATGGGTGAGTTGTTGTTATTGTGTTTGGAAGATTCGGGCTTAGAGGATTCGGTCTTGGATTCTTTGGTGGGCTCGGATGCAGGCTTATCATTGGTCCTTTTGGAACTCTTCCGCGTCAAGGTCTCGGACTTAACGTGGTTTTTAGTGAGGGTACCGGCTAAGGTAATGGCATCATGAAGATCCTTCGGGTCACGACTAATGACGGAATCTTGGATTTTCATCGACAAACCCGAGTTGTACTTATCAATAGCACATTCGAGGGGTGTGACCATATGCGGAATGAGGAGGCTACGTTCATGGAAATGGTCGTTATAAGACACATTGTCACCACCTTCTTGTTTTAAATTCCAAAACTCTTCTTCCAACTTTTGGAGCTCATATTCCAGGCAAAATTTCTTGAGCATGAGTTTCTTAAGGTCGTCCCATGGCAACCTCAGCCCCAAAGGCTTTCTTTTTGCTATTCCATCTAGTAAGGGCACTTAATTTGAAAACACTTGAGGCATAAGTGGTCTTTTGTCTTTCGGGCATGCAGAGTGGAGGAACACGCTTTCCATGTACTCGAACCATTGAAGAAGGGTTGTAACACCCTCGGTCCCAAAGTACTCGGTTGGGCTAGCATTCGTAAATTTCTTGAATGAACAAACAGTTGGGTTTGGGTTTATGGAAGCATTGACAGTGGCGTTCACGGTTTGGAGTTGAGAGATGAGTGTTGGGAGGGCTTCCACGATTCCCTTCGTAATGTGAGACGACATGCTTCGGTCATAGTTTCCAGTGCGACGATTACGGATGATGAGCCGGGAAGAAGACATGCTACAAGGACGAAATTTTAAAAAATATATTAGATTTTGGGATAAATTGTATAACTAAGCAAAATTCGAGGTTTGTTTGTTTGTTTGTTTTTTTTTCTTTTTTGTGAAGTTCATGAGGGTACAAAATAAATTTTTTTTATTAGCTTTAACTTGGAGTATTGATAAAATTGATAATTAGAGGAAATAATGAAACTTAAACGGTGGGTTGAGATGTACATGAATCATCATGAGCTTGTCCCAAAAAAATGAGAAAAAAATCATTCATAACAAAAATCAAAAACCGAAATAAAAAAACCATCGTTGAAATATTCATGTATCATCATGGCTTAATTTTTCCAACAACAGATTTAAAATTGATTGAAATCGAGATAAGGGCGCTGATATGAATGGTTGGAGTATCCATGTATCACCATGGCTTTTCCCACAAATTCTTTCAACTAAAACATCATAAGGAAGAACCGAGTTTAGCCACGTATCACCGTGAATTCATTTATGATTTAAGGATGTGATAGTCACATGACCACGATTGATACAATGAGGGCAGTAGATTCGTGAACGTTTGGTGTGATACGCTTTGGCTTAACAAGTTTCACACCGACACCTTACCCTTCTGGAAGGAAACCAGGTCTCGCGGCTGATCAGGATTTGTGCGCATTGCACTTCCTTAGGCTCGCAAGCCTTGGTGTCAAGGGATTGTTGTACAGGTGTGTCCTCCTTGGAGTTACTACGTATCCGTTACACGAACCATCCTCAAGAAGAGGGGAGAAAAAATGGTGGAATTCTTAAGGAATTTCCCAATTTTAAAATAATAACTAGGGTTTTGAAAAAAAAAATTGAGAGTGAGGCGTAGCCTTGGAATTGTGTGTGCTTCGTGTACAAGAATAATATCAAATAATTAAATAATATTTAAGCTACCGCAATCAATCATATAAATTAGGGTGCAAACACGTAAAGGAATATCACCTATAGGGACCCTAAGCATGCTACTAGGTCATTATATCTAACCACCTATCTTATAGCCTTCAGCTGTGATACCAATCTGTCATGCCCTGACCAGAGGCAGAACATGCCGGGGTGTAACGTATTGGTTGGACAGTAGCTCAAAAGACACTAATTAAAGCGACAATAATTATTTTGTTTCATTAACATTAAACAAGTACACAAATTCAACAAGTAGAACTAATTTTTGAGTCGGATATTTGCTAAGGAAGATTGGAATCTTCTTAATCTCCTCAAAGAATCGGCTAACTTTGGACTACGAGCAAGCTTAGACCATCGAGCATGGTTTTAGTACCTCGAGCATGGTGTCTCATGAAGATGTAACTTACCTTAGTGAATTCTTCTAAGTGTTGAAGGTTTCGAGCAAGCTACACTTCTTCAAACAAGGGTGTTGTAACATTTCGGGTTTTTATCGTATTCGTTCATTTCACTTTATCATTGTACGAACCTATTTCGGATCCAAATCTTTAATAAAACCTTGCATTTATGAGTCATCTAGTTTCCTTATATTCACTTTAAGCCCTCAATGTTTTAATGATTGTTTATTCACTAACTATAACAAAAATAGTTTATAAATTGATCAAAACCAAACTATAGGGACCATTATTGCACAAAACTTAAACTTGACCCACCTGGACGCCGGAGCGCTACGCGGTGGTGGTCTAGAAGTTGGCCACACAGCGCTATGGTGCTGCTGCACAGTCACTGAGTTTTCGTTCATAAACATTCTCTAGTCGATAATCCTCAATCAAATTATGAGATTGAAGGTTATTGACTGGTCAATTGCTTTAAAACCCGATAAAGGGTAAAATAATCAATTTGTTTGACTTCTCGTTTTCTCATACTTCTGGACGGATTCAACGTTTGGTCCAAAAGACTTTTCTTCTCGTAATTAAATTTTAAGGGTTTTGACCAAAACCCGACCCCCGACTCAAAGTTCGGATTCTGGTCAGACTCGACTCGTTTAAACATTAAATCGACATAACTCGAGTTATACTTATCCGTTTGGATTGATTCTAGCGGCAATAGTTTTGCTTTTACTTATAATTTCATACCGTTAAGTTTCAGGTTCTGTTGATTATCTTCGTTCGGCGCGTTAATCGGAAGACTCGTTGTTTATTTCTTAATATCATATTAACTCGCTTATTTTAAGGTGAGTTTGTCATTCCCCCGTTTCACATATTTTCAAACGTTTTAGGGGCGTATACGTACTTAAAGTTTTTATGTTATACATATATTAATCATTAGCAAACGTTGTATTGTGTGTGAATGGTAGACTTAAATTGCTAATTGATTACCTGTTTAATTTGCGCATTCGGAGAGATCCACCATGTTCTCATTATAGTATGATCATACGATTGTCTATCTTTAACCGGCGCCCGATTCGCTTGGCAATGGTTCGCTTGACACTTTATTTGCTCATTGGTTTGGTTTATTTACCACTTTACCTACGTTTTGCTATCTTTTCATATTACATATTATTGCAAAACTTAATGACTTGCTCACTCAACATATTTGTTGACAAACCTATTTTATTTTCTACGTATATGCAGGTTATCGTATGAATTGAAGACTTGGAGTTTTGGATTGCTAGATGAGACCATAGGACTTATCAAGAACTATTTTATTTTAATTTAAATTGTGGATTAGTTCTTTTATTGTTATGGATTCTTGTTGATTGAATTGCTATTTTTGGATATTTTGGTTATTTGAAATAAAATCAATTATTAGATATTGTCACCATATTATTGCATGATAGTTACCTCGAGCTATGAGCAATCATGCTCACGCCCCGACATTTTCGCCTTAGGTTGGGGTGTGACAGATTGATATCAGAGCCGAAGGTTTAAGATAGGTGGTTAGAAATTGTCCTAGTCATATGTTAGGAACCCCATACGTGCCTATCTGAACTTGTTATTTGCTCTCTAATTGTTTATAGCTTATTTAGGTAATTATTTATGATATCTTTTATGTTAGGTAGTTATTTATTTCACATATTATAATATCTTTTATCTCTTGGTAAATATTTAGTAAATCTTTTATATTAGGAAAGTAGTTAATTATATATTCTATTTTAGGAAATAATCTTTTATTTTTAGTAAGTATTGCACACACCAAATCTGAGGCCATGCCTCACTTTCAAAAATATTTTCCAAATCTTTACAAATCTTTAAAAATTTTTAAAAATCCTTTAAAATCTCTTAAAAACTTTAGTAGATTTACTTTCTACTTTTGGGAAATTCCTTAAGAATTCCCAAGATTTTTTTTTGCTCCCTCTCCTTAGGGCAAGGGGTTATGACATGTTCGGTAGCAACTGTAAGGGGTACGATAACTGTGAGTCGGGCCTTGGCAAAACGGTTCTAAGAACCAAAGGTAAGACGCTATTCCTTACCTGGAGGATAATCTGACCATAGTATTCGAGCCCCCAGGCCAACGCTGGATGATATGTCATCATATCCCGGACCTTAAGTGAATCAAACGTGACCGATCAACCGGTTGCATTCCTTTAATAAAAAACAAGTTCACGGTGGTTCGTGGCTAAATTCGGAAACTTTCCAAAATTGCGTTTTAATTATTTTTAAATGTTTAGTTGCGTGGAAAATCCATGACAACCCATGGGCACTCCAACTATTCATTTCACAACCCGTTTTAATTCGATACTTGGTTGGGGATATCACCGTGGTGGTTCACGAGATACTCCAACTACTTATTTTTATTCGTTTATTCGATATTTAATGGGGTCAGTTAAAATACCATGTAACGCTCGTGGGCCGACCCACTCTATTGAATTGATAATTCTTTAATTAGTTGGGTCATTTAAAATTCCATGTAACGCTCATAGGCCGACCAACTCAAATTGTTTGTTAATTGTTATTTAATTGGGCCAACAAAATACCGTGGAACGCTCATGGGAAGCCCAATTCTCAATATTTAAGTCCCGTTATGTAATTGGGTGTGACATTTGAGCCAAAACAAGGTACACCTCAGTACGTATTTACCGATTAAGTAAATAAACGCCTTTTGCGTAACAAACGAACGATTAACCGAACGGGTCGGGTTATGACCCAGATATCTCGGGGGGCCATTTATAAGTGATATACGATCTATACAAGCTAAAATTTTAGAAATATCGTCTTAGTTTGATAGCAAACAAGTTAAACGAAAACATGCTCGTTTAACCACCCGCTATAGATTTAAACGCGAAAGATAGTTACAAACCAAGCATTGTATCATCCGTTAAGCCGAAAAAGACTTACCAAACACTTATTTGAAATGTTTTAAGCGATTCGTGAAAATATTTTGGATTTTTACAAACATATAGTATGTTTTTATAATTTTACACAAAACTAGCCGAAAAACACTTGTTTTCGCGTTGTTTAACGCACCCGATAAGTTTTTCGCGCCAAAAACCGAACCCGAACTAAATTTGGACCGGGCTTTTCGTATTTGGCTTGAGAAATCAGAAACTTGGGCCAAAATGGGCCCAAGGTGGGCCCATGATGGTCCGATCGCAATCAGCAGCCCCCCCTTGTTTATTCTTTCACATTTAAACTAGGTTCAAGCCATTTTAACATCATTTCTTGGAAAACTCTGGACACCCCTTCTGTTTCAGCCAGAAAACTTCCAAAACCCTAAGGTAAGAGCTTAAATAAGTAGCTTTTTTACTTGTTTGAACTTGTTTAATACCATAAAAACATGTCTTGGTTACTAAAAATCATTCCTAACCGTGTAAAAATCCTAAAAATGGTCCATAAACATGTTTTGATCATACACATGGTAAGGAACTTGTTTGATAATTTTTTTGGCCATAAACACGGATTAAAGGGTTGAAACAACGTTTTTACGGTTCAAAAGTTCGTTTTTGTGCACTAGCCGAAACCCTAACTTAAGGGCTGTTATGTTGATGAAATATTGCTTGGTTTGTGATATAGGACTTGTACCTAGCTTGCTTAGAAGCACAAGAACCTGAAAACTTGATTAAAAGGTCGGAAACGAGCCAAACCCGCTGAGGTAATGCCGAAACACTCGCTTACGGGCTATTTAGGTTAAGGTTGTGATGTGCATATTTTTAGGACTTGAAAATTTTCATGGACATCAGGGACCATGTCAATGAGTCCCTGTTTAAATTTGGTAATTTTTCGACCATCCGAGAATATTTGGCGAATTTATTACCGAATTGGAACGTTTATTTGGGAAAAATAGCTAAATACTTCAAAAATTATGAAATTTTTCTGGGAACTCAGATTTGATGTATTTTGGTCACATATGCATTTTCGGATCATTTGAAGAAGTTTAAAGGTGTTTTGTTTATTTGCGTTCGTGTGAATTTTTACAGCCGAATTTGGGCCGAAAAGAATATCGCACGAGCTTTTTACATTCTGGAATTAATACAGGTTGGTTTGGGACATGATTTGAGTATTCAGGAATTTTTGGTGAATTTTTGGAAATTGTTTAGGGTAAACGGACGATTTTTAGACGAAATATAGCTGATAAAATGAATTTTTATAAATTAATAAATCAGCAAATAAATTCCAGAAATATTTATATTAAAATATACATATTTTAATTGATAAGTGGTTAAATTTTCATAATTTAATGATTAACGATTAATTAATTATGCTAATCAGAATATTAAACAAATTCAGTTTTTATAAAAACCGACATGTTCGCGACTAGTGAATCTGCGGGTATATCAAAACACCAAGAGTGATCAAAAATCATATTTTTGGACTAGTTAAGTGAAAATGAACTTTTCTATGAGAAACCTGGACAATCCGGGTGAATTGTGCGCGTTTCTTCTCAAATCAAACTGAATAAGCGGAAACGGACCCCGTGGCTAATCCGGGACCCCAGTATGTGATCTTTTTTTATAACTTAATCATTTTATTAACCAATACATTTACCCAAGCTTATTTTCCCATAACTGTTTTCTGAACGCGTAAACGAACAACTTGGCCGAGCTGGGAAAACGGGAATCTGAGCCAAGTTCAGTTTTATGTATTAGACATTGAACAACATCACAACCTAAGCCTATTGCCACTTTCTGGGCATTCCAGCTACACCCAGATTAGTTATACAGCCCAGTTTAATATTGAGATTATAATAATATTAAAATATTAATATTATTATAATATTAATTATAGGAACTACTGATAGCGGACTGAACAAACCACGAGTTGATACAGTACGGAATATCTACAAAACTGTGAGTTTCATGACCCCACTTTTAAACTGTTTTACGAACTTTTGGGGTGAAAAACATGTTTGCTTATATCTATATACTTATCTGAAACATGTGATGATGTGAATTATCTAAGTGCTAACACACGAAAGTCCCCACAATCACAGTGATTAACTTCGAGCCGGTGGCTTGTGAATAGTACTATTTGTTTGACAAACCCAAACGGAATCGGCCTGATTGCCGTGTCACATAGCGCCGTTTGCACGTGACCATATTTAAACATACAGGCTATGTAGTGTTAGACATAGCTACCGGGGCTTGTTGTGGGCGGAAGGGGAGCCACAGTGGTTGATTGAGCGTGGGAAATGGAGGCACGCAGCACTAACAGTCCAGGCTTCACTGTAGCTTAGCATAATTACATCACATACATCATTTACATACATACATACTTATTTCATAATTACAAGTGTTGACTTGTGAACACTCATTACTGTTTTCTTGAAACTCGTGAAACTCACCAACTCTAGTAGTTGACCCGTTTTAAACTGCTTTTCAGGTGTACCTAAATTGGAATGATTTGGTGACCTGTTACTTGGCTGAAGTGTGTGGTTGATGCTACGTGAATAGAGGCAAGGGCGATAGTAGTAAGAACGTTTAGTTAACGAACTAGTTTTGTTTGTATCGCTTAGACTGTTAAACAATGATAGAACAAAGAAATGTAATATATTGTAAATTAGTTTGTAATGTTTCTTTATAAACAATGTATTGATATCAGAGGTGTCTGTTACATTCTCGTTTTACGCTTCCGCATTGTGCTAGTCGGGGTGTGACATTGGGGTCATTTAAACTACCATGGAACGCTCATGGGAGGCCCAATTCCCTAAGCTAATTTTATGATTTAGTTGGGCCATTCAAATTGCCATGGAAAGCTCATGGGAGGCCAACTCACTTGATTTAATTTGTTATTTATTTTGAGTTTTGAGCTGCCATGGGAAGCCCATGAAAAGCCCAACCCAATAACATTTTACACTTTAAACTTGAAATAAACATTTTAATTAATTGACTATCTCAAAGTTAATCACATTAATTTATATCGCAACTTGGCCTCAAGTCATGACAATCACTAGCACGTATTAGTCACGTTTACTCATTGCCTTTCATTGACTCGTTTACACAACTTACCCAACTCTTATCATATTTTGGTCCCCACAGAATGTCTTCTCTACTTTGTCGCCATAGCAACCGCCGTCCATCGGCTGCTCATGATTGCCGTTTGGCTGCTCGCATCACGAAGGAGTTCACTACTGCTTTGCCCGAGGTTGTGGCTCAACTCTAAAATATCAACTCGAATGGGTCAAGTTCTTCGACTGCACCCACCCACAACTACCACTACAAGAACTTCATGAGTGCCAAACCTCCTCTTTACCCTGGCGAGGAGAATGCTACAAAGCTCCTCCGCTGGTTTGAAATGATGGAGAACATTTTCATCCACTCGGAGTGCCCGGACGACAAACGGACTCATTTTGCCACTAGCGTTTTCGAGGAACGTGCCCTTACTTGGTGGACCACATTCAAGGACCTCCATGGTGTTAATGAAGCATTAGCCATGCCTTGGGATGAGCTTAAGGAAGCTATGAAGAGAGAGTTTTGTCCTGAACATGAACTGCAAAGGCTTGAGACGGAGTTTTGGGAGTTAAAGCAAATTGGTGGCGATAACTCTACCTACTCGAGCCGATTCGATGAACTAAGTCGGGTGGTACCTCATCTCGTAACCCCGTTGTACCGCGGTATCCGCAAGTATATCCGTGGACTACCTACCATTTTCCGTGACGCGGTTGTCAGTCGAGACCCTCTCACGATTGAGGAAGCCATAACCCTTGCTGCTTCCTTGACTGATGATCATGTTCGGGATGGTACACTGTCCTGAAAGGACTCCAAGCCTGCTGCTGAGAAGAGTAAAGTTGATCCTCTACTGATGCTAAAGCCGATCCTAAGCCTGCCCAAAACAACAACTCCAACCGTTACCACAAGAACAACAAGAATGGCCAAAATCGCAAGACTCATCAAAACTATGCTGTGAACAAACCCAACAACCAAGCCCCTAACCAAAATGCATCCAACAAGAAGCCATATAATGGACCATACCCTTTGTGCTCAATCTGTAACCGTCATCATCCCGCATCAACCACTTGCCGCCTTTGCACCTCGTGCAACCGTTATGGGCATCTTGCTAATACTTGCCGCGTACCTCCAAATGCATGTGCCGCTCCTCAACAACCCGCACGTCTGCTCCTCGAGCTGCTAATAACCCTCAATCTCACGCCGGTGTTCCAACTACCCGTGCTTGCTACCATTGTGGTGATCCCAGTCATCTCCGCAATATGTGCCCATTGATAGCTCGTACCAATCAAGCCCATGTGATGCCTCCACCGTATTATGCTCACCAAGCCCAAGTGGTTCCCGCACCGTTCTACACTAGCCAAGCCTACCAAGTTCAAACTTACCAACCCCCGATCCCTCAAAGCTTTGCACCTCACACCTATGCTCCTCAAGTTCCGCAACTTATGGCTCCGCAGACTGCTACTGCTCAGGTCCCTGCTATTCAAGCCCCTCAAACTAATCAAGCTGCACCAACTCCTCAAGGTTCAAATGGTCGTGCTTTCATGACGAATGTGAATCAAGCCGAAAGCTCAAGTGATGTGGTGAATGGTACGTTCTCTATTAATAACCATTCTGCTTTCGTGTTATTCGATACTGGTGATAAGAGCTTTATTTCGTTAGACTTTGCATACATTATTGATAAGCCTTGGGATAGGTTGTCTAAGCCTTTTACCGTAGAAGTACCTAATGGGAATTCGATTACTATCGATTCGGTTATTCGGTATTGTGCCATAGTTCTTAATATAGTCAAGTTCCGTATAGATCTTATTCCAATACAAATGGGGAGTTTTGACGTCATAGTTGGGATGGATTGGTTGACCTTAAATCACGTCGAGGTCGTTTGTTTTGATAAGTTCCTTCGTATACCTCTTCAAGATGGTCGTATTCTTAAAGTTTTCGGTAGTACGCCTGCTTCTAAGCTTAATCTCATGTCGTGCTTTCAAGCTTAACGTTATTTGCGTAAGAAGTACATTGCCTTTTTTGCGCTTGTGGTGGAGAAAGAGAAGGAGAAAAAGAAGATTCAAGATATTCCTATTGTGCGTGATTTTCCCAACGTCTTTCCCGAAGATGTTGTTGGACTTCCTCTTATTCGTCAAGTCGAGTTTCGCATTGATCTTGTACCTGGAGCTAATCCCGTTGCTAAAGCACCCTACCGTCTTGCACCGTCCGAAATGCAAGAGCTTTCGAGTCAACTCCAAGAACTCTCCGATAAGGGTTTCATTCGCCCGAGTTCGTCTTCTTGGGGCACACCAGTTTAATTTGTGAAGAAGAAGGATGGATCGTTTCGCATGTGCATCGACTATCGTGAGCTCAACAAGCTTACTGTCAAGAACCGTTACCCGCTCCCTCGTATCGATGATCTTTTCGATTAACTCCAAGGAGCCGCTTGCTTCTCAAAGATCGATCTCCATTCGGGTTATCATCAACTTCACGTTAATGAAGATGACATACCCAAGGCTGCTTTCCATACTCGATATGGGCATTACGAATTTTGTGTTATGACTTTTGGGCTAACTAACGCACCCGCGGTTTTCATGGACCTCGTGAACCGTGTGTGTAAACCATACTTGGACAAATTCGTAATTGTTTTCATCGTTGACATTTTGATCTACTCAAAATCCGAAAACGATCACAAAGAGCATCTACATGCTATCCTTGACCTCCTACGGAAGGAACAATTGTATGCCAAGTTTTCGAAGTGTGAGTTTTAGCTTAAAGAAGTTAAATTTTTGGGCCATATCGTTAACAACAAAGGTATCCATATCGATCCCGCAAAGATTAAAGCCGTCAAGAATTGGAAGACACCGACATCTCCCACCGAAGTTCGTTCTTTTCTTGGATTGGCGGGATAGTATCATCGTTTCATTCGTAACTTCTCGAAGATTGCATTGCCCCTCACCGCTCTTACACATAAGGGTAAACCTTATGAGTGGGGGTCAAAGCAAGAGTAAGCGTTTCAATCTTTAAAGGACATGCTTTGCAATGCTCCTATTCTTGCCCTTCCCGAAGGTATTGAAGATTTCATCGTATTCTGTGATGCTTCTAACCAAGGCCTAGGTTGTGTTCTCATGCAACGAGACAAAGTTAAGCATATGCTTCGAGACAACTCAAAGTTCACGAAAAGAATTATACGATGCATGATCTAGAGCTTGGTGTCGTCGTATTCACCTTGAAGATTTGGAGACTTATCTCTATGGTACCAAATGCGTAGTATTTACCGATCGTAAGAGTCTCCAACACATTTTCGATCAAAAGGAACTCAACATGAGGCAACGGCGTTGGGCCGAGTTGCTTAGCGACTATGATTGCGAGATTCGCTACCATCCCGGTAAAGCGAATGTTGTGGCCGACGCTTTTAGCCGTAAGAAACAAGTCAAATCCGTGTTGCTTACGTGTGTTCTCGTTCAAAATGATCTCAAAGAGCGTGTTTTTAACGCGCAACACGAATCCGTCACCGAAGGCAATATGTATGACGAGATGTCGTGTGGTGTGGAATCTCAATTGGAAACCAAACCCAATGGTTTACTTTATTTTCTTAATCGTTTATGGATTCTCGATCGTGATGACCTTCGCACATTCATAATGGACGAGGCTCATAAGTCACGATATTCGGTACATCCCGGTGCTAATAAAATGTACGCCGATCTTCGTTCCATCTTTTGGTGGCCCGGAATGAAGAAAGACATTGATCTCTACGTTGCAAAATGTCTCACTTGTTCTAAAGTCAAAGCCGAGCATCACCGACCTTATGGTTTGCTCGAGCAACCTCCCGTTCCCGAATGGAAGTGGGAAGATATTGCTATGGATTTTATTACTAAACTTCCTTCTACCCGAAAGCAACATGATAGTATTTAGGTAATCATCGATCGTTTGACGAAGTCTGCTCATTTCATTCCCATCAAAGAAACCTATTCGGTTGATCGATTGGCGCATATCTACGTTGAAAGGATTGTTTGTCATCATGGTACTCCGTTAACCATTATCTCCGATAGAGATGGTCGTTTCACATCTCGTTTTTGGAAATCTCTCCAATCCGCTTTGGGAACTCGTTTGGATCTTAGTACCGCTTATCATTCGCAATCTGATGGTCAATCTGAGCGTACGATTCAAACTCTAGAAGATATGCTTCGCTCATATGTCCTCGATTTTGGGAGCAATTGGGATATTCATCTACCGCTTATTGAGTTTTCGTATAACAATAGCTTTCACTCTAGTATTGGTATGGCACCTTTCGAAGCACTTTATGGCCGCAAATGTCATTCTCCTATTTGTTGGAATGAAGTTGGCGAATCTCAAATTACTGGTCCGGAGTTAGTTCAAGAAACAACTGATCGCATTGCTCAAATCCGCCAAAATTTACTCGTTGCTCGTAGTCGTCAAAAGAGTTATGCGGATAAGCGTAGGAAACCTCTTGAATTTAACGTTGGTGATCGTGTTCTACCCAAAGTATCTCCATGGAAAGGTGTTGTGAGATTTGGAAAGAAAGGGAAGTTATCTCCTCGTTTCGTTGGTCATTTTTAAATAATTGAGCGTATTGGTCCTGTTGCTTATAGACTTGATCTTCCATCTGAACTCTCAAATATTCATCTAGTATTTCATGTTTCGAATTTGAAGAAGTGTCTTGCCGAGGGTAATTTTCAAATACCTCTTGATGAAGTTCGTATTGAGGAAACCATGCATTTCGTTGAAAGACCCGTTGAGATCATGGATCATAAAGATAAAGTTACAAAGCGTAGTCGTATACCGTTAGTCAAGGTTCGTTGGGAATCGAAGCAAGGAGCTGAGTTTACTTGGGAATGTGATGATCAAATTAAGAAGTATCCTCATCTATTCGCTACAGCTATTCTCTAATTTCGGGACGAAATTCCTAAAAGTAGGGGATACTATAACATTTCGGGTTTTTATCGTATTCGTTCATTTCACTTTATCATTGTACGAACCTATTTCAGATCCAAATCTTTAATAAAACCTTGCATTTATGAGTCATCTAGTTTCTTTATATTTACTCTTTAAGCCCTCAATGTTTTAATGATTGTTTATTCACTAACTATAACAAAAATAGTTTATAAATTGATCAAAACCAAACTATAGGGACCATTATTGCACAAAACTG